>NC_069500.1:747224264-747548014 GCF_027579735.1 Bombina bombina
GACCCGTAGCAAGGAACCTTGAAGTTCTGACGAGACGCCATCAGATCCATGTCTGGAATGCCCCATAGTTGCGTCAACTGGGCAAAGATCTCCGGGTGGAGTTCCCACTCCCCCGGATGGAATGTCTGACGACTCAAATAATCCGTTTCCCAGTTTTCCACACCTGGAATGTGGATCGCAGATAGGTGGCAGAAGTGATTCTCCGCCCATTGTATTATTTTGGTCACTTCTTTCATCGCCAGGGAACTCCTTGTTCCCCCCTGATGATTGAGATACGCAACAGTCGTCATGTTGTCTGATTGGAATCTTATGAATCTGGCCTTTGCTAGCTAAGGCCAAGCCTTGAGAGCATTGAATATCGCTCTTAGTTCCAGAATGTTTATCGGGAGAAGAGACCCTTCCCAAGACCACAGTCCCTGAGCTTTCAGGGATTCCCAGACCGCGCCCCAGCCCACTAGGCTGGCGTCGGTCGTGACGATGACCCACTCTGGACTGCGGAAGCTCATTCCCTGGGATAGGTGATCCTGGGTTAGCCACCAACGGAGTGAGTCTCTGGTCTTCTGATCTACTTGAATCACTGGAGACAAGTCTGTATAATCCCCATTCCACTGTTTCAGCATGCAAGCTATGGAAGGACATGGAACAGAATGAAGAACTTGACAAGCGCTTAGAAGTTTTGACTTTCTGACATCTGTCAGAAAGATCTTCATTTCTAAGGAATCTATTATTGTTCCCAAGAAGGGAACTCTGGTTGACGGAGACAGAGAACTTTTTTCTATGTTCACCTTCCATCCGTGAGATCTGAGAAAGGCCAGAACGATGTCTGTATGAGCCTTTGATTTTGAAAGGGACGACACTTGTATTAGAATGTCGTCCAGGTATGGTACTACTGCAATGCCCCTCGGTCTTAGAACCGCTAGAAGGGACCCGAGTACCTTTGTGAAAATCCTTGGAGCAGTGGCTAATCCGAATGGGAGGGCCACAAACTGGTAATGTTTGTCCAGAAAGGCGAACCTTAGGAACTGATGATGTTCTTTGTGGATAGGAATATGTAGGTACGCATCCTTTAGATCCACGGTAGTCATAAATTGACCTCCCTGGATAGTGGGTAGAATCGTTCGAATGGTTTCCATTTTGAACGATGGTACCCTGAGAAATTTGTTTAGGATCTTTAAATCCAGAATTGGTCTGAAGGTTCCCTCTTTCTTGGGAACTACGAACAGATTTGAGTAAAATCCCATTCCTTGTTCCGACATTGGAACGGGGTGTATCACTCCCATCTTTAACAGGTCTTCTACACAATGTAAGAACGCCTGTCTCTTTATTTGGTTTGAGGATAAGTGAGACATGTGGAACCTTCCCCTTGGGGGTAGTTCCTTGAATTCCAGAAGATAACCCTGAGAAACTATTTCTAGCGTCCAGGGATCCTGAACATCTCTTGCCCAAGCCTGAGCAAAGAGAGAGTCTGCCCCCCACTAGATCCGGTCCCGGATCGGGGGCTACTCCATGCTGTTTTGTTAGTAGCGGCAGGCTTCTTGGCCTGCTTACCCTTGTTCCAGCCTTGCATCGGTTTCCAGGCTGGTTTGGACTGTGAGGTATTACCCTCTTGCTTAGAGGATGCAGAATTAGAGCCCGGTCCGTTCCTGAAATTACGAAAGGAACGAAAATTAGACTTATTCTTGGCCTTGAAAGGCCTATCTTGTGGGAGAGCATGACCCTTTCCCCCAGTGATGTCTGAGATAATCTCTTTCAATTCTGGTCCAAAGAGAGTTTTACCCTTGAAGGGGATGTTAAGCAATTTTGTCTTGGATGATACATCCGCTGACCAAGACTTTAGCCAAAGCGCTCTGTGTGCCACAATTGCAAACCCTGAATTTTTCGCCGCTAATCTAGCTAATTGCAAAGCAGCATCTAAAATAAAAGAGTTAGCCAACTTAAGTGCGTGAACTCTGTCCATAACCTCCTCATATGGAGTCTCTCTACTGAGCGACTTTTCTAGTTCCTCGAACCAGAACCACGCTGCTGTAGTGACAGGAACAATGCACGAAATGGGTTGTAGAAGGTAACCTTGCTGTACAAAAATCTTTTTAAGCAAACCTTCCAATTTTTTATCCATAGGATCTGAGAAAGCACAACTATCCTCGATAGGAATAGTAGTGCGCTTGTTTAAAGTAGAAACTGCCCCCTCGACCTTCGGGACTGTCTGCCATAAGTCCTTTCTAGGGTCGACCATAGGAAATAATTTCTTAAATATAGGAGGGGGAACAAAAAGTATGCCGGGCTTCTCCCACTCCTTATTCACTATGTCCGCCACCCGCTTGGGTATAGGAAAAGCGTCGGGGTGCACCGGAACCTCTAGGAACTTGTCCATCTTGCATAATTTTTCTGGAATGACCAGGTTGTCACAATCATCCAGAGTAGATAACACCTCTTTAAGCAGTGCGCGGAGATTTTCTAACCTAAATTTAAATGTCACATCAGGTTCAGCCTGTTGGGAAATTTTTCCTGAATCTGAAATTTCCCCATCTGACAAAACCTCCCTCATGGCACCTTCAGATTGGTGTGAGGGTATGACAGAACAATTATCATCAGCGCCCTCCTGCTCTTCAGTGTTTAAAACAGAGCAATCGCGCTTTCTCTGATATGCAGGCATTTTGGATAAAATATTTGCTATGGAGTTATCCATTACAGCCGTCAATTGTTGCATGGTAATAAGCATTGGCGCGCTAGAAGTACTAGGGGCCTCCTGCGTGGGCAAAACTGGCGTAGACACAGAAGGAGATGATGTAGAACCATGTCTACTCCCTTCATCTGAGGAATTATCTTGGGCAATTTCATTATCTGTGGCAGTACTGTCCTTACTTTGTTTGGACGCTATGGCACAATTATCACACAATTTTGAAGGGGGAGACACATTGGCTTTCATACATATAGAACATAGCTTATCTGAAGGCACAGACATGTTAAACATGCTTAAACTTGTCAATAAAGCACAAAAACCGTTTTAAAACAAAACAGTTACTGTCTCTTTAAATTTTAAACAGAGCACACTATTACTGAATATGTGAAAAAATATGAAGGAATTGTTCAAAATTTACCAAAATTTCGCCACAGTGTCTTAAAGCATTAAAAGTATTGCACACCAATTTTCAGAGCTTTAACCCTTAAAATAACGAAACCTGAGCCGGTTACAGATTTAACCCCTATACAGTCCCAGCTACAGCCTTTGCTGTGACTTTACCAAGCCCAGAGGGGAATACGATACCAAATGACGCCTTTTAGGAACTTTTCTTACTACTTTCAGGTCCTCACACATGCATCTGCATGTCTTGCTCTCAAAAACAACTGCGCAGTAATGGCGAGAAAATGAGGCTCGGCCTACAACTGGGAAGGCCCTTCCTGACTGGAAAAGGAGTCTAACATAGTGCCTGACGTTAAAAAACGTTCCCCAAGTTTATAAGTGTTAATTATCAGCATAAACATGTATAAAATGTCCAAATAAAGCAATCGATTTAGCCCATAAAAGTGTCAACCAGTTTTATAGCCCATATTAAGCCCTTTATTCTGTTTGAGACTAAGAAAATTGCTTACCGGCTTACCCATGAGGGGAAATGACAGCCTTCCAGCATTACACAGTCTTGTTAGAAATATGGCTAGTCATACCTTAAGCAGAAGTCTGCTAACTGTTTCCCCCAACTGAAGTTACTTCATCTCAACAGTCCTATGTGGAAACAGCAATCGATTTTAGTTACCGTCTGAAAAATCATCTTCCTCTCACAAACAGAATTCTTCATCCTTTTCTGTTTCAGAGTAAATAGTACATACCAGCACTATTTTAAAATAACAAACTCTTGATAGTAGAATAAAAAAACTACAACTAAACACCACAAACTCTTAACCATCTCCGTGGAGATGTTGCCTGTGCAACGGCAAAGAGAATGACTGGGGTGGGCGGAGCCTAGGAGGGACTATATAGCCAGCTTTGCTGGGACTCTTTGCCATTTCCTGTTGGGGAAGATATATTCCCACAAGTAAGGATGACGCCGTGGACCGGACACACCAATGTTAGAGAAAATACCTCACCAAAAAAGTTACTGTTCCTTTAAAATAAACTGCTTTATTTTTCAGTAAGAAAATAAGACATGTAGTAAATGATACTCCAAACACCTTTACACCTCAGCTTAAACTTTGCTGAGGTGCTTACCTGCCTAACACCGGAGATTATAGGCTGTTAGATGATCCACTATTCTTCAGATGCAGTCCGCAATACGGCCAAAAACAGAGACTAAGTCTTCCATGTCACAGAACACAGGAACTATGAAGGGGAAGTGTGCAACAAAATTTGGTGCTTCAGTTAGCCCCACCCATCGTGGGCGTTACAAGAAAAAAAACTTCCCTCAAGTCTTTTAAAAGCATAGTAATGCCGTTTTAGGTTTAAGCTAAAAACCACATCTGAGCCTGCTCCTCATCCCCAGTGCCTGCTATTACTGCCCATAATATATACTCTCCAAATCATAAGAAAATTCCTTTATTATGTCCCAAATTATATTTTATTAAAGTGCCATCTTTTATTCTGAATGACGAATGTAAATCAGCACTTTGTAAATCTGCCAGCTCACTAGGTTTGAGAGGTCTTCTCCCTCACATGGACCTGTGGAAAAAGAAATAAAGCCGGAGTAATCTTACTCAGGCTTTCAGTATTAGGGCAGCATTAAATAACATGGGAGGCGCAGTGACAATTATACCCCACAAGTTCCCATTGCTCTAAAGCCACCCCTGCTCTACAGTAAAGACTGATAGACTACGGCTACACCCTAGAACAAAGCAGCACAATCTTGCACCACTTAAAAATAAAATCTTGCTTGAAGAAAGGAAATTTATGCATACCTGATAAGTTTATTTCTTTTACTATACGACGAGTATAGCAGGAAGTGATAAAGAGCACCACAGCAGAGCTGTATATAGCTCCTTCCCTCCCTCCCACCTCCAGTCATTCGACCGAAGTTAGAAAGGGAAAGGAACAGCCATGGTGCAGAGGTGACTGAAGTATAACAAAAAATAAAAACCTGTCTTAGAAAAACAGGGTGGGCCGTGGACTCGTCGTATAGTAAAAGAAATAAATTTATCAGGTAAGCATAAATTTCCTTTTCTTTTAAAAGATACGACGAGTCCACGGATTTCATCCTTACTTACGGGATACAATACCAAAGCTATAGGACACGGATGAAAGGGAGGGATATGACAGGAACCTAAACGGAAGGCACCACTGCTTGAAGAACCTTTCTCCCAAAAACTGCCTCAGAAGAGGCAAAAGTATCAAATTTGTAAAATTTGCAAAGTGTAGACACGACCAAGTTGCAGCCTTGCAAATCTGTTCAACAGAAGCATAGTTTTTAAATGCCCATGAGGAAACCACAGCCCTAGTAGAATGAGCCATAATTCTTTCAGGAGGCTGCTGTCCAGCAGTCTCATACGCCAGACGGATGATACTCCAGCCAAAAAGAAAGGAGGTAGCCGTAGCTTTCTGGCCCCTACGCTTTCCAGACAAAACTACAAATAATGAAGATGATTGACGAAATTCCTTAGTCGCCTGCAAGTAAAACTTCGGGGCATGGACCACATCCAAGTTATGCAACAGATGCTCCTCCTCAGGAGGAGGATTAGGACATAATGAAGGAACAACAATTTCCTGATTAATATTCTTTTTAGAAACCTTAGGAAGGAAACCACCTTATCAGAATGGAAGATAAAGCGAGTCACATTGTAACGCTGAAAGCTCAGAAACTCTACAAGCAAAGGAAATAGTAACCAAAAAAAAAACCTTCCAAGATAACTTAATATCTATGGAATGTATGGGTTCAAACGGAACCCCTTGAAGAACATTAAGAACTAAATTCAAACTCCATGGTGGAGCAATTAGGCACTAACCAGAATCAAACCTGTGTTTAGACCGACAAAAAGACTGAAAGTCTGGAACATCAGCCAAACGTTTGTGTAGTAAACTTGACAAAAGCAGAGATGTGTCCCTTTAAGGCACTCGCTGATAAGCCTTTCTCCAATCCTTGGAGAAAAGACAGAATCCTGGAAATCCTAACTCTACTCCATGCGCTGCGGAATCTGTTGGCGCTCTACAAATAAATAAATAATAATAAGTAGCCCTTAGAGTCGCACCAATAAAGATATTTACGCCATATCTTATGGTAGATCTTTCTAGTAACAGGCTTACATGCCTGAATCAAGGTATCAATGACCGAATCAGAGAACCCCCACTTAGATAGAATCAAGTGTTCAATCTCAAAGAGGTCAGCTGTAGAGAAACTAGATTTGGGTGTTGGAAGGGTCCTTGAATAAGGTCATGCCTCAATAGAAGCTTCCACGGCGGCAGAGAAGACATGTCAACTAAATCGGCATACCAAGTCCTGCGAGGCCATGCAGGTGCGATTAGAATTACTGAACCCTCACCTGTTTAATCCGAGCAATCACCCAGGGAAGGAGAGCAAACGGTGGAAACACATAGGCTAGGTTGAACGACCAAGGCACTGCCAGGGCATCTATCAGTTCAGCCTGAGGATCCCTTGACCTGGATCCGTATAGTGGGAGCTTGGCATTCTGACGAGACGCCATCAGATCCAATTCCGGTCTGCCCCATCTGAGAATCAGGGTGGCAAAAACCTCTGGATGGAGTTCCCAATCCCCCGGATGAAACATCTGTCTGCTTAAAAAGTCCGCTTCCCAGTTCACTCCTGGGATGTAGATTGCTGACAGATAAGAGTGAGCCTCCGCCCACCGAATTATCTTGGATACTTCTGTCATCTCTAAGGAACTTCTTGTTCCGCCCTGATGATTGATGTAAGCCACAGTCGTGATGTTGTCCAACAGAAAATGGATGAATTTGGTGGAAGCCAACTGAGGCCAAGCCTGAAGCGCATTGAATATTGCTCTCAATACGAGAATATTGATTGGAAGTAGAGACTGACCGAGTCCACACACCCTGAGCCTTCAGGGAATTCCAGACTGCACCCAAACCTAGTAGGCTGACGTTCGTAGTCACTATCACCCATGAGGGTCTGCGGAAGCACGTCCCTTGGGACAGATGATCCGGCGACAACCACCAAAGAAGAGAGTCTCTGGTCTTCTGATCCAGATCTGAGGAGACACATTTGCATAATCTCCATTCCACTGCCTGAGCATGCTCAGTTGCAGCGGTCTAAGATGAAAACGAGCAAACGGAAAGATGTCCATTGCCGCCACCATCAATCCAATTACCTCCACGCACTGAGCCACTGATGGCCGAGGATTGGACTGAAGGGCTCGGCCTGTATTCAGAATCTTTACCTTTCTGACCTCTGTCAATTTTCATGGATATGGAATCTATTATAGCTCCCAGAAAGGGAACCCTGGTCTGGGGAATTAATGAACTCTTTTCTAGATTCACCTTTCACCCGTGAGTCCTCAGAAAGGACAGAACCATGTCTGTATGAGACTGACAGATGGTAAGACTGAATCAGAGAACCCCCGCTTAGATAAAACCAAGTGTTCAATATCCAAGCAGTCCGTTGCAGAGAAACTAGATTCGGATTTTGGAAGGGTCCCTGAATGAGAAGGTCCTGCCTCAATGGAAGCTTCCACGGTGGCAGAGAGGACATGTCCACTAGATCGGCATACCAAGTCATGCGAGGCGACGCAGGCACGATTAGAATTACTGAAATCCTCTATTTTATCCGAGCAATCACCCGGGGAAGGAGAGCAAACAGTGGAAACATAAGCTAGGTTGAAAAACCAAGGCATCTATCAGTTCGGCCTGAGGATCCCTTGACCTGGATCCGTATCTTGAGAGCTTGGCATTCTGATGAGACGCCATCAGATCCAATTCCGGTCTGCCCCATCTGAGAATCAGAGTGGCAAAGACCTCTGGATGGAGTTCCCACTCCGCCGGATGAAACGTCTGTCTGCTTAAAAAGTCTGCTTCCCAGTTGTCCACTCCTGGGATGTAGATTGCTGACAGATAACAAGAGTGAGCCTCCGCCCACCAAATCATCTTGGATACTTCTGTCATCGCTAAGGAACTTATTGTTCCTCCCTGATGATTGATGTAAGCCACAGTCGTGATGTTGTCCAACTGAAAACGGATGAATTTGGCGGAAGCCAACTGAGGCCAAGCCTGAAGCGCATTGAATATTGCTCTCAATTCCAGAATATTGATTGGAAGTAGAGACTCTGACCGAGTCCACACACCCTGAGCCTTCAAGGAATTCCAGACTGCACCCCCAACCTAGTAGGCTGGCGTCCGTTGTCACTATCACGTCCCTTGGGACAGATGATCCGGCGACAACCAAAGGAGAGAGTCTCTGGTTTTCTGATCCAGATCTATCTGAGGAGACACATTTGCATAATCTCCATTCCATTGCCCGAGCATGTTCAGTTGTAGCAGTCTGAGATGAAAACGAGCAAACTGAATGATGTCCATTGCTGCCACCATCAATCCAATTACCTCCATGCACTGAGCCACTGATGGCAGAGGATTGGACTGAAGGGCTCGGCCTGTATTCAGAATCTTGACAGAACCTCTGTCAAGAAAATGTTCGTGGATATGGAATCTATTATAGTTCCCAGGAAGGGAACCCTGCTCTGGGGAATTAATGAACTCTTTTCTAGATTCACCTTTCACCCGTGAGTCCTCAGAAAGGACAGAACTATATCTGTATGAGACTGACAGATGGTAAGACGCCTGGATCAGAATATAGTCTAGATAAGGCGCCACTGCAATACCCTGCGGCCTGAGAACCGCCAGAAGCGACACTAGAACCTTCGTGAAGATCCTGGGTGCTGTGGCCAACCCGAAGGGAAGAGCCATAAACTGGAAATTTTGTCCAGGAAGGCAAACCTTAGGAACTGATGATGATTCTTGTGGATAGGAATATGAAGGTATGCATCCTTCAAGTCCACGGTAGTCATATATTGACCCTCCTGGATCAATGGCAGAATTGTTCGAATAGTCTCCATCTTGGATGGGACTCTGAGAAACTGGTTTAGACTCTTGAGACCTAAAATGGGTCTGAACATTCCCTCTTTTTTGGGAACCACGAAAAGATTTGAGTAAAACCCCTGCCCCAGTATTGGAACGGGACGAATTACTCCCATAGTAGAGAGGTCTTTTACACAACGTAAAAACGCCTTTTTATCAGGTCTACAATCATGAAAGGAGGAACCTCCGCCTTGGGACAGAATTTTTTAATTCCAGTTGATACCCTTGGGACACTATTTCCAATGTCCAGGGGTCCTGAACATCTCTTACCCAAGCCTGGGCAAAGAGAGAAAGTCTGCCCCCTACTAGATCCGGTCCCGGATCGGGGGCCGCCCCTTCATGCTGTCTTGGGAGCAGCAGTAGGTTTCTTGGATTGTTTACCTTTGTTCCAAGCCTGGTTGGGTCTCCAGACGGCCTTTGATTGCGCAAAATTCCCTTCCTGTTTAGCAGAAGAAGAAGCGGGGACTCCTTTGAAGTTCCGATAGGAACTAAAATTATTTTGTTTACCCCTCAGTTTAGCTGCTTTATCCTGAGGTAGGAGATGACCCTTACGTCCCGCAATGTCAGAAATCATTTCTTTCAAGTCATGCCCGAATAGGGTTTTCCCTTTGAAAGGAATAGCCAAAAGCTTTGACTTAGATGACACATCAGCAGACCAAGACTTTAAACATAACGCTCTACGTGCTAAAATGGAAAATCTGGCATTCTTGGCCGCCAACTTGGCAATCTGAAAGGCGGCGTCCATAATAAAAGAATTAGCCAGCTTAAACGCCTTAATTCTATCTAGAATTTCCTCTAAAGGAGTCAGTCTTAAGAGACTCTTCTAAGGCGTCAAACCAGAAAGCCGCCTGGTACAATGCAGGTTGTCGGTTGTAAAGGGAAACCCTGATGAATAAATAACTTTTTTAGAAAACCCTCCAATTTCTTATCCATAGGGTCTTTGAAAGCACAATTGTCCTCAATAGGGATAGTTGTACGCTTAGCCAGGGTAGATATAGATCCCTCCAACTTAGGGACCGTTTGCCAAAAGTCCTGAATAGTGTCAGATATGAGATACATTTTCTTAAAATTAGGAGGTGAGAATGGGACACCCGGTCTTTCCCATTCCCGTGTAATGTCTGAGATTGTTTTAGGAACCGGAAAAAAAACAGAGTAAGTAGGCACCTCTAAGTATTTGTCCATCTTACACAATTTCTCTGGTGGTTCCACAAGAGTCACAGTCATCCAGTCGCTAAAACCTCCCAAAGCAACAGACTGAGGTGTTCAAGCTTAAATCTAAAAGGACATGACGTTTGAGTCAGTCTGAGGCAACACCTTTCCTCAATCAGAAAGTTCCCCCTCAGAAATTCCCTGACCCCCAGATCAGATTCCTGTGAGGGTACATCGGAAATAGCCAACAAAGCATCAGAGGTCGCAGTATTCAAATTGACTCCTGTTCTGCTGTGCTTGCCCTGTAACACTGGCAGCTTAGATAAAACCTCTGTAAGGATAGATGACATAACTGCAGCCATATCCTGCGGAGTAAATGAAGTAGACGCGGTTGAAGAACCCGGCGTCGCTTGGGTGGGCGTTAGAGGTTGTGACGCATGAGGAGAGAGTAGCGGAATACCCGGATTCTCCTCAGACTGAGAATCATCCTTGGGCAGATTTTTTTTTAAGGAAAGTGCGTCTTACATTGTAAGGCCCTTTCAGTACATGAGGGACAAAAAGTAAGAGGGGGTTCCACAATGGCATCTAAAAACATAGAACAAGTAGTTTCCTCAAGTTCAGACATGTTAAACAAGACTAGCAATAGCAATAATAGTCAATCCTTATTTTAGAAATTGAGCTCTGAAGTCAAATTACATAGACAAAATATTTGTACTAAAAAGTGTCCTGCGCCTTTAAATAATAAAAGAGCAACTATTTTACCTTTTTAAGACTGCGTTTTTGGCAGTAAAAGCTGTTCTAATGTGCCAAAAATATCTTAACTGTATTGCATCAACTTGCTTAGATGTATAAAAAGCAATATAAAATCGATATAACAGTTATATAAAATCTCTATTTATTCAGGCCTCCTGCACACGGAATACACTGCTGCTGTTTGAGAAGTTCTTAGAGCCCTGCAATAGGCAAAACAAGTTAAGCCCCACCGGAGTCAAGGACTTTGCTTCTATGCGATTCGGATGATACTGGGCGTCTGAGCACGCGAAAATAGGCCTCGCCCTCAGTGGGCAACACTAGCCGTAACAGAGACCCGCATGGGTTAGAAAAACCAAACATGCCGATGTTAAGATATAAAGCCATGTGCCCCTCTTACATAAAATGTTGCACCAATATTAAGCCCAATTGCAAGACAAAACTGTACTCCCTTAGGTCAGATACATGTATAACAATGACCGTTCAGCACCGCATCTCCCAGCGTTTAGCCTATACAGAGTAATTCACATTTGGCAGTCAATACAAAAGGGAATTCCAGGTACACCATTATCATATATGTAGTGTATACCGCTTACCCCTCCCCAGATAGGGAAGTTCAGCCTGTTCTGATGCATCAAGTCTCTCCAGAAACAAATGGCTGAACATACCTCAATGCTGCTTGTAGCATGTCACGGTTCTCCACCCGGAAGATGTCTCTTTATACTACCTTCAACTGCTCTGTGGGAACTAGCATGGATCTTAGAACATTTGCCAAGATCACCAACATCAGGGCAGAAAATAAGATGTCTCCACCACTCTTGGGAAGGAACAGACCGACTATTTCTCCCTAAGGAAAAACACCTCACTTTACCTCTTCCTATCACTAACACAGGCAAAGAGAATGACTGGAGGTGGGAGGGGAGGAGCTATATACAGCTCTGCTGTGGTGCTCTTTGCCACTTCCTGCTAAACAGGAGGCGTAATCCCTTAAGGATAAAATCCGTGGACTCGTATCTTGTAAAAGAAATCTTTTCTAAAACCTAACTTTATGACTTCCTTGATCAAACGAAGGCAAAGAGAATGACTGGGGTTAGAGGGAAGGGAGGTGATATTTAACAGCTTTGCTGTGGTGCTCTTCTTCCTGCCTCCTGCTGGGCAGGAGTGATATTCCCAATAGTAATTAGATGATCCATGGAATTCAAGTCCTTAGAACAATATTTTAGAGGGCAGAAAGAAAGATCCTGATCCACTGCAGAGGTCAAAGAGAATGTCATCCAGAGCAGAAACTATAATAAAAGAATTTTCATTTACATGGGGGGGGGGGGGGGGGGAAAGAATGTCAAGAAAAGCCAAGAGAGGAAATAACAGAAAGAAAAGAATAGTTTATTTGAGAGCCAAAATACATAATGGCCAACAACTGATTTCTAAAGTTCAACTGAACAAACATCTAACAAAAGTACAAATGTTTCTTATAAAATAGTTTAATTTGTCTTTTCCATACAAACATTCTTTTAGAGGTAATGGATTTACTGTTTAGGTGTTGGTCAACTCTGCAACCCACAATACTGAATCTTTCTGAACGTTATCAAAATATACAATATTTACCACTAAAAAAAAAAATATATATATACGTTTTGTCTTGCAGTGGAACAGGTATATATATTAAAAGCTAGATATTTACAGTTTTGTATACAGATAAAGATGCACAATATACTGTTTACAGGTGACAATTACCTTTCATAAAGAAGACAATTTAGATGTGTGAATATTTTGTTACAAAGCATAAAGGCACTTTTTGCAAAATCATCCTCTCCTGTACAGTCACGTAAGGCCATGTACACATCAGGATGCTTTGGTGTGTAAAAATTTTTATAAGACAAATTGAAGTAATGACAAAAAGGTGAGGACTTAAAAAATAAAAAATTGTGTAATTAAAGACTTCAATACGTTGTTTAAAAAGTATATTAGTCTCATGAAACACTGACAATCACAAGTTGTACATCTAGTAAATGAGGCAAAAAAGAAAGCATATAGCAGAACTAATTTATGTACCAAATAGTAAGTTACTTAATTTTGTGCAGAGCCAGGCTTACTTGTTGCCCTTTATGACATATGGTGATAACTCAATGGTTAAAACAATACAAACATAACAAATAGAATAGCCATTTCTTAAAGACTGACTGCTTTTATGAGCCTAGCATTAGTCTTCTGTGCCTTAACTGGCAAATTCCTCAGACTGGTGAATGCAAGTTTGAGTCTAATGTAAAGAATAACGGTATTTGAAGAACATTCAACTGGCTGGACTGTGCTATACGTGGGGCTCTGTAGAAGGGCTTGGCAGTAACAACCCTTTAACATCTTACACAGGAGGAAGTGCTGTATATTGCTTTCTACCATGAGTGGGGTTGCCACCTCACCCATGTTTTCCTGGACACTTATGAGTTACACATGCTGGAGGGTAACAGGGGGAACATGTATTGTGACTCTGGACATCACATGAATAGTGCTGAACAGCACAATTCATGTTCCTCCCTGCACACCCTACTGCATGTGTACCTCAAGTGTCAAGGACAACATGGCTGCGGTGACTACCCTACTATGAGTAACCTCAAGTTAAAAAAAAAGTGGGAATGCTAAAGTTCTCAGTTGGCTGAACACATCTAACAGGAATGCAGCAATAAATTAAAATAAATTTAATTGAATGCATATGCAATTATCCTCATTACAAATCCTGTTACATTAGTAATGCCCGTATATAACTCTGCAACAGCAAGACAAAAGCTGTTTAAGAAGCAGCCCTTTAAGTCACTGACAATACAGCAGCAAAAGTACTGCCTGTAATGGGTCTAAAAATAAACTAAAGATTAGAAAGTAAAATGCATTAATTAATCCACTGTAGCACAGCTATGTTGCTAACTCAAGTTTCATACAGACTGAGTTTGACAGCACCATAAGGCAGATGTAGCAATTAATTTGACTAGTAGAAAGCAAGTAAGCCACCGTCACCTACTTCTATTTCATGTTGTTGGTTGTAAAAACCGTTGTGGGAACAAAACAAATATATAAATAAAAACAACCATAATATGATAAAAGTATGCTGCTTTTGTTTTTAGGAGTGGAGTGTTAATACTGCAAGAGCAGCATGTACAACTAGAAATTTATTTTCACAGAAAATGGCTCTATAAAGAGAAGTCTGTGGAATAAAAAGCTTACATGGTAAAAACACCCCATTCTTAAGGGGGAAAAAAATGCAATGGGGTTGGACTAAACAGAACAAATAAGTGACAACTGTAGTAAGATTACAGTCCTATTTTGGTCCACATTTTCAGTCTAATGTGAATGCTTGATGCTATACAATCAAGTGAAGGTATAATACAGGCAAGTGGTGTTAAAAAAAAATAAAAAAAAACTTCCTCCAAAACTTTGCAAAAAACATAACAAGCATTTGAGTTTCCAACTGCACTTTTATACCCTTTGATTTGTAGAGGGCTTCAACAATTACACTGCAATGTTGCAACACTCTTTGGCAAAGGAGTTAATCAAATGGGTTCACAATTTTGAACCTGCAGAGAAAACCTGTCAGGTAAGAGCACTTAAATTTTGAAACCTCTGGTCTATAAATTCCTGCTATGTATGTTAACTACACAACACTCAACCTTCCATCAAGTTTAAGTTGGTTCATACCAAAACACCGTAAGAAACACAGCAAACATACCATCATTAAACAAAACCTGAAGGAAAGTTTTACATAAACTATATGTAAGATATTTGGTCATAGATTGTACATGGAATGATTATAAACAATTATCAGTTAAGGGAAAGAAAAGCTGCATTTACAACGTAACATACAAAAATGCAGTTTAAAGCCAGATGTTGAACACTGCTTACTTCCTGACTTGCAAAAGCTCAATCAAGAATTGCTGATTCAGTGGAATTCCAAGAGTTGAAAACAAAAAGGGATAAGTAGAGCAGCCCATGAAGTCCAAAATTTCAGCCACCTTTAATGGTGGATTTGAAGGCGTTGCAATTTTTTAAACTTATTGTGCATATACCAACTTTTATTCTTCCAGGTGTTTTGTCAGACTTACTGCATCCCTGACATTCATTAGTCCTGAATACCTTCTGTGAATAAGGCACTACAGGGTTTAGTTATTGCCTAAATTTGGTCCTTAGGCAGGGGATTAGTCGAATGTGCCAGCATTAAGGATGAATATTGCCATAATTTCATTAAGCAAAATTCTGTTACTACACTTTCATTCCCACTGCTCAAAAAAAAAAAAAAAAAAAAAAAAAAAAAAAAAAATGCTACCCGATTTCTAGGAGAAAAAAAAATTATATATATATGTTGGAGAGGGGGGGGGGATAGTATGCAAGGACACTTGAGCTGCAATGTTCTTTTTCCATAAAGTGGCTTTTTATCTGGAATGATGGAAGTGGGCCTTTGGGAATGGCTTCTAATGGAAGAAGACACCCACCACAGGCTTTAAAATGTCTTTACTCCATGTTTCCAACCTCCTCAGATAGTGGATTTGGAAAAGGACACCCGCAGGTGGTGATTTTCCCCCATATCATGATTATGAAGCTCAATCAGCGCCTCTATAGCTTCTTCCACCGATCCCATTTGGATCAATGCCATTTTGCGGTCTTTCCTAAAAAAAAAAAAATATATATATATATTATATTCTAGGTTATCCAATAAAGGAAAGGGGGGGGGGACCTAAAATACAGTAATAAAATGCAATAATTTAAGCATATTCTGAACAAATACTTACTGGAAAAATTTAAATCCTTTCACAGAGTAGCTATCATTTGAAAAAAGAATTTTTAGATCATCCTCTCCAATGGCTGGACTAAAAAAAAAAAAATATATAAAAAAAATAAATTAAATCAGCACAATCAGGTAACATCCAACCCTCAGTGTAATTATCTACTACTTAAAGGGACAGTAAACACAATAATTTGTTGTTTTAAAAGATAATCACTTATTACCAATTTTTGCATAGCCAGTAGTTATTTTAATATACTTTTTACCTCTGAGATTTTTATCTAAGCATATACTGACAGCCCCCTGATCATGACATTTTATTTGTCATCTATTGACTTGCATTTTAGCCAATAGTGCAGTGTCTGCCACAATCCACAGCGTGATCACAATGTTAAATAAATGGTTTACATGAACTAGCTCTCCCCTGCTGTGAAAAGCAAATAAAAATAAGCATGTGATAAGAGGCGCTCTTAAAGGGCTTAGAAATGATGTGCCTTCCTAGGTTTAGCTTTCCACTAACACCAAGAGAACAATGCAAAAATTGGTGATAAAAGTAAATTAGAAAGTTGTTTAAAATTACAAGCCCTATTTGAAACAAGAATTTTTTTTGGACTCGACTGTGCAGGGAAGCTACAAAAACGATGAAAAAATAAGGGCCAGCAAAGTCAAAACAACTTGCACGAGAGCATACACTAACAATTTTTGTCTACCATCCAATTTGCTTTGTTGCTTAATGATGTTTAAATATAGTTGACTTAACCCTGCAAAGGATACCAAAAAAAAAAAAAAAAAAAAGCAAATGTGATAAGAATAAAAATTAGAAAAGTTAAACATTTTCCGGCGTTAAAAAAAAAAAAAAAAAAAAAAAAAAAAAAACTTACGGGATGTTTGAGAGGTGCAAGGTGGCAGAAGGAGGGAAGATATTCTGAAAGTTTTTGGAGCCTGGCTTCTTGAAGCGGTGCAAAGGAGAGCTGCCATAATCCTTTGTCAGGCCTTGGTCCTCTTGACCCTCTCTTGGCAGCTGGACAGTCTGGTGCTTTGATACGGTGATGCGTAGTGGCTTTCCATGGAGTCTTTGCCCATTTAAATGGCTCATTGCTGCATTAAAATTAGGTGGTTAGGATTGTAAACAAAATGGTTTTACAGCAACACCCTAGTGGAGGTGGGAGTAGATTTTACAAACAGTTCTGTCCTTAAGTAGGTACAGTAATATACAATGTGGTGAGAAACAATATTGTGTGATCCCCTTGGTGGGGTCCCTTATGTGAGGAATTGCCCTCATTAGGTTGTACCACTGGGACAGGGATATAGATATATATATATATATATATATATGTGCTTTGTTTTACCTGCATGTTTGATCAATACTCCTACTGCAACATTTAATGTGAGATTTGATGAAGAGGATGATGGTGGTCATTTAATAACCCAGCATTTACTATCATTTGGATTTGTCAGGAATAGACAAGCTTAATTACAAACTTTGGATTGAGGACTTTTCCCAATGGCCATTATGACCAATTTTTAGCATATTTTAGGTGATATAATAAACTATGGTTTCAAGTATAATACACTAAATGCTTTGATTCATGCACTTTCTTGGCGAATATTGGCTTGCACACTTCCTAAGCTATTGAGTATTATTTTTTCATATGGGTTGTGCTGGCAAGGGTATACTATTTTTCAAGCCAAAAAAAAAAAAAAAAACACATAGGGAAGTAATGTAGATGCAGTGGGTTTTTTTAAAGTGTGTAAGGATTTACAAAACAATTGTATGATTGAATGGCTTTCAAATAACTTCCTGGCAGTGACATACCCAACTGAGCTTGATTTCCATCAGCCATCTGGATAAGAGCATTCTCCTTCTTATTGAAGAGTATCTTCACTCTATGCACATCACCATATACCCCTTATAGGCGAGAGAAAAACCATGTAATTAACGACACACATTTTGCAAATGCACAGCAAAACAAGCAACACACCCTTTAAAAACTGGCACTATCCCACTGCAGGTGGGTTCAGGACTTTAAAATGAACACTGCTTCATTAAACAAAATGGAGGAATTGTGGATGCAAGTCAGCATGGCTCTTTTTTTTTTTTACACATACCACTGTCTACATTAACTGTCAAAAGGAACTATAAATACAGAAGTTAGATTTTTGTTTTTTTAAAAATGGACATCCAGAGTGAGCAGTAAATATTCCCCCAATTTAGCATGCCATTGTACGCAAATATTTAAAGGCACAGTCCTGTCGTTACTCAACCCAAACAATCTAAAAGGTCTCAGAATACATGTTTATATTTAGAAGAACTGCACCTTTAATTCCCCACCCAACACAAAACACATGCAAATTCCACCCAACAACATTGAAACAGGAAATAAAATGAATAGTAATTAAGTGTGAAAAACATACCGAAAAGAATAAAGAGGCATTGGGGTGTAACTCTCTTTAGAGAACAGCAGAGCAAGGCAGCGGAGGGACAGGGGTAGAGAAAAGGAGCCGAGGGGAAGAGCACAGCTTGCAGAAATTGTCCACGAGGAAGGTGTCACCGGAGGAGTGGTAGGAGCAGTTGACGGATGATATTCAAGGTGGTTAATATTTTGAAGGATAGGTTGATCCAGAGAGCAGGGTGTTTGGGGGTTTGTTTTTGGAAGGGATAGTTTATGTATTTTAATTTTTTTTTTTTTGAAGCACAACAGGAAGCAGAAGATGCCGTGCAGTCAGTTGGCAAAGAAATTCCGGATCAAAGGATAACAAAAAGGGAGGGAATGGGGGGGGGGGGGAAAGAGAAAAAAAAAAAAGTAGCAAAAACAGGTCAGTAAATATATAAAGAAATAGATTTCATAAGTTTTAAAGCTTTCTACACTTAAGATTTAAAAAGACAGTTAACTAGGTTTTAAAAACGGTGAAACTAGTAATCAGAAAAAAGAAACATTATGTAAATGAGACAATATCTGTGCAGGAAATTAGATTCAAATTTGAAGGATGCTTGCTTAAAAAAAAGAAAGTAAATCTATAAAGTTAGGCGAATTTATGAAATTTCACTTAAATATTTGAAAGCATTTGCCATAGCCGATTTTTTTGAAACCACATCCAGTCAGCTGGCTTATTATATAAAGCATAAGCTTTTGTGCCCACTAATTGTTCTATTTTAAAACATGTCTGGGCTGAAGAAAAAAAAAAAAAGTGCAAAAAGCAAGCAGTTTTAAAATTGAATTGATGATACTTTAAAATGTACTGCTTACTAGCTGATCATACTTGCATACATTTTTAAATCCCTTACAACACAGGAGGATCAAATGTCCATCTTGCAAGCATACTTTTGATGTACACTTATGCATTACTACAAAGTTCTATATACTTCTTGAAATGCATTGCATAAATGCTCAGATATCGCCTCAGAATTAGAGAAGCATATTTACAAAATTAGAAGGTTGTTAGTTCCATTTCTCTCAAACTCAAGGATGAAAAGATTGCATGACATTTACTTTTATTGTAGGAAAACAGCTTTGTCTCAGTAAGACATTGTTTGAATATTTGGTCTGCCCTTATTTGTAAATGTTAAATCAAAGTGAACAGCAGGGTTTGGATAAAATTCTTGAGGCAAATCAATTGATACATTTTAGATTCTACAGCTAACTAAAATAATGGTGCTAAAGCAGAGCTAAAGGAAAGTGATAGTATAAGGTGGTCAGATTAGAGAGGACATATTGTATAAGGAGTCCAGAATGTGGTGTATAACGTTGATACGGATAACTCCATTTTATAAATATTCTGCAGTATTAATGGAAATAGGGCCAACTTTGGGAGGGGAAAAAAAAAAATGTAGCAACTATTTTTGATTCAAGTAGAAAACTGCTTCCTGTAGAAACAGAACTAGTATCTGGAGCATGACTAGATAAATAAACCTAAGTGACATAAGTTCACTAACCTCTGGGTTAAGGTTGCTAACCAGCAGGACAGAGTTCCCGGGTATCCCCAAGCCAATACCAAGTCTGCCTGCTGCACCTGCAGCAGCGGCAGCTGCTGTATGCAGTGCAAAAGGTGTGAGTGTTCCATGGACACCTGTAAACACATGGGGGGGACAAATTATCCTGATTAGAGTACAATGTTGTAAAGCAAAATTAATTGTAACAAGGAATTCTATACTGTTAGAAATGCATTAACGTATCAAATGTAGGAACAAAACAAAAACACACAAAAAAGAAGAGGGGGGTGCACGCAATACCTTGCTGTATAGCAAAAGTTGGGGGAAATCCAGCACCAGCATAAGGATTGGTGGAAATCAGACCTGGAGCACCTGTAGAGGGGGAGAAAAAAAAAAAAAAAAAAGTTACGCTTCAGTAAAGAAAACAAATTTCAAATGGTCTTTCATATTGTGAAGCAGGCTTTTTCAAATAGGGGCATTGCACTTTTCTTTAATGTATTTCAAATCATTTCAAATACTGCCATATATTACAATTGGCAGCTCATACTTTTGTGTCATTTTATAGCTACTTTGCCTGCCAAAAACTCAATGAACAATTGGAAATATGAATACTGCAGTATTTTACTCTATGGGGGGGGGGGGGGGGGGGGGGGGAATGTATGCTTGCCTGAAAAAAATATTTTCTTTCTGGGCAGCGAGTCAGTGAATTCATTCATTACCTATTGGCAATAACTTAACCTAGCCACCAGGAGTAGGCAACCGCAACAAAGCTTTACATATCCTTCCCACTGTCAAACTCAGGCCCCTTGTTAGAATTTCCTAGGAAGGGCCCAGCAAGCATCTACCCTTGAGCACAGGTTCCAGAGATAGCCACCAGGAGACTCTCGTCACTGGGTCTAAACACATTACTTCACAGGTCTGAGTGATTTCGGTTACATTACCTGAGCATACCATAACCGTAGAGTTATCAGATGAAAGCGAACACAATAGCATCTGAAGCAGACACCATGAGGACTACCACATTTATGCATTGGGTCCCTGAAGGGTGGATTGCAGAAACAGGCAGGTAGCCTGAAGCTTCAAGTCGCCAATTCGTGAGGAAAATGGACATGCGGAAAATCTTTTATGGTGCCTAGGAAACACTTATGTTGGGAATAAATGAACTCTTTTCCAGATTCACTTTCCTGCCACGAGTTTGAATATACCAGAGCAGTCTTACTGTATGAGAGCCTGCTAAATGAAAAGGCGCCTGAACAAATATCGGACTACTGCAAGGAGTGCCCATAAGACCTTAGTAAAAAATCTTGGAGCCGAAGCTAAGCCAAAAGGCAGAGCTATGAACTGATAATTGATGGTCCAGAAAAGCAAAACAAAGGAATTTATAATCTTTGTGAATGGGAATATGCATCCTTTAGTTCTACGGTGATGATGAACTGACCCTCCTGGACAAAGGGAAGAATGGATCTGATGGTTTCCATTTTGAAGGAACGCAAGAATTTGTTCAAAACACATTGATCTAGAAAGTGGCGGAAAGTTCCCTCCTTTTTGGAAACTATAAAGAGATTTGACCAAAACCCTTTCCCCTCCGAGGAAGGTACTGGAACAAGAACCCCCATGTATACTAGATCCTCTACATCGGGGTCAGCAACCTTGAGCCCCCAGATGTTTTGGAACTACATTTCCCATGATGCTCAGACAGCCTAAAGAGTCTCAGCATCATGGGAAATTTAGTTCAAAGACATCTGGGGGCCCAAGGTTGCTGACCGCTGCTCTACACAATGGAGGAAGGTAGTCATCTTTTCCAGACTCCCGAAACCCTGGAGAGGAGGAATCTACCCTTGGGGGTAAATAAAACCCTACTCTGTTTCCCTGGAAGACAAAATGTTCAAAACCCAAGTGTCCTGCACAGACTGAGTCCAGACTTCCTGGAATGGAGATAATCTGCTGCCCCCTACTTGACCTGAGCCCAGGTAAGGGGCTGACACTTCATGTCTTGTCAGGGATCAACTTTTTCTTACCCCATACCGGATAAGGCTTTTGGGCGGATCCAATATGGCTTAGGGCACGTTCCTTTAGAGTCCTCCTGTTCTGACAAAAGGAAAGAAAATTGCCCCCCAGGACTCAGATTTGGATTTTTAGAAGGGCCCCCTTACCGCCAATAACTAGAATTGATAGACTCCAATCCCGGACCAAGCAAGGTCTTAACCTTAAAGGCTGGAGATAGGAGCCTCGACTTGGAAACCATGTCCACTGACTTTAACCAGAGAGCACTACAGGAAAGTACCGCAAGACCAGAGATATTAGCATTTAGGTGAATAATCTGGATAATCGCGCCACAAGTAAAAAAAAAAAAAATTGACAGTTTTCAGGGCCCTAATTCGATCCTGAATATCCTCTAGCGGAGACTTCACCGAAATCAGCTTGGATAAGAAATTACACCAAAAAATGTCATTAGAAAGAAAAAGTGGCAGCTACAGCCACCGCTGCAATACCTAAAAGCAGGCTGAAAGAGCAAACCAACCTGAAGGAAAACATCTATACTTTCTATCCATAGAATCCTAAAAAGGAAGTACTTTCCTCTAGGAGTATAGTAGTGAATTTTGCCAGAGTGGAAATGGCACCGTCCACCTTAGAAACTATAAACCACATTTCTAAGCGAGTGTCTTATAATCCCAGGATTCTCCCATTCTTTAGATATAATGTCTGCCACCAATGAAGATACAGGGACTACTTCAGGGGTTTTAGTTTCGATCTAAACACTATGCCCAGCTTTTGTATCCGTTTCTCCTCAGCTAGTTTAGACTCCAAGTTAGTTTTTTCTACCCTAGATTTGCCCAAGTACCTCGTGTGTTCAGTTTTAAATATGAAATTATTTTCCTCTGAATCTTGATTTTCTTTCTCCTGCGTTGTCAGAGGAAGATAGTTCCCCTTCACTTAACCGAGGAATCTTCAGGAAGTTGAGCATAACTGATTGCAGTAGTTTCCAGAGTGCTACTGGACTTAACCCCAGAGTAGCCATATTTAACCTTCCTCTTCTGTTTACCTGCAAGAGGCATAGTGCTCAGGCAGCAGTAATAGACTAATTGGTCATGAGTGACGGCACAAACCCCAGAACCAGTTTCAGGAATGGGGTCACAGGGAAGTGCTGGTGGATTAATTTGTTGAAGGGCATATCAGTGTTGTCAGACATCCGAAATGCTGCAGAATTTATAAACGTGACTGTCACAGGCATCTGGACAATATGCTCTTCTGAATGAGGAGCGCAGGACAATTTGAAGGCATGAATTGCATAACTGGTCAGGGGGCCATACAGTGTTCAGTATGCAGAGTTATTGGATTCAGAGGAGCAGGACACATCAGAATCCTCCATACTGACAAGGTAGAATTCACACTATAAACAAAATCTCTTCAATCCTATAGAAAGCCCTGCTAGAAGAGACCACACCTCTGGGGCCATACAGTGTTCAGTATGCAGAGTTATTGGATTCAGAGGAGCAGGACACATCAGAATTCTCCATACTGACAAGGTAGAATTCACACTATAAACAAAATCTCTTCAATCCTATAGAAAGCCCTGCTAGAAGAGACAACACCTCTCACACCGCTGATCTATTGAAGACTGCACAGAAGAACACAGTTCTCAGGAGATGCGCTAAACTGAGGACCGTAGCCCAGCGCTCCAGTACTAGCGATGATAAAGATGTGGTGAAGGGGCGCCTTATGGAAGCGGAGACATGGCTGCCACCTAACACCTAGAAATCACCTGAAATCAGACCGGCTGTTGTAGCTAGCATAGGATTGCTTGTTTTGTGTATAAATAGAGTGCCGCTCAAACAGTTACTCACTAGAGACTGCTCACCTCATGCAGGGACTGTAAAGTCAAATGCAGACATTAAAAAGGTCCCATAAACACATCCCACTGTTACTAATAAAGATGTACCACTTTTTCCCCAACTGTCTAATGCACACTCTTATCTCCATTTTAGGCAACAAGCCATGAAATGGGGAGAAATGGTTTCAGGACTTAACAGATCAAAGTCTCTCTGGTTGGGGTCCTGCAATACAGAATACCATATCATTAACAGTTTTTCTGTAAAGGAGTATAGTGCCGAATCCTGGATGAGGCATGGGAACCTCTCTGCGACGCCGAGCAGGTAACAGACAATACTCTAAGCGATTTAAAATGGTCTCTACCAGCTCCCTAGAACCCTCTTGTAGGAAACTATCCATTTGAGGACAAAAAAAAAAGCTTGAATCTTCAGAGAATCTCTCTCCCAAACTTCATGAAACGAGGCAAAGAACTACTGGGGGGTAGGGGGAAGTAGGAGGAATATGTAAAGCTTTGTTGGGGGTGTCTTTGCTTCCTCTTGGTGGTCAGGTGAAGTATTTCCCAATAGGTAATTAATAAATCAAAGAATCACTGCCATTAGAAAAAATAGTTTAAAAATGCAGCAGCAGTTAGTTAATCAGTGCTTAATACAATAATCTAATTTCACAGTATATTGCCCCTATAATGCTATTTGGCCGGAATAACATATCATTGGTTATTAAGAAAAAAGCAAACTGCTGTCCTTGGAGGCCCAGCACATACAGTGGATATAAAAAGTCTACACACCCGTTAAAAAGTCAGGTTTCTGTGATGTAAAAAAAAAAAAAAAAAAGGACAGAGATAAATCATTTCAGAACTTTTTCCACCTTTAATGTGACCTATAAACTGTACAACTCAATTGAAAAACAAACTGAAATCTTTTAGGTAAAGGGAAATAAAAATAAACTAAAATGGTTGCATAAGTGTGAACACCCTTTTATAACAGGGGATGTAGCTGTGTTCAGAATTAAGCAATCACATTAAAAATCATGTTAAATAGGAGTCAGTACACACCTGTTATCATTTAAAGTGCCTCTGATTAACCCCAAATAAAGTTCAGCTGTTCTAGTAGGTCTTTTCTGACATTGTTAGTCGCATCCTATAGCAAAAGCCATGGTCCGCAGCGAGCTTCTAAAGCATCAGAGTGATCTCAATGTTAAAAGGTATCAGTCAGGAGAAGGGTACAAAAGAATTTCCAAGGCAGATATACCATGGAACACAGTGAAGACCGTCATCAAGTGAAGAAAATATGGTGCAACAGTGACATTACCAAGAACTGGCTGTCCCTCCAAAATTGATGAAAAGACGAGAGGAAAACTGGTCTGGGAGGCTGCCAAGAAGCCTACAGCAACATTAAAGGAGCTGCAGGAATATCTGGCAAGTACTGGATGTGTGGTACATGTGACAACAATCGGCCATATTCTTCATATGTCTGGGCTATGGGGAAGCCTTTTCTTACCAAAACACACATCCAAACCCAGCTAAATTTTGCAAAAACACATCTGAAGGGTTTCCCAAAAGAATGTTGCAAAAGGTGTTCTGGTCTGAGGAAAAGAAAGTTGAACTTTTTGGCCACAATTCCAAAAGATATGTTTGGCGCAAAAACACTGCATATCACCAAAAGAACACCATACCCACAGTGAAGCATGGTGGTGTCAGCATCATGCTTTGGGGTTGTATTTCTTCAGCTGGAACTGGGGCCTTAGTCAAAGTAGAGGGAATAATGAACAGTTCCAAATACCAGACAATATTGGCACAAAACCTTCAGGCTTCTGCTAGAACGCTGAACATTAAGAGGAACTTCATCTTTCAGAATGACAACGACTCAAACCATACATCCAAATCAACAAAGGATGGCCCAGCCAGAGCCCAGACCTGAATCCAATTCAAAATCTGTGGGGTGATCTGTGGGCTGTGCACAGGAGATGCCCTCGCATTCTGACAAATTTACGTGTTTTTGCAAAGAAGAGTGGGCAAATCTTGCCAAGTCAAGATGTGCCATGCTGAAAAACTCGTACCCAAAAAGACTGAGTGCTGTAATAAAATCAAAAAGGTGCTTCAATAAAGTATTAGATTAAGGGTGTTCACACTTAAGCAACCATATTATTTTAGTTTTTTGTTTTTATTTCCCTTTACCTAAAAGATTTCAGTTTGTTTTTCAATTGAGTTGTACAGTTTATAGGTCACATTAAAAGGTGGAAAGAGTTCTGAAATGATTTATCTTTGTCTCATTTTTTTACATCACAGAAACCTGACATTTTAACAGGGGTGTGTAGACTTTTTATATCCACTGTATAAGATGGACATGTTTATCAGAACAACGCAATGAAGTTTCAATGAGCAAATACAGCTTTATTTAAAAACTTTAAAATAAAGCTAAAAAAGGAGCAATGTCCCAACATTTAATATTCTGCAACTAGAACAAGTCACTGGAAACATTAAGCAGAAACAAAGATCAAGTGAGAGGTTAAGTTTACAAATTAAAGGAACAATCTAGTTAGTGATTTAGATAGTTCCTGCAATAAAAAAAAAAAAAAAAAATTCCTATCTACTTTATGTGCTTTGTTCTCTTGCTATTCATTATAGAAAGAAAAACCTAGGTAAGCTCATATGCTAATGTATAAGCTCTTGAAGGCTGCCTCATATCTCAGTGCATTGACAGTTTTCCACAGTAAAATAGCGCTACTTCATATGTGCAATAGACAACATTGTGCTCATTCACATGGAATTACTTATCAGCACTGACTGGCTTAAATGAAAGTCTGTCAAGAATTGAATTAAGGGGGCAGTCTGCAGAGTCTTAGATACAAGGTAATCAGGTTAATATATATATATATATATATATATATATATATATATATATATATATATATATATATATATATATATATATATATATATATATACACATATACACACATACATACATACATACATACACACACACACGTGTATAACCACATGGGTGCATTTCGGTATTGAACAGAATCAATTTTGAAATATACATGTATTAGCAAAAATGCTTCTAATAAAAGCTATAGCCGTTTCAAAAATGTATTTAAGTATGCACCGTGCACCAGCAATTTCAACATTTGCTCGGAGAGCCTAACGTGCTTCTAGCATCTAGCAATGACTCTGTTAATTGCTGACATGATACAAGCCCCCACTGATCTGAGCAGCTGCAGTAATAATATCTAGCTCTGCTTCACATGCAGTGAAAAAAAGTTTAACACTAAAACAGTGATAACTCTTATTAGAAGCATTTTGCGAATACATGTATATAGAATATAAGTTTTCTATTCAAAAAGGTGTAATAAATCTATGTGCATTTAAATTTGGACTAGAATGTCCCATTAATACTGTGAAATGCTTTCAGACAAGGTGGCCTTTAAGAGTTTAGTAATTAGCATATGAGCCTACTTAGGTTTAGCTTTTAACCAAGAATACCAAAAGAACAAAGCAAATGGAAATTTGTTTAAAACCCTATCCTGAGTCACAAGTTAAATTTTGACTAGACTGTGCCTTTAATATAACCATGTTTGTTATGCAAAACTGTAGAATGAGTAATAAAGGAATCATCTTTTTAAACAAATTCTGAAGTAGACTGTCCCGTTAACAATGTGCTGATATTTTCTTGCTCCAAATTGTTATATATTGAGTCAACATCTTACTCTGCCCTTTACTTACAGTGTATATAAAGTTATGCATACACACAGAAATATGTACTACAACAGCCATATAATACACTTTTAAATAACCATAACATAAACAAATTAGAAAGTGCATTAAAACTGTATGCTCTGAATCATGAAGCTTTAGATTTCCACTTCAGTGTCCCCAAGTTAGATAAAATGTGAGCACTTATGTACTAAATTAACTCACCAAAAGCAGTCATTGCCTGATCCAGAGATGGTTGTCCATCTCCAGAGGGTAGGTCAGGACGTGTATAGTCTCGAGACTTGTCGTTGTTATACTTTACATTCAGACTAGTCAGTTTAGAGAAATCAATACGCAGTGTACAACAGGCGTTGTAAATGTTCTGTCCATCTAGTGACTGGGGGGAAAAAATTTTTTTTTATTTTTTTCACACACACATTGACATTAGGTAACAAATAAACAGATTAAAAATAAAAAAAAAATAAAAACACATCAAAATGCATTATCAGGTCATTTATAATATGTTCTCCACAGAATTTTTTCCAGCCAGGTGGGGGTAGTGTAATAGTATATCATTTTCAACCATGGCCGGACTGTTATCCGACAGACATTTGTCAGACTGAATAATATTCCGACGAATAATATTCCGACAGACAAATGGCCGTCTGATAACAGTCCGGCCACAAGACAGGTAGTTAAGAAAGAAAGATTGAAAGACAAAATAGATAAAGATCACAAGATACAGTTAAAAGCATGTTGTGGGGGGTAGAACCCATGGTTAGGTTCACAGAGGCGGTTGCGGCACCCAAGGCTCTGATTAGAACAGAGCACTTTAGAGCGTATCTGACATGTCAGACAGACAAATGTGCTTCTGCATTTTGTCCGAGCACATTTTAACCTATGCATACATACAATTGCATACAATACATAGCATACAATTGCATAATTAAATTTATTGATAATTTGTGCAATCAAAATTGAATTATTATTTTTTTTGGCTAATTGTTGTGTACCTGCTAAAAAAGGTCCTTAGACTTTTTCCCCTCCATTATTTATGGTTTAAGATAGAGAACAGTTTTACTACCCATTCTCTAGCTTTGCACAACCAACATTGTTATAATATACTTTATAACCTCTCTTCCTGTTTCTAAGCTTATGCAGGCTGCCTCTTATCTCTGCATTCAATTGGCTTTTCAAATCCAGAGAGTGCCAGTTAATGTGTGCCATATAGATAACATTGTGCTCACTACTGTGGAGTTATGCAGGAACCAGCACTAATTAGGTCAAGTGCAAGTTTGTAAAAATCACTGAGTGATAAGTCTGCAGAGGCTTACATACAAGGTAATCAGTTTAAATGTATATTAACAGATTTGATTAAACAAAACTGGGGAACGTGTAATAAAGGAACCGTGTTAAACAAAAATATTCATACAGAAAATCCCATTAAACTTTATTATATATCTATATCTATATATAATAAACACATGAAAAAGTTTTGAAGTGTAAAAATCCTAAGGCAGACACTCTGAGGATCTAAGCAATTACTGAGCACAATTAACAGAATTTACTGCATAACATTTATACATTAAGTATGCAGAGTTCATTACAGCTTTTAAAAAAGCAAAATGCTAACAAATTTTTTTTTTTTAATGCTTTTAGACCCATATGCAAATATTTTGAAATGCATGGTTATATTCCAACACTTCGTATGTATTTCAAATGATTAATTCAACTTAAAAGACCATTGAATACAGTAGAACTTCACTCCTACGTACACATTGAACTCTTGCACATGGCTCTGTAGTAGCTAGTGCCGCAATAAAGTGTGCATATAAAAAAGGACTGCACAAAAAGTCCCTAAAAACTGCACTCTTTCTGCATTGTGAAAGTTAAAATTTTTAATGTACTTCTTAAAAATACACTATAAAAGCAGTAATTTAATACATACTTACATTTCAGAAAATATTCCAAAAGGAATGTGTGGAACAGAAAATTACTCACCAGTTTTGCATGTTGGGCACTCAGTGGATCACCATACTGCAACAGTGCTTGAAACTGGTTATTTTTTGTAAAAGTGATTATTTTCAGCACAGTTCCAAACTTGGAAAAAATCTAGGTTGGGGGGGGATAAAAAAAAAATGGTAATAGGATTAGCTACTGAGAAATTCAGATTTTAGCAAAAAGTATCTATAACACTTAAGACATGGCAAGAGAGTATAGTACTGCAAAATAAAGATTCTGTCCCTTACGGCTGAAAACTGCAATGACTTTTTAAACCACTTGTCAGCTTGGAGCATCTTCCTAGCTTACATATTTGAACCCTTAAAGGGACATTACAGCCAAAACTTCAATCCACATGGATTTATTTCAATTTTGAATAGAAGTATTTTTGTAATATACATGTATTAGCAAACGTGTTTCTAATAAAAGCTACAGCTTTTTCATAAGTATTTAAGTATGCACCATGCATTTTAAATCACAGCACTTGCTCAGAGAGCCTAAGGTGCTTGTACTATCTGGTAATGACTCAATTTAATTGCGGACATAGTCCCCACTGGCACTCTGAGAAGGTACAGTATTTAAAATGCTGGTGGACAGAATGTCTAGCTATGCTTCACATGCAGAGAAAAATGCCAACACTAAAACAGTAATAACTTTTACTATAAGCATTTTTGCCAATATGTGTATATGGCAAATAGGTTTCTATACAAAGATGTAATTCATCTATGTGCATTAAAATTTTGACCGGAATGTCCCTTTAAGTGGCAGCTACAATCCAATACAAGAGATCCCACATGTGCAAGTGACAAAACTGACTATGTGGCCTTGAGAGAGGGTAAACATGGTACAGGACCACACAATTTACTGGAAGGTGGGTAAAATCTAAAAAGGGAGCAAAACATTTTACTCCAGGGACACATATAACCCTAATAAAAAATAAAAAGCAGAGACACATTTACTAAGTAAAAGGAGGAGACACAAAACTACCACTTAGAAGGGTACAAAGTTAAATTATCTTGGGTACATTTATCAATGTATGACTTGCTTATATGTAGGCATGAAAAATCTCATTTAAATTTACTTATGCGTTTCACGTTTGGGCTATGACAGTTTTCTGGCAGTGAGAGACAGCTAGTTTCTTTTGCAGTGTGTTCTATATTTTTGTTTTCTGTCTAGTGGATCTTGTACCCAGTCTGCTTTGGTGTGAGATGTGTATATACACACTTATTACAGTAAACACCTTGTAATTGTAAGACATTTCTGTTGTGTTGCTAGAGAACATAAGGCAAAAATAAAGGTTTACTGCAATTATTTTTCAATAGCCAAACCCCACCCACCATTTATTTGCCTTACATTGAGAAGCTAATATCAGCTTTACTCTGCAGGAAGTATGGTTTTGAAGTTGTTAGAAGCTAAAGCCAATTAATAAGATATGAAGTTAGCCGTGATAAGCAAGAGTATTTCTTTCTAAGAAGTAGAAACTACTCAATTTAAAGAGCCAAAATGTCATGAAAATTAGGCAAAATAAAACAAAGTATATTAGAAAGTTCTCTCATTATGCAAAGCTAAACATTTCATTTAAAAAATAAAAAGGTGTTTACTGTCCCCTTAAATATTCCACCCTAATTAAATCAGTGTTGCTGTGTAAGCCACTCTTACCTGATGTAGCACATCTAGTGTAACCGGATAGAAGAGATTTTCAACAATTACTCTCAAGACTGGGCTCTGTCCCGACATGGTCATACCAGCATCAACTGCGGCAGCAGACGCAGAAAGTGCAATATTCCCAGACTGTACAGAATTTACTGCCTGTAGGGCGGCTTGTGCCCGCTGTAATTAAAAAGATATTTTGCATAAAAGAACTGCTCAACAACAAAGTTAATGTTTTTGCGGTTTCTTTAGTCCACATTTTTTTGTAATAAAAATAAGAAATTTATGCTTACCTGATAAATTTATTTCTTTTACGATACGACGAGTCCACGGATTTCATCCTTACTTATGGGATTACGCCTCCTGTTTAGCAGGAAGTGGCAAAGAGCACCACAGCAGAGCTGTATATATATAGCTCCTCCCTTCCCTCCCACCTCCAGTCATTCGACCGAAGTTAGGAAGAGAAAGGAAAAGCTAAGGTGCAAAGGTGACTGAAGTTTAACAAAAAGAAAAACCTGTCTTAGAAAAACAGGGTGGGCCGTGGACTTGTCTTATCGTAAAAGAAATAAATTAGGTAAGCATAAATTTACTTTTCTTTTACAAGATACGAGTCCACGGATTTCATCCTTACTTATGGGATATAATACCAAAGCTATAGGACACTGATGAAATGGAGGAACAAGACCAGAACCTAAACAGAAGGCACCACTGCTTGAAGAACCTGTTTCCCTAAAACAGCCTCAGAAGAAGCATCAAATTTGGAAAATTTGGAAAAAGTGCGAAGAGACGACCAAGTTGCAGCCTTGCAAATCTGTTCAACTGAAGCATCGTTTTTAAATGCCTGTGAGAAAGCCACAGCCCTAGTAGAATGAGCCATAATTCTTTCAGGAGGCTGCTGTCCAGCAGTCTCATATGCCAGACGGATGATACTCTGCAGCCAAAAAGAAAGAGGTAGCCGTAGCTTTCTGGCCCCTATGCTTTCCAGAGAAAACAAATAATGAAGATGATTGACGAAATTCTTTAGTCGCCTGCAAGTAAAACTTAAGGGCACGGACCAGGCCCAAGTAGTGCAACAGACTAGATTCGGATTTTGGAAGGGTCCCTGAATGAGAAGGTCCTGCCTCAATGGAAGCTTCCACGGTGGCAGAGAGGACATGTCCACTAGATCGGCATACCAAGTCCTGCGAGGCCACGCATGCGCGATTAGAATTACTGAAATCCTCTCCTATTTTATCCGAGCAATCACCCGGGGAAGGAGAGCAAACGGTGGAAACTTAAGCTAGGTTGAACGACCAAGGCACTGCCAAGGCATCTATCAGTTCGGCCTGAGGATCCCTTGACCCGGATCCGTATCTTGGAAGCTTGGCATTCTGATGAGACGCCATCAGATCCAATTCCGGTCTGCCCCATCTGAGAATAAGAGTGGCAAAGACCTCTGGATGGAGTTCCCACTCCGCCGGATGAAACGTCTGTCTGCTTAAAAAGTCCGCTTCCCAGTTGTCCACTCCTGGGATGTAAATTGACAGATAACAAGAGTGAGCCTCCGTCCACCGAATCATCTTGGATACTTCTGTCATCGCAAAGGAACTTTTTGTTCCTCCCTGTTTGATGTAAGCCACAGTCGTGATGTTGTCCAACTGAAAACGGATGAATTTGGCGGAAGTCAACTGAGGCCAAGCCTGAAGCGCATTGAATATTGCTCTCAATTCCAGAATATTGATTGGAAGTAGAGACTCTGACCGAGTCCACACACCCTGAGCCTTCAGGGAATTCCAGACTGCACCCCCAACCTAGTAGGCTGGCGTCCGTTGTCACTATCACCCATGAGGGTCTGCGGAAGCACGTCCCTTGGGACAGATGATCTGGCGACAACCACCAAAGAAGAGTCTCTGGTCTTCTGATCTAGATCTATCTGAGGAGACACATTTGCATAATCTCCATTCCATTGCCCGAGCATGTTCAGTTGTAGCGGTCTGAGATGAAAACGAGCAAACTGAATGATGTCCATTGCTGCCACCATCAATCCAATTACCTCCATGCACTGAGCCACTGATGGCAGAGGATTGGACTGAAGGGCTCGGCATGTATTCAGAATCTTTAACTTTCTGACCTCTGTCAAGAAAATGTTCGTGGATATGGAATCTATTATAGTTCCCAGGAAGGGAACCCTGGTCTGGGGAATTAATGAACTCTTTTCTAGATTCACCTTTCACCCGTGAGTCCTCAGAAAGGACAGAACTATGTCTGTATGAGACTGACAGATGGTAAGACGCCTGGATCAAAATATAGTCTAGATAAGGCGCCACTGCAATACCCTGCGGCCTGAGAACCGCCAGAAGCGACCCTAGAACCTTCGTGAAGATCCTGGGTGCTGTGGCCAACCCAAAGGGAAGAGCCACAAACTGGAAATTTTGTCCAGGAAGGCAAACCTTAGGAACTGATGATGATCCTTGTGGATAGGAATATGAAGGTATGCATCCTTCAAGTCCACGGTAGTCATATATTGACCCTCCTGGATCAATGGCAGAATTGTTCGAATAGTCTCCATCTTTAAGGATGGGACTGAGAAACTGGTTTAGACTCTTGAGACCTAAAATGGGTCTGAACGTTCCCTCTTTTTTGGGAACCACGAAAAGATTTGAGCAAAACCCCTGCCCGTTTCAGTATTGGAACGGGACAAATTACTCCCATAGTAGAGAGGTCTTTTACACAAAGTAAGAACGCCTCTCTTTTCATCAGGTCTACAGACAATCGTGAAAGAAGGAACCTCCCCCTTGGAATTCCAATTGATACCCATGAGACACGATTGCCAATATCCAGGGGTCCTGAACATCTCTTACCCAAGCCTGGGCAAAAAGAGAAAGTCTGCCCCCTACTAGATCCGTTCCCGGATCGGGGGCCGCCCCCCTTCATGCTGTCTTGTTTACCTTGGTTCCAAGCCTGGTTGGGTCTCCAGACAGCCTTGTGAAAAATTCCCTTCCTGTTTAGCGGAAGAAGCGGGGACTCCTTTGAAGTTCCGAAAGGAACGAAAATTAGTTTTTTACCCCTCAGTTTAGCTGCTTTATCCTGAGGTAGGAGATGACGCTTACCTCCCGTAATGTCAGAAATTATTTCTTTCAAGTCAGGCCCGAATAGGGTCTTTCCTTTGAAAGGAATAGCCAAAAGCTTTGATTTAGAGGACACATCAGCAGACCAAGACTTTAACCATAACGCTCTAAAATGGCAAATAAGGCATTCTTAGCAGCCAACTTGGCAATCTGAATGGCGGCATCCGTAATAAATTAATTAGCCAGCTTAAGAGTCTTAATTCTATCTAAAATTTCCTCTAAAGGAGTCAGTCTTAAGAGACTCTTCTAAGGCGTCAAACCAGAAAGCCGCCGCAGTGGTAACTGGTACAATGCAGGTTGTCGGTTGTAAAGGGAAACCCTGATGAATAAATAACTTTAGAAGACCCTCCAATTTCTTATCCATAGGGTCTTTGAAAGCACAACTGTCCTCAATAGGAATAGTTGTGCGCTTAGCCAGGGTAGATATAGATCCCTCCACCTTAGGGACTGTTTGCCAAGAGTCCTGAATAGTGTCAGATATGGGATACATTTTCTTAAAATTAGGAGAAGGTGAGAACGGGATACCCGGTCTTTCCCATTCCTGTGTAATAGAGATTCTCTTAGGAACCGGAAAAAACAGAGTAAGTAGGCACCTCTAAGTATTTGTCCATCTTACACAATTTCTCTGGTGGAACCACAAGAGTCCGTCATCCAGAGTCGCTAAAACCTCCCGAAGCAACAGGCGGAGGTGTTCAAGCTTAAATCTAAAGGACATGACGTCCGAGTCCGTCTGAGGTAACATTTCCCGAATCAGAAAGTACCCCCTCAGACAGAAGTTCCCTGACCCCCCAGATCAGATCCCTGTGAGGGTACATCAGAAATAGCTAACAAAGTGACTTCTGTCCTGCTGCGTTTGCCCTGTAACACTGGCAAACTTCTGTAAGGGTAGATGACATAACTGCAGCCATATCCTGCAGAGTAAATGAAGTAGACGTGGTTGAAGAACCCGGCGTCGCTTGGGTGGGCGTTAAAAGGTTGTGACGCATGGGGAGAGAGTAGCTGCATACCCTGATTCTCAGACTGAGAATCATCCTTAGACACACTTTCCTTAAGAAAATCTGCCCTTTACATTGTAAGGCCCTTTCAGTACATGAGGGACAAAAAGTAAGAGGGGGTTCCACAATGGCATCTAAACACATAGAACAAGTAGTTTCCTCAAGTTCAGACATGTTAGACTAGCAATAGCAATAATAGTCAATCCTTATTTTAAAAATTGAGCTCTGAAGCAATAATAGACGTTCTTTACTTGAAATATTGAGCTCTGAAATCAAATTACTTCTCAAAATAAAATATATATGCCATGTGCCCCTCTTACATACACAAGGAAAACAAACATGCTTGCCAATTACAAAACGTAACTTTCTCTTCCAGAACGTTATTATATGACAAGGCCAGCACTATAGCCAGCAACCGCATCTCCCAGCGTTTAGCCCACACTTGATATCCTAAATGAAGTCCTCAGACATATTTAGCAATCAACCTAAAGGGAATTCCAGGTACACCATTTCTATACATATAGTGAATACTGTTTACCCCTCCCCAGATAGGGAATAATGTCAGCATGTTCTTATGCATCAACTCTCCCCAGAAGTAAATGGCTGAACATACCCCAATGCTGCTTGTAGCATGACACGGTTCTCCACACTGAATATGTTTCTTTACACTACCTTCAACTGCTCTGTGGGAACCAGCATGGATCTTCGATAATTTTTGCTAAGATCATCAACATCAGGGTAGAAAAATAAAAATGTCTCCACTCCTCTTGGGAAGTTAGACTGACTATTTCTCCCTGAGGAAAAAGGTACTTGCTGGCACCTTTTTAAAATAAAAAACTTCTTGATTGAAGAATCTAAACACCTCACTTTACCTCTTCCTATCACTAACACAGGCAAAGAGAATGACTGGGGGTGGGAGGGAAGGGAGGAGCTATATATACAGCTCTGCTGTGTTGCTCTTTGCCACTTCCTGCTAAACAGGAAGCATAATCCCATAAGGATGAAATCCGTGGACTTGTATCTTGTAAAAGAAAAAAGACTAACAAAGACAAGACAACCTATTATGATCTTAAGGAGAAAAAAAAAAAGGCCAAAATGTTTCAGAATTACAATCAAAGCAGAGACCCACAAGTTACATTTATTAAACAGAACATACTGTTAAGTTGTATTTAAAGGGACATTATACACTCATTTTTTCTTTGCATAAATGTTTTGTAGATGATTTATATAGCCCATAAAGTTTTATTTTAAAATAAATGTATAGTTTTGCTTATTTTTAAATAACATTGCTGATTTTCAGACTCCTAACCAAGCCCCAAAGTTTTATGTGAATACTGTCAGCTACCTTCTCCAGCTTGCTGCTGTTCGTGTAAAGGGTCTTTTCATATGCAAAAGAAGGGGGAGGGAAGTGTCTTATTTGCCACTCGCAGTGGGCTTTCCAGCTACCTTTTCAACAGAGCCAAACTGACAGCTTCTAAGTAAGTTTTTAAAGTTTTATACTGGATTTTTATATCAGTATCTGTGCATCTTATTCTTTATAGTAGTGTCTATTACATGCAGTTATATGAAAATGAGTGTATACTGTCCCTTTAATTAACAGAACTTTGGGAGGTCTTAGTTGAGTTACATACAAAGATAACAATGCTCTAATGCTTACTGCTTGGTTGGGAGAGTTGTCAGTCTTCAGCTCTTTGTGGTTGGAGTACTGGATGTAGATGGGCTGACTTCGAAGGACCGGTGTGACGGTGGTGTAATAACTTACCATGGTGTTTGCAGCCTCCTCTGTGTTCATTTCTAGAAATGCCTAAAGATGGAAAAATGTAATCTTGTTAATCCAAGTTAAATGACTGGAAAAAGAGAACCTCATTAACCCCTACAGGGAATATCAGAGAAAAACTTACCCAAAACACCAAAATTTTAATCATTTTTGCTATTACACCTTTTTTTTTTTTATGTACCCATCAAAACAAATTTTATTTTTTTAGCAGACAACCCAATGTGTTGATCTAGGCACATTATATTTAATCTCTGTCAAATGCAATCCTATTAAAAAAAAAAAAATTAAAAAAATGCTAATTTTTCACAGACCGTGTTTCTAACTGAAATCATTTACACAACTACTACAGTCATAAGACAATATGGTTGTAAAAGTTTCTAAGGGGTCAATTTTTTCAGAAACTTCCAAAAACTTATTGTAAAGCTATGCATGTCTATTAGTTGCACTAATTGCAAGTGTGCACCACACTTCTGAAATTCCAGACAGTGAATGGGATAGTTAGATGGTAACAGTATTTTAATGCAGAGTTTACACTCCCAACAGCTTCCACCCGCTCCTACCCCGGCGATCGGGCCTGTATAGACAGGCATCGCCGGGGCTTCACGTTTTGTGAGGTGACGTCACACACAATGCTGTCACTGTGCAACTATTTAAAATGGACAACATAAAGTATAGGTTATGGGGGCATGCTGCTTAGAAGCCTGTATCTCAGGCATCTAAGCAGGTACCAACCCCCCCAAGATCCACCGTTGGAAAGGTAATCACCTAACCTTTCCAACAGTATAAGTCTTGGGGATCTGAGTGAAAAAAAAAAAATCAGCTTAGCACCCAGGTGGGAAAGTGCTTAGCACTCAAAGGGTTAATGGATTATATGCAGTAATCAAACGGCTCTCTAACCCTGCCCTCCCAATTGTGCACACTATCTTAGTTACAGCCAGCTGTCAGCCTGTACAAAGCTTAGTTTTATTTTTATTATTTTTCTGTAGTTTAGCAGCCCCACCTCCCCCCTACTGCAGGCCCAGCCCTAACTCCATATTATTTCTGCTGTGTAGCATCCCTTCCCTCCTGTCTCCAAAACAATTTTGGTAGAGTAGGCCCAGCTCCCACTCTCTCCATCTCCCAATAGCACTAAAGATAGACAGTGCAAGTGCCAAGGTTTGTAACGATATGGCAGCCTAGAAAGAGCAAGTTTCGGTTGTTACTTTTGATTAATTTAGCATATTTATGTCTCTAAGCTGTGTAATCACATAAATGAAACAGTTCCCCACAATGAGGCTGGTACTGCAGAGATCATTTTTCCGAATTCTTAGGGTCCGTTATTCATTCCTTTTAGCTTTACAGTATTTATATAGGTATGAACATTAGCACATGTATTTGATCAGGAACAACCTTAAAGCTATGCCATTGCAACCTAAAAGGATGACCAATTAAAGAAATAAAAAAATAAAAATACCTGATTTTTGCCTTTTAACATTAGCAAGTTGGTAACTTTGCCAAAAGGAAGTCCCAATGATATGACTTCAGCTTCTGTAACGTCTCCTGGTAGCTTACGGACATGGATAACTCTGGAACCAACAGCTACACTTCTGCTGTCACCTTTGAACTTCTTACTGTCATTGCCATTCGCTGCAAATAAAGTACCATTAAAACAAACTAACAAGTGTATTTTGTATGATAGGGAAGTATTACTTGCAAAAAACTAACTTTGGCAAACCTATGCAAATCAAAACCTCTTTAGACTTTGTGCAACTAAAGTTACTTCATTGCATATACAGATTTTATGGACACCACACTAAGGAAAGGATGATACAAACTACTTCCATCGCTTATTAAAGTAATTGTAAAGTTAAGCTATACACTCAATATTTGTAAATGAAGGGCAATTACATGGATTAAAATCATTGAAGATGCTAAAATATATAAAATAATCACCCTTTCATTTTCTTAGACTATGCATTGCGGGCAGAGGAACTGCGGAATGTACAATGCAGTGTAAAAGGATGAATCTTGCAGTAACCAATCATAACGCCCCTTTGCTGGACGCCAAAGGGGGCACGCTACAACACACACACTGGCTTAATCAGGACAAAAAGAAAAAAAACAAAAGCCCAAAATGCTGCCAAACGATGTAGTTGTAGCAATGAATGAGCTTTATCGCTGCAGTTGCAATTAAGACCATTTACACTTTAGGGAGTGTATAATAATTCTAGATATTCATATATAAAGTTAAACTCCACAGAAATAAACAGGCAGTCTATATCACTCATTAACTTTCCACCTTATTTACTTTAAAAAAAAATTGCCAACTTCAACGGGTCAATGAGATTGAAAGAGAACTTTATTTTATACGTAGTATGGCCATTGAAAGACAAAAACAAAAAAACACAAGTGCAGTTAATATGTTAAAATGTTTAACAATTGGCTACCATGTCAATTTACTGACAGGCTACAGAAAAGGCACCCGATTACATGGTAATTTAGAACACACACTTGAAACCCATAATTTTCCACACACAATTCAAAGAGATTATTTTAAACTATTTTTTAATTTACTTTTACCTAGGCAATTTAAAAAAAAAAAAAAAAAATACATACTAACGCCAATTTTCCTTTCATGATTTCTGGCATACAATTTTAGATAAACTTTCCAATTTACTTCTACAAGGTTGTGTGAATTGTATCTCACAGCACCCAGGACGCCAGACAGGCAGCAGTGTTCTCCACACAAAGAATTCCAGCCAGGTGGCATTATAAATTAGCCAGGTGGGGGCAGTGTAATAGAGTCTAATAGTTAAAGGGACACTAAACTCAAATTTTCTATTTCATGATTCAGATAGAGCGTGCAATTTTAAGCAACTTTCTAATTTACTCCTATTATAAATTTTTCTTCGTTGTCTTGCTATCTTTATTTAAAAAGCAGGAATGTGATGCATAGGAGCAAGCCCATTTTTGGTTGAAAACCTGGGTTATGCTTGCTTATTAGTGGGTAAATGTAAGCCTCCAATAAGAAAGCTATCCATTGTGCTAAACTGCTAAGATTTACGTTCCTGCTTTTAAAATAAAAATATCAAGAGAACGAAGAAAAATAGGAGTAAATTAGAAAGTTGCTTAAAATTTCATGATCTATCTGAATCATGAAAGAAAAAAAAAATTGGGTTCAGTGTCCCTTTAAAGCACAAAATGAAATTGCACAATTTAACGTTTAATGTGTACATTAAACCTTGAAAAAACAGAATTTATGTTTACCTGATAAATTTCTTTCTCCAACGGTGTGTCCGGTCCACGGCGTCATCCTTACTTGTGGGATATTCTCTTCCCCAACAGGAAATGGCAAAGAGCCCAGCAAAGCTGGTCACATGATCCCTCCTAGGCTCCGCCTACCCCAGTCATTCGACCGACGTTAAGGAGGAATATTTGCATAGGAGAAACCATATGGTACCGTGGTGACTGTAGTTAAAGAAAATAAAATATCAGACCTGATTAAAAAAACCAGGGCGGGCCGTGGACCGGACACACCGTTGGAGAAAGAAATTTATCAGGTAAACATAAATTCTGTTTTCTCCAACATAGGTGTGTCCGGTCCACGGCGTCATCCTTACTTGTGGGAACCAATACCAAAGCTTTAGGACACGGATGAAGGGAGGGAGCAAATCAGGTCACCTAAATGGAAGGCACCACGGCTTGCAAAACCTTTCTCCCAAAAATAGCCTCAGAAGAAGCAAAAGTATCAAACTTGTAAAATTTGGTAAAAGTGTGCAGTGAAGACCAAGTCGCTGCCCTACATATCTGATCAACAGAAGCCTCGTTCTTGAAGGCCCATGTGGAAGCCACAGCCCTAGTGGAATGAGCTGTGATTCTTTCGGGAGGCTGCCGTCCGGCAGTCTCGTAAGCCAATCTGATGATGCTTTTAATCCAAAAAGAGAGAGAGGTAGAAGTTGCTTTTTGACCTCTCCTTTTACCTGAATAAACAACAAACAAGGAAGATGTTTGTCTAAAATCCTTTGTAGCATCTAAATAGAATTTTAGAGCGCGAACAACATCCAAATTGTGCAACAAACGTTCCTTCTTTGAAACTGGTTTTGGACACAGAGAAGGTACGATAATCTCCTGGTTAATGTTTTTGTTAGAAACAACTTTTGGAAGAAAACCAGGTTTAGTACGTAAAACCACCTTATCTGCATGGAACACCAGATAAGGAGGAGAACACTGCAGAGCAGATAATTCTGAGACTCTTCTAGCAGAAGAAATCGCAACTAAAAACAAAACTTTCCAAGATAATAACTTAATATCAACGGAATGTAAGGGTTCAAACGGAACCCCCTGAAGAACTGAAAGAACTAAATTGAGACTCCAAGGAGGAGTCAAAGGTTTGTAAACAGGCTTGATTCTAACCAGAGCCTGAACAAAGGCTTGAACATCTGGCACAGCTGCCAGCTTTTTGTGAAGTAATACCGACAAGGCAGAAATCTGTCCCTTCAGGGAACTTGCCGATAATCCTTTTTCCAATCCTTCTTGAAGGAAGGATAGAATCCTAGGAATCTTAACCTTGTCCCAAGGGAATCCTTTAGATTCACACCAACAGATATATTTTTTCCAAATTTTGTGGTAAATCTTTCTAGTCACAGGCTTTCTGGCCTGAACCAGAGTATCGATCACAGAATCTGAGAATCCTCGCTTCGATAAAATCAAGCGTTCAATCTCCACGCAGTCAGCTGGAGTGAAACCAGATTCGGATGTTCGAACGGACCCTGAACAAGAAGGTCTCGTCTCAAAGGTAGCTTCCAAGGTGGAGCCGATGACATATTCACCAGATCTGCATACCAAGTCCTGCGTGGCCACGCAGGAGCTATCAAGATCACCGACGCCCTCTCCTGCTTGATCCTGGCTATCAGCCTGGGGATGAGAGGAAATGGCGGGAACACATAAGCTAGTTTGAAGGTCCAAGGTGCTACTAGTGCATCCACTAGAGCCGCCTTGGGATCCCTGGATCTGGCCCCGTAGCAAGGAACTTTGAAGTTCTGACGAGAGGCCATCAGATCCATGTCTGGAATGCCCCACAGGTGAGTGACTTGGGCAAAGATTTCCGGATGGAGTTCCCACTCCCCCGGATGCAATGTCTGACGACTCAGAAAATCCGCTTCCCAATTTTCCACTCCTGGGATGTGGATAGCAGACAGGTGGCAGGAGTGAGACTCCGCCCAAAGAATAATTTTGGTTACTTCTTCCATCGCTAGGGAACTCCTTGTTCCCCCCTGATGGTTGATGTACGCAACAGTCGTCATGTTGTCTGATTGAAACCGAATGAACCTGGTCCTCGCAAGCTGGGGCCAGGCCTGGAGCGCATTGAATATCGCTCTCAGTTCCAGAATATTTATCGGTAGAAGAGATTCTTCCCGAGACCAAAGACCCTGAGCTTTCAGGGATCCCCAGACCGCGCCCCAGCCTATCAGACTGGCGTCGGTCGTGACAATGACCCACTCTGGTCTGTGGAACATCATCCCTTGAGACAGATTGTCCAGGGACAGCCACCAACGGAGTGAGTCTCTGGTCCTCTGATTTACTTGTATCTTCGGAGACAAGTCTGTATAGTCCCCATTCCACTGACTGAGCATGCACAGTTGTAATGGTCTTAGATGAATGCGCGCAAAAGGAACTATGTCCATCGCCGCCACCATCAACCCGATCACTTCCATGCACTGAGCTATGGAAGGAAGAGGAACGGAATGAAGTATCCGACAAGAGTCCAGAAGCTTTGTTTTTCTGGCCTCTGTTAGAAAGATCCTCATTTCTAAGGAGTCTATAATTGTTCCCAAGAAGGGAACCCTTGTTGACGGGGATAGAGAACTCTTTTCCACGTTCACTTTCCAGCCGTGAGATCTGAGAAAGGCCAGGACAATGTCCGTGTGAGCCTTTGCTTGAGGAAGGGACGACGCTTGAATCAGAATGTCGTCCAGGTAAGGTACTACTGCAATGCCCCTTGGTCTTAGCACCGCTAGAAGGGACCCTAGTACCTTTGTGAAAATCCTTGGAGCAGTGGCTAATCCGAAAGGAAGCGCCACGAACTGGTAATGTTTGTCCAGGAATGCAAACCTTAGGAACCGATGATGTTCCTTGTGGATAGGAATATGTAGATACGCATCCTTTAAATCCACCGTGGTCATGAATTGACCTTCCTGGATGGAAGGAAGGATAGTTCGAATGGTTTCCATCTTGAACGATGGGACCTTGAGAAATTTGTTTAAGATCTTGAGATCTAGGATTGGTCTGAACGTTCCCTCTTTTTTGGGAACTATGAACAGATTGGAGTAGAAACCCATCCCTTGTTCTCTTAATGGAACAGGATGAATCACTCCCATTTTTAACAGGTCTTCTACACAATGTAAGAACGCCTGTCTTTTTATGTGGTCTGAAGACAACTGCGACCTGTGGAACCTCCCCCTTGGGGGAAGTCCCTTGAATTCCAGAAGATAACCCTGGGAGACTATTTCTAGCGCCCAAGGATCCAGAACATCTCTTGCCCAAGCCTGAGCGAAGAGAGAGAGTCTGCCCCCCACCAGATCCGGTCCCGGATCGGGGGCCAATATTTCATGCTGTCTTGGTAGCAGTGGCAGGTTTCTTGGCCTGCTTTCCCTTGTTCCAGCCTTGCATTGGTCTCCAAGCTGGCTTGGCCTGAGAAGTATTACCCTCTTGCTTAGAGGACGTAGCACCTTGGGCTGGTCCGTTTTTACGAAAGGGACGAAAATTAGGTCTATTTTTTGCCTTGAAAGGCCGATCCTGAGGAAGGGCGTGGCCCTTACCCCCAGTGATATCAGAGATAATCTCTTTCAAGTCAGGACCAAACAACGTTTTCCCCTTGAAAGGAATGTTTAGTAGCTTGTTCTTGGAAGACGCATCAGCCGACCAAGATTTCAACCAAAGCGCTCTGCGCGCCACAATAGCAAACCCAGAGTTCTTAGCCGCTAACTTAGCCAATTGCAAAGAGGCGTCTAGAGTGAAAGAATTAGCCAATTTGAGAGCATTGATTCTGTCCATAATCTCCTCATAAGGAGGAGAGTCACTATCGAGCACCTTAAGCAGTTCATCAAACCAGAAATATGCGGCAGTAGTGACAGGGACAATGCATGAAATGGGTTGTAGAAGGTAACCCTGCTGAACAAACATCTTTTTAAGCAAACCTTCTAATTTTTTATCCATAGGATCTTTGAAAGCACAACTATCCTCTATGGGAATAGTGGTGCGTTTGTTTAAAGTAGAAACCGCTCCCTCGACCTTGGGGACTGACTGCCATAAGTCCTTTCTAGGGTCGACCATAGGAAACAATTTTTTAAATATGGGGGGAGGGACGAAAGGAATACCGGGCCTTTCCCATTCTTTATTAACAATGTCCGCCACCCGCTTGGGTATAGGAAAAGCTTCTGGGAGCCCCGGCACCTCTAAGAACTTGTCCATTTTACATAGTTTCTCTGGGATGACTAAATTTTCACAATCATCCAGAGTGGATAATACCTCCTTAAGCAAAATGCGGAGATGTTCCAATTTAAATTTAAATGTAATCACATCAGATTCAGCCTGCTGAGAAATGTTCCCTAATTCAGTAATTTCTCCCTCAGACAAAACCTCCCTGGCCCCCTCAGATTGGGTTAGGGGCCCTTCAGAGATATTAATATCAGCGTCGTCATGCTCTTCAGTAACTAAAACAGAGCAGCCACGCTTACGCTGACAAGGGTTCATTTTGGCTAAAATGTTTGACAGAATTATCCATTACAGCCGTTAATTGTTGCATAGTAAGGAGTATTGGCGCGCTAGATGTACTAGGGGCCTCCTGAGTGGGCAAGACTCGTGTAGACGAAGGAGGGAATGATGCAGTACCATGCTTACTCCCCTCACTTGAGGAATCATCTTGGGCATCATTGTCATTATCACATAAATCACATTTATTTAAATGAATAGGAATTCTGGCTTCCCCACATTCAGAACATAGTCTATCTGGTAGCTCAGACATGATAAACAGGCATAAACTTGATCAGAAAGTACAAAAAACGTTTTAAAATAAAACCGTTACTGTCACTTTAAATTTTAAACTGAACACACTTTATTACTGCAATTGCGAAAAAACATGAAGGAATTGTTCAAAATTCACCAAATTTTCACCACAGCGTCTTAAAGCTTTGAAACTATTGCACACCAATTTTGGAAGCTTTAACCCTTAAAATAACGGAACCGGAGCCGTTTTAAGCTTTAAACCCCTTTACAGTCCCTGGTATCTGCTTTGCTGAGACCCAACCAAACCCAAAGGGGAATACGATACCAAATGACGCCTTCAGAAGTCTTTTATAAGTATCAGAGCTACTCTCACATGCGACTGCATGCCATGCCTCTCAAAAACAAGTGCGCAACACCGGCGCGAAAATGAGACTCTGCCTATGCTTTGGGAAAGCCCCTAAAGAATAAGGTGTCTAAAACAGTGCCTGCCGATATTATTATATCAAAATACCCAGATAAAATGATTCCTCAAGGCTAAATATGTGTTAATAATCAATCGATTTAGCCCAGAAAAAGTCTACAGTTTAAATAAGCCCTTGTGAAGCCCTTATTTACAATCGTAATAAACATGGCTTACCGGATCCCATAGGGAAAATGACAGCTTCCAGCATTACATCGTCTTGTTAGAATGTGTCATACCTCAAGCAGTAAGAGACTGCACTCTGTTCCCCCAACTGAAGTTAATTGCTCTCAACAGTCCTGTGTGGAACAGCCATGGATTTTAGTTACGGTTGCTAAAATCATTTTCCTCATACAAACAGAATTCTTCATCTCTTTTCTGTTTCTGAGTAAATAGTACGTACCAGCACTATTTGAAAATAACAAACTCTTGATTGAATAATGAAAAACTACAGTTAAACACTAAAAAACTCTAAGCCATCTCCGTGGAGATGTTGCCTGTACAACGGCAAAGAGAATGACTGGGGTAGGCGGAGCCTAGGAGGGATCATGTGACCAGCTTTGCTGGGCTCTTTGCCATTTCCTGTTGGGGAAGAGAATATCCCACAAGTAAGGATGACGCCGTGGACCGGACACACCTATGTTGGAGAAACTAGGTAATTATAGCTCTATATTGGCTACAGTTTTAGCCGTGTAGTCAGTAAAATCAGCTGGGTAGTGCACCCACTAAAAAGGTCCTGGGGAGAACAGAGGCAGTATATTTTTATATAAATATATAGCCTGATGGGATGCAGTCTCATCCCCTTATTGTTGCGCTCCAATCTACAGGCAGTTTATAGATCGAAATAAATATCTGAAGGGCTGGGGACATCAAGGGGGGGGGGGTCAATCTCTGTGTCACACTGCAAGTGTACACGAAGCCTAAGCCTCTGCATCCAAAGCCCCTTTGAAAGGGGATAAAGCAAAATATATGTACTTTAATTACTTTACCTGCAAATTTAGACTGCATTGCCTAGCCATTAACCCTTTCTTTTTAGTTTCTGAATTGTAGTTTTTGGTAGCATGCCTAGAACCTGTGAACTCAGGTGAAATACAATGCCTGTGTCTAAACACTGCAGTTTAGCTATGCAATTCAATTTGCTTATTTTAATATACTTGCCAGCAATTTGTAAACAATTTTTTAATGCAAACTATTTTAAATTAGCCCTTTTAGGATATTCACAGATCTCAACCTGTTTTATGGCACTTTAAGAGATGGTGCATATTAATGTGTGGACATCTCAGCCTGCATCACCTGGTCCTCTTCCAGCTGTTGGGCAGTCTGAGATACAGCCAAGGCAAATTCTTCACCTCCCTGATATACCAGCGGACACCGCAAGATGGTGAGTGAGAACGGGCAGCCGTCTGCACAGCAAAAGGAGTGTTGGCCCCATGCATGTGTATATGTGAGCATGTACCCTCCAGCCACAACCAGTCCGGCTGTAATGCAGCACTGAATAAGTTAGTGTGTGACCTTTTTACCACTTCCTCAGACATGTGCCCTACCCCCCTTTCCCAGGTGTCAGACATATCCAGATGGGTACAATACACACCTGGATAAGGGGAGGTACGTATCTATTGGTGTACCCCCTTCACTCATGCATATGCCAATTTGTGTACCATTCTCCTCACCCACACATCTGTGCTGCCCAGGTGTGTGTGTTTTTACCTTCTACCACCCATGCACTTCTATGTGTCTACACACTATCATAGGTGTGAATCACACTAAGATCTGAGCAAAATTTTAAGTCTGGCTCCAATAAGAGCCGAAGGCCGAAAGTGGCCACATTCAGCAGCTAATGTAGCTGCCGAAGGCACAGGGCTATTGAATGCTCTATTTGAATCAGAAGGGGGAAAAAAACGTGAGTTTTATATCCATATAAAATCAGTACAGTGCTGTAGGATTCTTACATGATCTCTAACAAAACAAAAAAAATCAAAAGGACTGCAAACAGACTAATTTTACCAGCTGGGAGGTATTATAAACTAGCCAAGTGGGAAGAGAGTAATACTTTCTTATATTACATTATTTGCTATCCAAAGTACAAAATAAATTGTAAAATGTAACTAATAATTTGTGCACTAAACATCAAAAAAATATTAGCTTAATATTGGCTAAGATTTTAAAAATCAGCCGGGTGGTTCACCTATTAAAAAGGTCCTGGGGAGAAAAATGATTATTTCATGTCCTTAACAACAAATCCACTGACACAGAAAGCTAACCCTAGGTTTCCCAAATGCCAAGCTGTTGCCCAGTACCGGGCCTTGACTACCATGTTTGTGCGCCACAACCCAACATGCCCCTGCTGCACACTCTGATAGGCTCACCACTCCAAACATAAGGAATACCAGGCCGGCTTGTCAAGAGTGCCATTGCATATGTAGCAGCCGTTCAGGATGACAGTGCAGGACAGGGAGCAGATGGTAGTGTACCTGGAGATCGACACTTGGATTGAGAACCACTGCCCTAGAGCATAATGGGTTTGTACTCCAGCAGGATTTACCAAAAACAGGAAGGATACAGAAATAAAAAATAAAGTAGGGGGAACGGATTTCTTGGAGTTAAATAGGATTTGTGTTTAGTTTGTTTTTTATTTAAAATGCGCTGAGGAAAAATCTAATTGTTTCTATTTAAGATAGATTATCTAAAAGGTTATTCATCCTTAAACAGATTAGTTTTTAACTATTTAGCAAGATGCTGTATATTCATGGCTGTAATGTTTAATATTTTTAGTAAATTTCATTAATACATTCACAATAGCATTCTCTCCCAGAGGTCTCAAAGATTTTGGGCAATATTGTTGGTTCTGTAGTACTCAAAACTGTGTGCGTAGAAACAATGTCACTTCTTCAAAACAGAAATGTAATAAAATAGAGTTGAGAAATAGACCTTAAAAAGGGACATGAACATGGGTTGCTTCTAATATGAAACTTGCTTCATTCTCTTGGTATCCTTTTTTGAAGGAGAGCAATGCTCTGAGGCCTAGCTGAACACATTGGGTGAGAATCACAAGCAGCTAGCTCACAGTAGTGCATTGCTTCGGAGACTACCTACATATTCTTTTCAACAATGTATACCAAAAGAATTAACTTAGATTATTGTAAGTTTAATTTTTTTCCTTTAATGCCATTGCTCCCCTGCAAATCTATGATCAAAGAATTAACTCATACTAAGATTCAAGAAGCTCAATGAATAGAGTTTTTGCAGTGCAATAGATCTGTTCAAGGACCTAAATTTGAGGGAGGGGCAAGCCTTACAAATGAAATGTTAGTTTTAGTTAAATAAAACGAGTTAAAAAATTTAAGGTAACTTTCTCCTAATAAAGCACAGCTAAAAAGTTGACAAAAAAAAAAATTAATACACCAATTTAACTGGAGATAGTTCACCTTCCAATGATTCATCTATATTTATATCTATATATAACCAAATCAGTAATGGTCTGAAAACTCGTGGTTTAAGCTGGGATTTAAATAAATTAAAATTTGATATAAATGTAATCTACCCTGACCAAAAACAAAAATAGTGATGAGAAACACTTAATACCATGAAAAGGAGGATTACTTACAGCTATTTATCACCCCTAATATGCCTCATCTCCAATGCTTGAATCATAATCTCAGATTCACGAGCTGGCTTTTAATATCACAAACCTAGCTCCCAGTCGAGCATTGCTGTTCCTACCTAGGCAGTTTTGATTTTTTTTTTTTTTTTTTTTTTTTTTTTATTATTATTATTATATCGAGAGGACAAAAGGAATTTAAACTGAAGTAAGTTGGAAAGTTGTTTAAAAACGCATTCTCTATCTGAATCATGAAAGAAAAATGTGGGGTTTCATTCACATACAAAACCTTAAAAACTAGCCAAGCATAAAGGAGTAATAACGTTTTCTAAATCACTTAACATAGAATTTGATGACAGAGACTAACAGTTGTATTATGCCTCTAATTCAAATGAAGGTGAAAAAAAGCATTAGTTCAGAAAGTTAAAAACTGAAAGCTTTAAGTGAAGTTAACAGTTGAAAGAACCAAACAGAAAAGGCAGAAACTTTACCTGCAGAAGCAGAGTTGCTCATGATAAAGGGCCCGTTAGTAACACAAGAGAAAAGCTCGTCAGATCCCCGCTGGAAAAGAAAATATAAAAAGGTGATAATGCTTTTCCATATTAAAAAAAAAAAAAAAAAAGGGGGGGTTAGAGTAGGAAAGACAATGAAAGTGTGAGGAAAATAAAAAAGCACACCACTATACTTCAGAGCTAAATTTGTTGGAATTATTTTCAATATATCAGTCTGTTGCATGGGAAAATCACCTTAACAGGAGATAGAACCCAATTTTTTTTCCCTTTAATAATTCAGAAATAGAGCGCACAACTTTAAAACCACTTTCTAACCGACTTCCATTTTCAAATTTTCTTTATTCTCTTGGTATCTTGTTGAAAACCAGATGTAGAATCAGGACCGTGCATGTGCCTGGCGCACTATATATGTCAGTAATATTTCCTGCCATGTGGTGCTACAGACAATACCATGGGGACAAATGAAACTTGCTTAATTGGAAACCTTTTAAAAAAAAAAAAAGTCTGATCTGTCAATCTTTTTTTTTTTTGGGGGGGGGGGGGGTTCATATCCCTTTAAGCATTCTGTAAGCTAACACCTAAAGCTACCTTCCAATATTTATACAAACAATTAAGGTCAGAATCGGCATTCATTCCGAGATTGAGTAAGGGGAAATTCTAAAAGAAAAGAAAAAATTTAAAAAAAAAAAAAAAAGTTGGGGCAGGCGTCTCTGCCCATACTAGATTTACAGGGACAGGACCTATAAGGGCACTAACAAGCAAACAATGAAGAAAAAAAAATATGCATGTGTGCTGTTGCATAAATTGATTTTATGCTTGTGAGAAGTTGCAGTTCACACAACAGGGGGAGTTTTTACAAGTGAGCAAATCTTACATTCAAAAGAAGTTTAAATAGTTTTGATGCTTTCATATGCACCATGAAAATAATTTTACAGTTGTCACTTTAAGATTAAATAACCACATAATGAAATGGGTAATGGATGTATATCAGAAGCATTTATGAACACCTAGCTGAACACATTTTTAGCCAATGACAAGACGTGCTACGAATCAGCAGAGCATTGTTACCAAGCCTACCCAGGTAATTTTTAATGATACCAAGAAAATTAAGCAAATTAGGCAAGAGGTGTACATTGAAAAGTTGTTTAAATTTGCATTCACTAAGAATGAAAGTCTAAATTTATAGTCCATTTAAAGAGACTACGTTGAAACGTTCCAATACTATCAGCCTGCTTTGGCGGTAAACCAACTATCAGCAAATGGCACCACAATGCAGTTCCCCCCCCCCCCCCAAGGACCTATTTAATGGTCACACCACCTGGCTGATTTTACTAGACACCAGATTAAAATTCAAAGTGAATTCAAAGTAAATTCAAAACCTGACGTTTTTGTCGTTGTCCAATTACAATTGTGGCATTTCTGCATGTTTCAATGTGAAAAAAAAAAAGGATCTTTTGTGCACGACGTCGGTAAAAACTCCTGGGGGTTTTTTCCCCCACAAAAAAAAAAAAAAAAACTTTGAATTTACCATCACTTTAAAGGGACACTGAACCCAATTTTTTTTTTCTCGTTATTCAGATACAGCATGCAATTTTAAGCAACTTTCTAATTTACTCCTATTATCACATTTTCTTAGCATCTCTATTTGAAATGCAAGAATGTAAGTTTAGATGTCGGCCAATTTTTGGTGAACAACCTGGGTTGTTCTAGCCGATTGGTGGATAAATTCATCCACCAATGAACAAGTGCTTTCCAGGGTTCTGAATCAAACAAATAGCTTAGATGCCTTTTTCAAACAAAGATAGCAATGAGCGAAGAAAAATTGATAGTAAAATTAGAAAGTTACTTAAAATTGCATGCTCGATCTGAATCATGAAAGAAAAAAAATTGGGTTCAGTGTCCCTTTAAGCAAATATGGACCTAAAGTTAGCTAATGTGAAATTATTAAAATATTTGCAGCACAAAATCAAATTTATGATAAATGATGCAATTTGGTAGTGCACACTCACCTTTTGCTTTAATGACAAATACAAAGCAAAACACAAAATTCCCAACCAAACAACTGCGATGTGGTACCTTTTAGCTAGACAGACTATCTGCTGTACTCATTTTACATTATAAAATTTAAAGCAGATTGCAAAGGCAATTAAAGCTAATGCAGTGCAAGTCAAAACAAATTAAGGAGCACAGCAGTGTTCTTTTCAAATATACATTAACTTTCAATGCTTTTGAAAATTACATTTAATTTCTTATAGACTCACCAGTTTTAATCACTCACCATGCTGTAAAGGTGTCTAGTGGTTCATTAATTTACAGGAATTGGCTTGGCTTCAATGAACATTTAATCATACATTCAGTGTGTAAAAAAATAAATTTCCCCTGTTTGGGGGGGAAAGCAATTTAACCCATTTGTCAGCCAGAATCCAGGTTAATTAGGGGGGATCAAGCAATACCGTCACATGAGAACTCATGTTTGGACAGAACAAAAAGAAAATCAGTGAGTTAAACATTTGTAGTAGTGTTAAATTGCTCGCCCGCCCAGAACAACCATGAAGCATTGCCTTAACACTCACAAGGCCAAGACATGAGCAGTCAAGCAGTTCAATAATCATTTAAGTTATACAAGTCAAAATTAAAAAGTTTCACGATTCAGGTAGAGCACACAAATTAACACAACTATCAAATTCCAATATCTAAATGTGCACAATATTTGTATATGCACACTGAGGCACCAGCACAGCACGCACTAAGAATTTGTAATACCTACACGCATTTTGCGATTGGCTGATGGCTGTCACATGGTGCAGTGGGAGGGAAAATAGAACTGCATTTACTGATTATGCTATTCTGTGTTTAGTGGTTCTGCTGTAGTATTCTAAAAGACTATGCTTGCACACAAATGCACTGACTCAAAAAGCTAGAGCTTAAAGGCACATTATACACTCATTTTTTCTTTGCATATATGTTTTGTAGATGATTTATATAGCCCATGAAGTTTTTTAAAAAAAAAATGTTTAGTTTCGCTTATTTTTAAACAACATTGCTCAGATTTTCAGACTCCTAACCAAGCCCCAAAGTTTTATGTGAGTACTGATGTACACCTTCTCCAGCTTGCTCCTATTTGTGTAAAGGGTCTTTTCATATGCAAAAGAAGGGGGAGGGGGGAAAGTGTCTTGCCATTTGCAGTGGGCTTTCCAGCTGCCTTTTCAACAAAGCTAAACTGAAAGCTTCTAAGTAAGTTTTTAAACAGTTTTATACTGGATTTTTATATCAGTATCTGTGCATCTTATTCTTTATAGTAGTGTCTATTATATGCAGTTATTTGAAAATGAGTGTATACTGTCCCTTTAAGGCACCATTTTGTAATAAACTAGCAAGCCAGAAAAAGGTTTAGGAGACAGGATGTGCTGTTTAGAAATATATCAACTAAAACCTTTAGGACCTTTTTCAAGACTTATTTTAATATTTCTTTAAACAAGTAACACTGCATAACTACTAATCACAGGTTAGTTAAAAAGCTATAGAACACTGACAGCAAAATGGATAATGCTCCCCCTCGGACCCTTGTAACTGAATTGTCAAGTAGCTTTCCACCATACTTTTTTTTCTTTCTTCTAACGGGAAATGAAAAATACTGCTTTGCTTCTCAAATATCTATTTGGAATGTTGATCACACCTCCAATTTCAGCTTCCTCCCCTTTACAGTAGCAAAATACAAGATTGTAGACAACTTTTTATAAGTCCCCCTTTTTTTTTTTTTTGGTGGACTATGTACATTTTCATGTGTATTGGAGCCTAGTATGTTGTCCAGATACCTTGGGATAGTAATGTTTAAATAGACATGAACAAAACCCTTTATCCAAACTGCTTGCAAAAGGAAAGTTAGGATTTCAGAACATTTACTTACATCTTTAAAATGGAATAGCTTCCAGTACATGCAATTTAACGATTATTTAATATAAATACTTGTGTGTACATAGTACCTTTAGTAAATGTAATTACAAAGCAAAGATAAGAGAATAAGACAAAATGTGCACCTTACATTTTTTTTCTGACAATTTTAAAAAGTTATGCTTTATCCACTCCCCCTGTACCATGTGACAGCCATCAGCCATTCACAAATGCATACACACTTAATCTTGCACATGCGCAGTAGGGGAAAACATTTGAGTAAACTGCCACTTTAAAGTCCTGCTTGGAGCCACAAGCACTGCAGCTGCAAAGATTAACAGTACACATTTTACAGGACTATACAACTGCTGCTACAGTACGTTGTCTCCCAGAGGCAGAACTTTTCTTTACTTTCTGCGATGAGATTTTTTTTAGTGAAAAATGTTCTGCAGGTCATTTTTAGTTCAATTCCAACGTGTTGACTAACTGAAGAATAAAGCAATTTATGATTTATATATAGTGCAGTAGTTGACTATTGCATTGCAAATTAGCTGCATACAAAAAAAGAAATGTAAAAATGTCTCTTTAATAAAGCTGTTTCCTTTTCTCTTGGTCTAACATAGAAATGTAGTAATAAAAAGATGCACTGCTCTTACATTTAGAATAAACAGACTGGGAAATCTCTGAGAGCCAGTCAATGTGCTGCTGCTTTGCAGCGCTACTGCATATTTGACTGCTCACTTCAAACAGCACTTTGCCCTGGATGCACCGTACTAAGGAAAATTGACACAGTGCCACCAGAACACAGGTCTGTTTGAAGAGAACTGTGAGGCAGCACTACAAAGTTATAGGGCTAACAGTTCCTGCATGTGTCCTGCTCTTTCTGCAGACATGCTGCATTTTCTGCAATGACATCTCACATCACTGTTCTGCCTTGGGGCTCACTGGCTGTTCTTTGAACGACCAACCACTTCTCGGCAATTCCTGAACAGAACTTTATTTTGCGTTAGATTTATAGAGCACAAAATTACAGCACGCAATTTTGGAATGTACCGTTCACATGCTGGATTTCACCATGAAAAAAAGGTTATGTTAAAGGGACACAAGCCAATTTTTTTTTCTTTCATGATTCACGACATGCAATTTTAAGCCACTTTCTAATTTACTCCTATTATCAAATGTTCTTCATTCTCTTATCTTTATTTGAAATGCAAGAATCCAGTTTAGATGCCAGCCCATTTTTGGTAGATACATTTGTACAGCAATAAAAAGTGCTGTCCAGAGTACTGAACCAAAAAAGCTTAGATGCCTTTTTCAAATAAAGATAGCAAGTGAACTAAGAAAAATTGATAATATGAGTGAATTAGAAAGTTGCTTAAAATTGCATGCTCTATCTGAATCACTGAAGAAAAAAAAATGTGGGTTCAGTGTCCCTTTAAGGAACATAAGAGTTAACTACAGGGGCTTGTGAAATAGTATATTCTTGCACATTAGAGCATTTTATTTAACAAGTTTAAAGGGACAATCTACAATAGAATTGTCATTGTTTAAAAAAAAAAAAATAGATAATCCCTTCATTGCCCATGCCAGTTTTGCTTAACTTTTTACTTCTGATGACCTTCAATCTAAGCATCTTCTGACAGCCCCTTGATCACGAATTATCTATTGACTTGCATTTAGTACTGTGTTGTGCCAACCCATAACTCCTTTGGCGTGAACACAATGTTATCTATATGGCCCACATGAACTAGAAGTATTCTGTTGTGAAAAGCAAATAAAGCATGTGATAAGAGGCTGTCTGTAGTGGCTTAGAAACAGACACACATTGAGAGGTTTAAACAAGTAATTAGCTGTAACATCATAGTTACACTTGCCCACTGAGTATTTCAAGGTATCTAAAGTAAATTGCTTTGCAACTCTAGAGCAGACTAACTTTTTAACCCATTTGCAGGGATAAAACACACAGTTCTGTGCAGGCTATAATGCAACAATAGAATACTCTGACATAACAGCACTAAGATTGATACTTTGTGTGTGCAATTCTAGTAAATAGGAAGAAAGTTTACTAGCTAACAACCAACTCCCCCCCAGCTCACCTAAAGTGGCAGGCCCCTCCCCAAAGACTAGAGCAAAAAAGCTTATGCTGTGACAATATAGAAGATAAACATGAATGCAATGAATACAGGGTGGGGTAAACAGACTGCACATTCCAAAGACTAACAAAAAAAAAAAAGTGTACCCTCCCATGTAGAAATCAGTCTCAAGTACAAGAACAGTTGTATTTAAAGGGACAGAATGATCAAACTGAAACATGCATGGGTGTATTTCAATTTGAAATAACCAATTTCTGCAATATACTTCAATTATCAAATTCTTCTAGTAAAAAAGATATTGGGTGGTTTTCCTGTGGCATATGCACATATCATGTAAGTGCCCATGCACCAGCATTCACACGCCTTATAAGTGGCGTTTTGTATAAAACAAAGTATGCATTCACAGAATACAAACCAGCAATCTGAGCAGACATGCTGTTTGAATACTGGTGCACAGGCCCTCAAAGGATATGTGCATATGCCGCAGAAAAAAAACAGTTAATAACTGTTGCTAGAAGCATTTTTCTAATAGAATGCAAAAAAAATGTTTTAACTGAAATTCACCCATGCACATTTCTATTTTCTCATTTATTTTCCTTACAGAATTATCAAGAGTTCCAATTACAGATTAATCTAAGATACATGCAAATGATTAACAAGTCTGGGGAATGAATACATACACACAGATAAGCATTCAATAATCAAAAATACAAATATTTATTTTAAGCTCTAAAGTGAATAATACAAAAGCTATACATAATATTGGCAGTGATATAGCCAAGAATTGACACCAACAAAAGATTGAGAAAAAGGGGGAAAAAATGCTACTGAGCACTTCTCTCACATGAAAGATTTACAAGATAACCCTGTGGAAATAGGGAAAACCTATGTGGCCTTTTTAAGTTTATTCAGATATGAAAAGCACTGAGCTGGCCTCAAGTTTCACAGTGAAGAATAGTAATTTCAGACTACATTCCTGACTGGCTAAGTATGACGAGTGTCATAGCAACTGGATAGTATCCTAAGTGGAACGGGCAGCATATTGCAAACAAAGGTGTATTATAAACACAACAAACTGTAGGTCAATATCATATTGGGGGGAGGGTGATAAAAGCTTATGCGGACACAAAGTTTAACTAGTTTAATGGAATGGTTTCTGTGCTAATGCTATTCTCAATATGTCAAGTGGAAGAGTTTTAAATAATTAGGCATCAAAACAAGGTTTTGAAGAAAGGTTTGAAATTCCAATACCTAAAAACTCATCCTGAGATTAAAAAGGGGAAAAAATAAAATTAAAAAAAAAAATCATTAATCTATACTCCGTTAATTGTGGGTCAACTATAAATTTCACATATTCTTACCTTTGAGCCAACTGTTATATCTTGGACAATTCTATTTAAAAAAAAAAAAAAAATAGTGTTAAATGTTAGTGATCCGGCTCATAAAATGCATGTATATGTGAACATAGTTTTAACATCACATTCAAAAATAAACTATTCGTAGTAAGGTCTTGTTTAAACTAGAGTTATTAGCAAGTTATTTCACACTTTTGATGTTTAACCATGCTTTCAAACCAGTACAACAATGGAGTCAACCCATTAATTCTGACCTGGATGAACGAAACAAACTACTGTATACCTCAAAGGAACGCTAAAAACAACAAAATGTAAAGATAGATACAAAATGGAGGGTGAAGCTTTGCAATCGGTCACAGAACAGTGTAGGTTACACAACCACAGGATATGAGTAAGCACACTGGCGGAGCACTACACAGCCTAATTACAGTCTGATCCTAAAGCCCATTGTGCAGACAATGGGGAAAAGTTAACATTAGGGAACTTCAGTTTCAAAACTTTAAAACCTTACTATGCCGAGTAACCAAATTATTGGTTCAGACCCCTGTAACCAATCAAGTAAAAAAAAAAAAAAAAAAAGTGATATTCTTGTTAAGATGCACATCACGAGGCATACATGAATGTCCAAATACCCCCCTCCCCATCAGGATCTTAAAATATTGTTGGTGGTCAAGTCATTTACGTTTGCCCCTTGATGTTACCTATGCAAATACAGCAAAGTAGGAGTTAAGTCGCCCACGCCCGCAGCCCCAAGGCAACCAGGAAATGGCACAGACACAGACCACGTATGCAAATCTAAAATGGAAACTATGGCGCGGCCAGGGCACACGTATGGGGAACTAGACAACAGAAGAAAAGAGCAATTTACTAAAGAGTGCCACCACATGGAGGTGTGTAACTAGTTACTCCGTAAAAAGCTGTACCTGTGATGACCGTACCTAGACACATCAACAGCGAAGCACCGCGCGAACTTCGCCACAAACAAACTAGAACATAAAAGTTGTATTTTCGGACTGATGTGGCATCTATGTCACGAGGCAACTTCCAAAACTCCGCATTAGAATAAGAGTATTTGTAATACGCGCCAGTACCATGCGCTTAATGTTACACATTGAAGTTCTCTGCATCTACAAATGCGTATTTCAGTATGCGCACATCAGCTAATATTTTAGTAATTAGAATTTAAATTAAAAAAAAAATAACACATTCAACAATGCTTGTCATTTTAATCTATATTACTACAATAGTATTGAAAGCGACGCTAGTAAGTTTGTTGCTGTTTTCTGTACTCACCCTTCCATGGCACACAAGGAAACCGACTGATACAGAGAGGTAGCGCCGCAATAACCGAATTAGATCTCGACGGCCACCTCATATACACTCAAAATGGCTGCCCGGCCGTGACGTATAAATATAGTGATCCTATTGGTCTTCAAAGTTGTCAGTTAGAATCCAGGGCGGTGCTAAGAGCTGAGATCTACTTCTTCTATTCCCGCCGAACTAAAGAGAGGAGGATAATTTTATAGAAGTAACAGCCCACTCTGCAGCTTGACACGCCCGTGCTATTAGCATGCCTTGTAGTTTCTTTGACGAACAATGTTGCCTAAGATATACATAACATGTTGCAAAAAACATTAAAATATTTTACTAGTACTAACGCTTAGTCATTATCAGTGTGGGTATTATCATTGTCCAAAGTTTTTAATGCCCCCCCCATACAAAAGTAACACGTGACTCCAGTCTATAACTTGAGAGAAATAATCTCTATAACTGAGGAAATTGTTTCTATAACTGCGTTTCCTTTATTGTGTTACTATTTAAAGATACGTTTACACTGCTATTTTTGTTTTTAAAAGAATAAATTAAAAACTCCCGGTATTCATTGGTATATTGTGCTCTAGGGAGTAGGGACTGCGTTATTTCCAGTGCATGAATATGTGTTTTTTATATATTTTGCAGCGCCCTATTGTGAATACACTAGACTATTTACATAAGGATTACAAATATTACCTATTAGGAGATGGCAGAGGAGGAGAGTACCCCTACAAAAGTCTTGCTTTTACATACGCGTGCATATAATATAAAACTCGTTTTCTTAGTGTACCTATTTATAATGTTTATATACAAATAAAAAAAAAAAAAGTTTCTAAATGTGTAAAAACACACCAGTATACCGTCACATGTTCAACTGTAGAAAACGTACCTAGTCTAACTTGCTCCAAAAGTTGCTCTCCATGAAGAGAAAATACTTTACAAACCAATGTGGTCACCTGATCCTAAACTCAACAAATCCAAACCCATCCCCCATCACATACCTTCAGTTTTACCTCTGCCCCACCCAAGTTCTCTACATCTAAAATGCAGGCTTTCAAGAATCTAGTCAGTTTGCATTTCTGTATAGGGCATTGTTTAACCTAGAAACAAAATAAGCGGCTGCCCAGGGTACTTTTTCTAGGGACTGTCTGGTTCTAGGGATACAGTTATTTTACTTACTGTTTATTGCTATTCAGACAAGGTGGCTACATTTGTTGGTAAATAGCCATCATACTTTCAAATACCTAAAAATGTGTTGTACTCCTCAAACTCCATCTTTATTTTACAGTAGGTCGAACATAAACCTTAAAGGTTAATAAAGGGACAGTAAACACCTTGTAATTAGAAGACAATTCTGTTGTGTTGCTATGGAATAGCAGATCAGCAAAAGTATTACCATGTTTTAACATTTTTTACTGCAATTTGTTTTCAATAGCCAAACTCCATTTTTCTTATCTGTGTTATCCCCAGGACCTTTTTAATGGTTGCACCACCTGGCTGATACTACTGATCACCCAGCAAAAATTGTAAGCTAAAATTAGGTAATATTAAAATCTTTTAATGTTTATTGCACGAATTATCATTACATATATGTTAAATTATGTAATTATTATTTTCTTTTGGATACTAGAAAATGTTATTCACACATCCCAACCTGCAAAAACTCATTACAGGGAGGTGACTTCACCCGCTACTGCGCCACCACCCCCCTCCTCCCAGTTATATATTGGACACCTTGAAACCCTAAATAAGATAGAGACTTATCATTACAGTAGCTTCCCACTAAAGTCACATTAAACAAAAAGTAGCTTTATTGCACAACCACATACAACAAACCTATTTTCCAGTGATCATAGGCTTGTTGAATGGCTAAATATTTTAGAATATGAAGTTTAATTACGTGCAGTAAATAAGGTAGTATTTGTGTTTTTACTTTATTAAAATCAGTAGGGACATTTTGGTTACTGATGCATACTTTGAGGTTTCTATAACGTCCCAGCAAGTAAAGGCATTCCTTAAAGAAACACTTTTCCGGATTTGTGCCACATTGGATCATGGTACTTGGAGTTTCAGGGAGATTTTATTCCATTTGCTGGCATCAGGGAGCCACTATTTCAATCAGGAAGACTCCCTGAACTTCAGGGAGAGTTGGAATGTCTGTAATATTAGAAAGTATTACAGTGCCGCCACCCAGCCACTTTATAATGGCACCCGACTGGTAAACATTTCTGTTGAGAACGCTGCTTATTTGGAAAAGCCAATCTTGGCTTAAAGGGACACTAAAGTCAAAATTAAACTTTCAAGATTCGGATAAAGCATGACATTTTAAATAACTTTCCAATTTACTTCTGTTATCAAATTTGCTTTGTTTTCTTGGTATGTTTTATTGAAGAGTAAAACTAGGTAGACTAATAGCAGCTCAGGAGTGTGCACGTGTCTTTAGTACTCTATGGCAGCAGTGTTTTTATTTGTATCTTCGTTATACAATGTTTCAAAGCACTGCTTACATAGAATACTAAAGACATGTGCACACTCCTGATCTCTTATGAGCCTACCTAGTGTTACTCTTCAATAAAAGATACTAAGAGAACAAAGCAAATTTGATAATATAATAGAAGTAAATTGGATTTTTTTTTTTTTTTTTTTTTTTTTAATAGCATGCTCAATCTGATTAAAGCGACAGTAAAACTAGCAAATAATGTTATATAATTCTGCACATGTTTCTAAAGCAAAGGGTTATATAGATATTTCGCAACAAAAACAGAACACCGCTCCTGGCTCTACTGATCGGGTCTGTTTTCTTCTCCTAAGTGCATCTGGGCACGCTGTCTAATCACAGCCGGCCCGATCGCGTTATTAAACTCAATGTAGCTCGCTACCAGAGCGGGAGCGAGCTACATTGAGTTTAAAGGGATGTTCCAGCCAAAATTGGAAACCATGTGGGTGCACTTCTAAATTGAACAAAATCATTTTTGTAATATACATGTATTAGCAAAAACTCTTCTAATAAAAGCTATAGCTGTTTCAAACGTGTATTTAAGTATGCACCGTGCACCAGCATTTTAAACACAACACTTTTTCAGAGAGCCTAAGGTGCTTGTACCATCTGGTAATGACTCAATTTGTTCATTGCTGACATGATACAAGCCCCACTGATGATCTGAACAACGGCACTATTTAAAATGTGGATGCATTGAAAATATCTAGCTATGCTTCACATGCACGTGCAGAGACAAATGTTAACACTAAAACAGTGATAGCTCTTAATAGAAGAAGCATGTTTGCCAATACATGTTTATTGAAAATATGTTTCTATTCAAAGATGCAATAAATCTATGTGCATTTATATTTTGACTGGAGTGTCCCTTTAATAGTGCGATCGTGTGCGCTAAGACTAGACAGCGTACCTGCAATGCGCTTAGGAGTAGAAAACAGACCCGCTCAGTAGAGCCAGGAGCAGCATTCTGTTTTCCTTGTGAAATATCTATATAACCCTTTGCTTTAGAAACATGGCGGTAAGCTATGTGCAGAATTATATAACATTATTTGCTAGGTTTACTGTTGCTTTAATCAGATCGAGCATGCAATTTAAAAAAAAAAAATCCAATTTACTTCTATTATCAAGTTTGCTTTGTTCTGTTGATATCTTTTATTGAAGAGTAAAACTAGGTAGGCTCATAAGAGCTCAGGAGTGTACACGTGTCTTTAGTACTCTATGTAAGCAGTGTATAACAAAGATACAAATAAAAACTTTCCAATTTACTTCTATTATCAAATTTGCTTTGTTCTCTTGGTATCTTTTATTGACGAGTAAAACTAGGTTTACTTCCGCTTTAATGAAAGTTAAATGTTTCCTTTCATGATTTATATATAACACTTTCCAATTTACATCTAGTATCTAATTTGTTTAATTCTCTTGGTATCATTTGTTGAAAAGGATACATAGTTAGGTTCAAGAGCTGCTAATTGGTGGCTGCACATATATGGAGGGTGACCATATTGCCGCTTTTAAAAGGGACACATGAAAAATACATATTTCACGGTTCTTATACAAATCATTTCTTTAAACAGCCCTGAAATATGTATTTTACATGTGTCCCTTTTTAAAAGCGGCAATTTGGTCACCCTACATATATGCCTCTTGTCATTGTCAACAAAGGATACCAAATTAATTAAGCAAATTTGATACTAGAGGTAAATTGGAAAGTTGTTTACAATTGTATATTCTATCTGAAGCACACACAAACAATTGGGTTTCATGTCCCTTTAAGTCTGCAGACAACAAGGCTATCCACTCTCATAAAGTTAGTATAAAATTAATTGTTATGCAGTTGTTATCTGATAAATACAATAAGGGACATGTATGTAGCAGAGTTAGCCTTGTTGAGTCAACAGGATGCATTTCAAGTTCTGAATTAGAAATTGCTCAATTTTCAGAGCAAAATTATATGACAAAGGAGCTAAATAAATAAAAGATAACTATATATTGCAAATGTATTTAATTACACATATAACTAAACATTTTATATCGGATCTCAAGGTGTTTACTGTCCCTTTAAAGCACTGGTTTTCAAACCTGTCCTCAGGCCTCCCTAACAGGCCATATTTTCAGGATTATCTTGGGTGAGAACAGGTTAATAATCATGCTGATTGTTTCACCTGTGCTCCAGTTCAGATATCCTACACATTTTATATAAACACACACAAATGTACATAAATACATAAATATATGCTAAAATGTGTGACAAATTAATGGAATTTAATTTTCGTGATTATAGTAATGACACGGACACCTGTGCATCATTATCATAATAGTTTGGCACACAAATGCATATGTATAGTGGCGGCAATCATGGTCCCACAGACCCCACAATGCGGGGGGGGAGGGGGCTGCAGGTAAAAGGGGCCCGCCACTTGGCCAGAGTTTTCCACTACTGCATCATTGCTATTGGCATGACCGGAAGAATGTGTCCGCCAACCCTCTTCTGGCCCCTTCAGCTTCGGCCGCCCTGAGGCCCGGTGCTCGTAGCCTAGACACAGGAAATCTCTTCTTAGATGGTGACTGCAGGAGTGTGCAATCAGAGCTGCGTGCATTTATACAAGTGGCACACGTATACATTGTTTGTTGCTTGAATTGATTAAATGATAATTTGAGCAATATACATTGAAAACATTTAATATTAACTAATTTTAACTTAATATTGGCTTAAATTTATGCCAGGTTGTCAGTAAAATCACCCGGGTGGTACACCCACTACAAAGGCATTGGGGAGATCACTGTACACACTCTGTTCGCCCATAGATAGGGTATAATGTGGTTATTACAGTAGGACAGGCCCTTTTTCCCTATGGTTCTTCCTTAGATCTCTTTTGCTGCTTGACCTTCCCTTAGCCTATTTCCCTATGCATCAACCCATAAGGAAGATTTTTAAAATGAGATGCAAATTTTATTAAAATACTTTAAGAAAAACAATGTTGTACAGTATCTGAATATAAAACATTAAATGTGACCCTTTTTAAAGGGTCATTACAGTAAACAAAATTGCATGTTCTAATCCGTTAGAACATATCATTTATGACTAACGACCCTAGACTACTGCGTGCTTAACCCCCGCAGAAATACTTCTCGGGACACGCTGAGCACTGCTGGTTCAAATCGTAAAACGCTGCTGATTGAATCCACATCTGAGTTATGGGACTAGCAATTCCTGACAATTTACATATCTGGGGGTTACAAATTGCCAGCACATACTGTTTCCTGTAACAATTAAGGCATCTGAAGAATTGCTGTACCACCTTGATTTTGAATAGTGCTATTAGTGGTTTAGTCAAAATCATTTTTAAAACATTTGCAACTATTTTATTATTCAATTTCAAGAACATTTTTTATATCTGACCTGGTGATTGAAAACTGAAAATCCACATTAAGGAACTGAGACTTAGAGGAACATAACTATGGATAAGTTAAAGGGATATTAAATAGTACTCCTTTAGTTAAAGTTTTTTTTTTTTTTTTTTAATACAGGTACAAATCCGGAATTCCAACATCCACATATTCTAAAATCGAAACTTTTTAATTAACATTTTAAAAAAAAATTTTGTTATTAAAAATCACTATTTTTCCCCACTTTTAAAGGGCTATGAAACCCACATATTTTCTTTAATGATTTAGAAAGAGAATGCAGTTTAAAACGCCTTTCTAATTTACTTCTATTATCTAATTTGCTTCATTTTCATGATATCCTTTCCTAAACAGCATATCTAGATAGACTCAGTAGCTGCTGATTGGAAGCTGCACATAGAGTCCTCATGTGATTGGCTCATCCATGTGTATTGCTATTCAACAAAAGATATCTAAAGAATGAAGCAAATTAGATAATAGAAATAAATTTGAATTTTGTTTAAAATTGTATTCTCTATCTGAATCATGAAAGAAAAATTTTGGGTTAAGTGTCCCTTTAAGTAACAATCTTCTCTGCCCGTGCCTTTGGTTTGATTTTTGTGTTCTATAATGCAAATAACAAATATTACCTTTCTGATTACAGCACTATAGTATCTTTCTGATGGTACCATGTATGTATACAACAGTATTAAAAATGATATAAAACTACCTTTAGCTTGCATGTATAAGCTGTATTATCACATGTAAATATTGGCTAAATGGCATAAGATATTGATTTTTATACTTGGTTCCATCTCCTCTCCAAGTTGTCTAATTTTACATATGCAAATATTCCCAAATACAAACTAATCCAAACCTATTTGTGTATGTAGATATATATTAAATCAAACTAAAAAAAAAAAAACAATGTATTTGTGTGCAGACAATGCCATTAGTGAGATAAAGGAGCTACCATTGTGTTACATACATTTTGCCACAAAAGTCCTCTGCAGAGCAAAGGCAAGAAATATACTGGAGCTAGTGCATGTGTCTCATAGCAACTGCTTAAAGGGACAGTTTACTCAAAAATTTTCTCCCCTTTAATTTGTTCCCAATAATCCACTTTACCTGCTGGAGTGTTTTAAATTGTTTACAAGTAGCCCCTTTACCCTTATATTGGCATTTTAAATAGTTGATTTAGCATATGGTATCCCCATCTATTGTGAAAGTTTGTGGCCGCAGGTCCAAGCTATAGATAAGCTTTGTAAACACAGCCAGCAGAAGAAATTACACTCCCAGTGGGGTATAGCAGAGATAAAGTAAATACAATGTTGATTGTCCATTGTTCTCTCCAAGAACTGGTGATTGTTTTATGGACAGATAAAAGATAAAGAAACATGTATATGTACACAATATGATAAAGTAATGAGATCTGATTATACCTACAAACTCAACCCATTTTATTAGGTTGTGGCTTCAAAACACAAAATCAGAGCTTTAATATACACAAAAAAAGCCTTAAAAAGCACATTTTCATAAATTTTTTACTTTGCAGTTGGTAAAAAAGCAATTGTAAACACATTAAGGGAAAAACTACTTCATAGTAGATGAAGTTGAAAGAAGACAGAAGCCCGTCAAGTTCAACCTATACAGATTCTACTTCATTTACAATAAAAAATCTGCCAGATTAATCTTAAATTAATGCAATTAGAAAGCTGACTCATTTAACACAAGCAATCAAATCACAAAATTCTGTTTCTAGGCAGAAATGAATCTGTCATTTTTAAGTGTATCTAAGGTATTTGCATTCACTACCTCCTTAGGCAAATGAGTTCCACAATTTGATTGCTCTGATAGTGAAAACATGTTTATGTTACTGCAGATCCATTCTTCTTTCTTCCAGTCTTAAATTGTCACCTCTTGTCACAAACAATTGCCTTGGAATAAACAGAGTTTTCCACAACACTATATATGGGCCTTAATATTTTTATATAATCATACCACTTTTCAAGCACCTTTTTTCTTCTAGAGATAACAGACCCAGTTTGACTAACCTCTCCTCATTGTTTAAATTCTCTATTCCCTTATTAGTTATTTGGCCATTCTCTGAATGTATTCTAAATCTACATTGGCATTGTTGCGTGCCCTCTTTGGCGTCCAGCTTGTGAGGCACGCAACGATTGGAGGAAGCCAGGTTTGTCATCTATATGCTAACTATAGCAGGAGCTGCGGGCATAGAATCTCCTGTCTGCTTTTCATAATGCAAAGGTAAGTATTTTTAAAAATAAGCTTCAATGTAAAGTTGAAAGGGACACTGAACCCAAATTTTTTCTTTCGTGATTCAGATAGAGCATGCAATTTTAAACAACTTTCTAATTTACTCCTATTATCAATTTTTCTTCGTTCTCTTGCTTTCTTTATTTGAAAAAGAAGGCATCTAAGCTATTTTTTGGGTTCAGAACCATGGAAAGCACTTGTTTATTGGTAGGTGAATTTACCCACCAATCAGCAAGAACAACACAGTGTGTTCACCAAAAATGGGCCTGCATCTAAACTTACATTCTTGCATTTCAAATAAAGATACCAAGAGAATAAAAAGAATTAGATAATAGGAGTAAATTAGAAAGTTGCTTAAAATTGCATGCTCTATCTGGATCACGAAAGAAAAAAATTGGGTTCAGTGTCCCTTTAATGAATGAAAGTGCCCCTATTTTTAAAAAACGAGCGCTTATTCATTAAACTTTACTTTCACTTTTAAAAAAATAAAAAAAATGCATCTTCATTTAAACAATTTGTATAAACACATACCATTAGTGGGATTTATTATTTATTTCAAATTACACTGCTCTTCAACTGTACATAGTTTTAGAATTTCACATCTCGTTATCCCCATACACATGCTTTTTACAACTTTGTACATCAGTGCTGTAGCCCTGGGCAGCATTCAGCCCTCTAGGCCTTCCTTGACCTAAAGAATGTTCAAGTTTCACCTCCTGAAAAAAATACCTTACTACACAAACACTATAGTCATAAACATTTTTACTGTAGGTAAATTATTATTATTATTTCATTATATGTCACATAAGCAGCCTATTTGAAGCCTTAAAATATAATGGTAGCCAATCACTGTTCTAAATGATATTCTTTTTAGCCATAGAAATTTTAAAAGCTATAAAGAGAAGTTTGATAAAGAGTACCTACTTTTCACATAAAGATAAATCCAGAATGCAGATGTCAGTCACACATTAAAGTGATGGTAAACAATGTGATAGTATAAATTCCCTTTTGAAAGCATATCCCAAATAAATATTACTGACTTTTTTTTACGTTTGTAGCTTCTATGTTTCACATTTTACCTTGGTAGTTGTTTGTCTCCATCGTTTTACCTCCGGCAACACTCGATAGTACCTATTTTTATTCTCTGTCAGATGTTCATATTCATCCAATCAAAGTGCATGTCAAATGACAGGCTAAGTAAATGTAAAAAGAAATCTGCTTTACACGCATGTGCTAAACGATCATTTGCATGAAATCTAAATGTCCAATAGTATTCTTCTTTCCATATGCGCGTTCTTATGATTTAGAGACATGAACACTAGCGGGCTGAGGCGGCACACAGTGACGTAAGAGTAAACAATGAATCGTTGTTTACTTGGCATCGATCCAGAAAGATCATCAGTGTATTGCAGGAGGAAGCACTATATGAGTATAACAAAGTCATAACGTACAATAGATGTTTGTATTCTATATTAGCCTCAATTAATGTTTTTTACATAAAATTACATTTTTAAATAAGAAATCATAAATATTTAATTTGATGTCATAATTTGGGTATTTATTTTTGCGGATCTTAGTAAACTTAATAAAATATAGAGCTGGTTTATTCTGAGTTGTAGCAAGCTAGAATGCAGGATGCACTCACGCAATTCTATCTGGTAAACACTGAATCTCGTGATTCAGTGTTTACTATTGTTATGTAGTTAACATTTTGGGGCATGTGCAGTGTGTGTGATCGGGAGCGTGCATGGAGACCAAACCTTTGGGTAAAGATACTAATCAAATTTTTTATCTATACCCTCTAATGACGTTCAGGGCAGTGCAGCCCACTCTGCACGTGACATCGCTGAAGAAGGAAAATTGAAAGGATTTAAAAAAAAAAAGATGTTAAAAAAAATATATATGCTTTAGCTTATTTATAATGACAGCTATTGATTTATGATTAGTAGTTTATGCATCGTTTGCCATCACTTTAATATCCCACAGACACACACATACAGTATGTGTAAGTTATACAAGAACCACATGGATCTGATAAATGTTAACAGTAACTAACAGATGTAAGCCAATTGCAAAGAGAATCATTTCTTAACATTGGCCGGTGTTGTCAGTATGTTTTTCCAGTGATTACAATCCTAAACAAAACTTCTGCCATTAATACCCCATGAATCTGGAAATTGTTAACGTCCAAAAACAACACACAATCCTCATCTGCCAAATCCAAAAATCAAATGTTCAGGATTAAGGACAAGCACATTTCAGGGTATCACCCAATAGCTGTCCAGTATTTTTATGGAGGACAACAGGCAACCGTAGCTTAACTCCTTCCCGTCATTAGGATGTTCAATACCCTTCTAACTGCACTGGGCTTTAGCGCCTTTAGGATGGCATGAAACGCCCTAGCCGTTCTGCTGTACTGAAGCAGCTGCGGCTTCCTAACAGGGATCGCGGACTGGAAGGAGTGTCTAGCATCATAGGCACTCCCCCCAGACCCGAACCCATCATTGAAATCACGTGATCACATTTACTATTGTGTGATGTAACAAATAAATACTGGCAGGAAGGGGTTAAACATATTTTTAAATTACCTTTAAAGGGACAGTAAAGTTAAAATTAAAGTTTCATGACTCAGAGCATGTGATTTAAAGCAACCTTTCATTTTACTTTTATCAAATTTGATTTATTCTCTTGATATAGAAGCTCAGGAGCATGCTCGTTTCTTTAGCAGTCTATAGCAGCAGTGTTTGTATCTATGACCAATTGGTATTGACCAATTATTGGCCTTTGTCTAGCTCAGGAGGAGAAGCATTTTGACACTCTGGAATGGTCTCTATCTGCTCAACTTCTTAGGGGTTGATCACAATCTTGGTGCTTGTTTTCAGTAGATAACGATTTCCAGTGATAACATTCCTAAAATGCTTCACAAAACTTTATCTGTTTTGTTGATCTCTCAATTTTGTAATCCAAAAACCAAATGCTCAGAATTAATATCAAACAAAATATGATTTTGTTTGGGTTCATTTATCAAAGGTAGGAGGACTTGTATGTTAATCGATTACTTTTACTAAAGTGTGTAGTGATGAGAGGTAACTTGTGAAATTAACCTGTTGTGTTTACAAACCATAGATACTTGTATATATAATTTTAACCCCTTTGTAGCGGTACAATAGTAAACACTATTAGTAAAAATGAAATCACTTGATCGCCGATGTGATCCCGTGATTTTAAGGCTAGGATTGTATCATGGGGGGACCGCCTACTCTACTAGGCATGACCCCTAGGCTGATCCTTGCCTTCGTCAAAGGGGGAAGCTGCAGGACGCCATATATGGTAGAACGCTCCATGCCGTCATAACGGCGTTAAAGTCCAGCACTGTTAGGACGGCATGAAACGTCCTGACGGTGTGAAGGGGTTAAGGGATTTGGACAGGGGCATTGTGGATACATTCGGCAGGTGTGCTTGTTGGGTTATTGATTTGGCTAATATTTGTTAGAGTAAAAGTGCTTATTTTTTAGTTTTTAAAATTTATAATTGCTTGAGCAAGTAGTATTGTATCTGTTTAGTGATGTTGCTTCCTGGGTTTATCAAGCCCTTTAAAGGGACACTAAAGTTAAAATTAAACTTTCAATATTCAGATCAGTTTCAAGCGACTTTACAATTTACTTCCATTATCAAATTGTGCACAGACTTTTTATATGCACACTTTCTGAGCACCAGCTATTACAGAGCATGTGCAAGAGTTCTCAACTTCTCAGTGTATACGGATATGAGTTTGTGATTGGCTGATGGCTGTCACATGATACAGGGGGCCAGCAGATTTTAAAGGGACATGAAACCCACTTGTTTTTCCTTCATTATTCAGATAGAGAACACAATTTAAAAAAAAAAGTTTCCTATTTTTTTCTATTATCAAATTTGCATCATTATCATGTTATTCTTTGCTGAAGAGATATCTAGATAGCTCACTCCTGAACTCACTTTCCTGCTTTTCAACAAAGTATAAAAACTGAGCTCAGCACTATATAAAATAACCTTCACAACTTTGCTTAGGTGCACGTGGGAGGGGTTCTGTTTACCCCTAAACCATACAATAGTCAAAAAGAAATCCACAGCACCAATGATTATCTACAAGAACTTATACTTTTATTGTTCTCTCATACAAAATGCCACGTTTCGGCCCTCTGGCCTTTTGTATGAGAGAACTTTTAAAGTGGATTTCTTTGGATAACAAAAAAGAAAGAAAAATTAATAGAACTACTTAAAGGGACAGTATACACTCATTTTCAAATAACTGCATGTAATAGACACTACTATAAAGAATAAGATGCACAGATACTGATATGAAAATCCAGTATAAAACTGTTTAAAAACTTACTTAGAAGCTGTCAGTTTGGCTCTGTTGAAAAGGTAGCAGGAAAGCCCACTGCAAGTGGCAAACAAGACACTCCCCCCCCTCCCCCTTCTTTTGCATATGAAAAGACCCTTTACACAAACAGCAGCAAGCTGGAGAAGGTAGCTGACAGTATTCACATAAAACTTTGGGGCTTGGTTAGGAGTCTAAAAATCAGAGCAATGTTATTTAAAAATAAGCAAAACCTATTCATTTAAAAAAACAACTTTATGGGCTATATAAATCATCTACAAAACATTTATGCAAAGAAAAAATCAGTGTATAATGTCCCTTTAATGGTCTTTTACTGTTGAATTTAATGAGTGAAAATTGTTCATGTAAATGTGTTTTTTAAAAAGGACAGTAAAATCAAAGGTAAACTTTCATGGGTCACAGCATACAGTTTTAAAATACAATTTACTTCAATTATTAGATATGCTTCATTCTCTACCTAGGTAGGCTCAGGAGCGGCAATGTAATACTGGGAGTTAGCTCCACGCATAAGGTAAGCCAATGACAAGAGGCATGTACTGTATGTGCAGCAACCAATCAATCAGTAGCTAGGTCCCAGCAGTGCATTGCTGCTCCTGAGCCTACCTAGGTATGCTTTACAACAAAGGATACCACTAGAACAAAGCAAATTTGATAACAGAAGTTAATTGAAATGTGTTTAAAATTCCATGCGGTATTTGAATCATAAAAGTTTAATTTTTATGTTACTGTCCCTTTAAGTATCAAGAATTTGGATTGTGATCAGCATATTAAAGTGAAAGTAAATTCTAGCGTTGTACAAACGCTAGGATTGACTATTGAAACAAATAAAGGGGACTTTCATTCATGAAGTATAAGATACTTCATGTACAAAGCTCCTTTATTTGTTTCAACCGATCACTTTTCTTAGCTGCTACAGCAGCCCACGGATAATTTTTTTTTTAGAGGTGACGTTTTCACCTCCTTTCCAATAGCTGGGCGGTAAATCCGGCTCCCATGGGCGCCAAGCCGGGTTTACCGCACGGCTATTGGCTAACAGGTTAAAGACGTCACCTCTTAGCAAAAAAAAATGTTTTTGCCGTGGGCTGCTGTAGCAGATAAGAACGGCAATCGGTTGAAACAAATAAAGGAGCTTTCTACATGAAGTATCTTATACTTTATGAATGAAAGTGCCCTTTATTTGTTTCAATAGTAAATCACAACGCTAGGATTGACTTTCACTTTAAGTATAGAGGCATTTTTCGCCAAATCCAAAATATGTGACAAAGTGTTGCCTATAAATAATGAAGGTGTCTAATTATGATCATCATATAAAGAAATCTAATGCAATATACAAATCAGTTGCAGCTTACTTTAATTATTAAATAAGGGCCAGATTACAAGTGGAGCAGTATTTAACACTAGCTAACTCCCCTAGAAGTAATCTTTTTGCGCACATCGGGTAACGCTCGTATTACAAGTTGAAAGTAAACAGTTTTTGCACAAGCGCTTACCCGATGTGCGCAAACAGCTGAAGTTAGTCTTTCACATTCCCCCATAGACATCAAGAGAGCAAAAAAAGTGGGTGGAAAAACCTAACACCCTACTCACGCGTAAACCTGATCACATATTTTTAAATGCGCTAACCCGACATAAAATATATACAGTAGATATATACAGACATATATATGAATATCTATTCATAAATACATAGAATATATTCTGCTATGTGCAGAACATTGGAATGTGAAATATTTATAGTACATACACAGTATAACACTTTATTAAAGGGACATGAAACACAATTTTTTTCTTTTTAAACAACTTTCCAAATTACTGCTATTATCTAATTTGTTCAGTTCTCTGGGTATTCTTTTTTATTAGCATACCTAGGTAGACTCAGGAGCTGCTGATTGATGGCTCACCCATATGCATTGCTGTTTCTTCAACAAAGGATACTAAGAGAGTGAAGGAAATTAGATAATAGCAGTAAATTGAAAAGTTCATGTTTAAAGCTGTATGCTCTGTCTGAATCATGAAATAAAAAAAACATAATTTATGTAAGAACTTACCTGATACATTCATTTCTTTCATATTGGCAAGAGTCCATGAGCTAGTGACATATGGGATATACAATCCTACCAGGAGGGGCAAAGTTTCCCAAACCTCAAAATGCCTATAAATACACCCCTCACCACACCCACAATTCAGTTTAATGAATAGCCAAGCAGTGGTGTGATAAAGAAAGGAGTAGAAAGCATCAACAAAGGAAATTTGGAAATAATTGTGCTTTATACAAAAAAATCAAAACCACCATAAAAAGGGTGGGCCTCATGGACTATTGCCAATATGAAAGAAATGAATTTATCAGGTAAGTTCTTACATAAATTATGTTTTCTTTCATGTAATTGGCAAGAGTCCATGAGCTAGTGACATATGGGATATCAATACCCAAGATGTGGAGTCTTCCACTCAAGAGTCACTAGAGGGAGGGAATAAAAATAAAAACAGCCATATTTCGCTGAAAAAATTAATCCACAACCCAAAAAAATAAGTTTATTTTCATGTTTGAAAGAAAAAAACTTAAATCAAAAAGCAGAAGAATCAAACTGAAACAGTTGCCTGAAGAACTTTGCTACCAAAAACTGCTTCCGAAGAAGCAAATACATCAAAACGGTAGAATTTAGAAAATGTATGCAAAGAGGACCAAGTCGCCGCTTTGCAAATCTGATCAACTGAAGCTTCATTCTTAAAAGCCCACAAAGTGGAGACTGATCTAGTAGAATGAGCTGTAATTCTCTGAGGCGGGGCCTGCCCCGACTCCAAATAAGCTTGATGAATCAAAAATTTCAACCAAGAAGCCAAGGAAATAGCAGAAGCCTTCTGACCTTTCCTAGGACCAGAAAATAAAACAAATAGACTGGAAGTCTTCCTGAAATCTTTAGTAGCTTCCACATAATATTTCAAAGCTCTTACCACATCCAAAGAATGTAAGGATCTCTCCAAAGAATTCTTAGGATTAGGACACAAGGAAGGGACAACAATTTCCCTACTAATGTTGTTAGAATTCACAACCTTAGGTAAAAATTCGAAAGAAGTCCGCAAAACTGCCTTATCCTGATGAAAAATCAGAAAAGGAGACTCACAAGAAAGAGCAGATAGCTCAGAAACTCTTCTAGCAGAAGAGATAGCCAAAAGGAACAACACTTTCCAAGGAAGTAGTTTAATGTCCAAAGAATGCATAGGCTCAAATGGAGGAGCCTGTAAAGCCTTCAGAACCAAATTAAGACTCCAAGGAGGAGAAATTGATTTAATGACAGGCTTAATACGAACTAAAGCCTGTACAAAACAGTGAATATCAGGAAGTATAGCAATCTTTCTGTGAAATAAAACAGAAAGAGCGGAGATTTGTTCTTCCAAGGAACTTGCAGACAAACCTTTATCCAAACCATCCTGAAGGAACTGTAAAATTCTAGGAATTCTAAGGGCTAGATTTATCAAGCCCCTACAGCAGCAAGTTCTCACAACTTGCTGACCGTGATTTATCAAGCAGCGGTCACCAGACCGCTGCTTCCCTAAACTCTTCGCCACCTCTAAACTGGCGAAATTCAATCTTTTGACAGCTCCTACCCGCGCGTTATTGGCTGTGCGCGGGCAGGGGGCAGTATTGCACGCAAGCGCAAAATTGCGCTCGTGTGTAATGCCAAATACCTGCAGGTAATTTCGCCACAGACGCGCCCCTGTACGCCTCAGCTATAATAAATCTAGTCCTAAAAGAATGCCAGGAGAATTTATGAGAAGAACACCATGAAATGTAAGTCTTCCAAACTCTATAATAAATCTTTCTAGAGACAGATTTACGAGCTTGTAACATAGTATTAATCACTGAGTCAGAGAAACCTCTATGACTTAGAACTAAGCGTTCAATTTCCATACCTTCAAATTTAATGATTTGAGATCCTGATGGAAAAACGGACCTTGAGATAGTAGGTCCGGCCGTAACGGAAGTGGCCAAGGCGGGCAACTGGACATCTGAACCAGATCCGCATACCAAAACCTGTGTGGCCATGCTGGAGCCACCAGCAACACAAAAGACTGCTCCATGATGATTTTGGAGATCACTCTTGGAAGGAGAACTAGAGGCGGGAAGATGTAAGCAGGTTGATAACACCAAGGAAGTGTCAGCGCATCCACTGCTTCCGCCTGAACATCCCTGGACCTGGACAGGTATCTGGGAAGTTTCTTGTTTAGATGAGAGGCCATGAGATCTATCTCTGGAAGACCCCACATCTGAACAATCTGAGAAAACACATCTGGATGGAGAGACCACTACCCTGGATGTAAAGTCTGGCGGCTGAGATAATCCGCCTCCCAATTGTCTACACCTGGGATATGCACCGCAGAGATTAGACAGGAGCTGGATTCCACCCAGGCAAGTATCCGAGATACTTCTTTCATAGCTTGGGGACTGCGAGTCCCACCCTGATGATTGACATAAGCCACAGTTGTGATATTGTCTGTCTGAAAACAAATGAACGGTTCTCTCTTTAGCAGAGGCCAGAACTGAAGAGCCCTGAGAATTGCACGGAGTTCTAAAATATTTATTGGTAATCTCGCCTCTTGAGATTTCCAAACCCCTTGTGCTGTCAGAGATCCCCAAACAGCTCCCCAACCTGAAAGACTCGCATCTGTTGTGATCACAGTCCAGGTTGGGCGAACAAAAGAAGCCCCTTGAACCAAACGATGGTGATCTATCCACCATGTCAGAGAGTGTCGTACATTGGGATTCAAGGACATTAATTGTGATATCTTTGTATAATCCCTGCACCATTGATTCAGCATACAAAGCTGTAGAGGTCTCATGTGAAAACAAGCAAAGGGGATCGTGTCCGATGTTGCAGTCATGAGACCTAAAACTTTCATGCACATAGCCACTGAAGGGAACGACTGAGACTGAAGGAGCCGGCATGCTGCGACCAATTTTAAACGTCTCTTGTCTGTTAGAGACAGAGTCATGGACACTGAATCTATCTGGAAGCCTAAAAAGGTGACCCTTGTCTGAGGAATCAAGAAACTTTTTGGTAAATTGATCCTCCAACCATGTTTCCGAAGAAACAACACTAGTTGATTCGTGTGAGATTCTGCAGTATGTAAAGACTGAGCTAGTACCAAGATATCGTCCAAATAAGGAAACACCGCAATACCCTTTTCTCTGATTACAGATAGTAGGGCACCCAGAACCTTTGAAAAGATTCTTGGAGCTGTTGCTAGGCCAAATGGAAGAGCAACAAATTGGTAATGCTTGTCTAGAAAAGAGAACCTCAGAAACTGAAAGTGTTCTGGATGATTCGGAATATGAAGGTATGCATCCTGCAAGTCTATTGTGGACATATAATGTCCTCACTGGACAAAAGGCAGAATAGTCCTTATAGTCACCATCTTGAAAGTTGGTACTCTTACATAATGATTCAAAATTTTTAGATCCAGAACTGGTCTGAATAAATTTTCTTTCTTTGGTACAATGAATAGGTTTGAATAAAACACCAAACCTTTTTCCTGAGGAGGAACTGGCATGATTACCCCTGAAGACTCCAGGTCTGAAACACTTCAGAAAAGCCTGAGCTTTTACTGGATTTACAGGGATGCGTGAGAGAAAAAATCTTTTCACAGGAGGTCTTATTTTGAATCATATTCGATACCCTTGAGAGACAATGCTCTGAATCCAATGATTTTGGACAGATTTTATCCAAAAATCCTTGAAAAACCTTAATCTGCCCCTACCAGCTGAGATGGCATGAGGGCCGCACCTTCATGCGGATTTAGGGGCTGACTTTGGTTTCCTAAATAGCTTGGATTTATTCCAGTTTTAGGAAGGCTTCCAATTGGAAGCAGATTCCTTGGGTGAAGGATTGAGTTTTTGTTCCTTATTCTGACGAAAGGAACGAAAATGATTAGAAGCCTTAGATTTACCCTTAGGTTTTTATCCTGAGGCAAAAAAACTCCTTTTCCCCCAGTGATAGTTGAAATAATAGAATCCAACTGAGAACCAAATAAATTAATACCTTGGAAAGAAAGAGATAGTAGTCTAGATTTAGATGTCATATCAGCATTCCAGGATTTAAGCCACAAAGCTCTTCTAGCTAAAACAGCTAAAGACATGGATCTAACATCAATTTTGATAATATCAAAAATGGCATCACAAATAAAATGATTAGCATGTTGCAGTAAGCGAACAACGCTAGATATGTCAGAATCCAATTCGTGTTGCTCTATATTCTCCAACCAGAAAGTTCATGCAGCCGCAACATCAGCCAAAGAAATAGCAGGTCTGAGAAGATGACCTGAATATAAATAGGCCTTCCTTAGATAAGATTCAAGCTTCCTATCTAAAGGATCCTTAAAGGACGTGCTATCTTCCATAGGAATAGTGGTACGTTTAGCAAGAGTAGAAATAGCCCCATCAATTTTGGGGATTTTTTCCCAAAACTCTATAGATTTTGCTGGTAAAGGATACAATTTTTTAAACCTTAAAGAAGGAATAAAAGATGTACCTGGCTTATTCCATTCCCTAGAAATCATATCAGAAATAGCCTCAGGAATGGGAAAAACCCCTGGGGAAACCACAGGAGTTTTAAAAACAGCATTTAAACGTTTATTAGACTGAACGTCAATAGGACTGGTTACCTCAATATCCAAAGTAATTAACACTTAATAAAGAACGCATATACTCTATTTTAAATAAATAAGTAGATTTGTCAATGTCTGAGGAAGGATCTTCTGTTTCAGATAGATCCTCATCAGAAGAGGATGAATTATTATGTTGCTGGTCATTTGAAATTTCATCAGCTAAATGAGAAGTTTTAAAAGACCTTTTACGTTTATTAGAAGGTGGAAATGCAGTAAATGCCTTCAGAATAGAATCAGAAACAAATTCTTTAAAATTTACAGGTATATCATGCACATTAGAAGTTGAAGGAACTGCAACTGGCAATGTACTATTACTGATGGAAACACTATCTGCATGTAAAAGTTTATCATGACAACTATTACAAATGACATTCGGTGGAATAATTTCTACAATTTTACAACAAATGCACTTAGCTTTGGTAGAACCAATGTCAGGCAGCAATGTTCCAGGAGAATCTTCTGAGATAGGATCAGAATGGGACATCTTGCACAATGTAAGAGAAAAAACAACATATAAAGCAAAATGATCTATTTCCTTATATGACAGTTTCAGGAATGGGAAAAAATGCAATAGCATAGGCCTCTGAAAACAAAAAGCAAGAGGCAAACAAACCAGGGGTATTGAAATAATGAAAAAAGTTTGGCGCCAAGTATGACGCACAAGGTAACGTAAACTTTTTTTTGGTGCCAAAAATGACCGGAAATGACACACTTGCGTCACTAATGACGCAGTCGTGTGAATGGTCTCGGCGTCACGTATGACGCCGGAAATGGCGAAGTCAAGTAGTTTTTCGTGCCAAAAATTTGTTCGCGCCAAGAATGACGCAATAAAGTTTAGCATTTGACGCACCCGCGGGCCTAATACCCGCAATTGCAAGAAGTAGTCAATTGAAAAAAGACTAAACCCCAGGTAAGAAATAAATTTCTTAAAAATGTTTACATTCCCAAATATGAAACTGACAGTCTGCAAAAGGAAATACATGAACCTGACTCATGGCAAATATAAGTACAATACATATATTTAGAACTTTATATAAATGCATAAAGTGCCAAACCATAGCTGAGAGTGTCTTAAGTAATGAAAACATACTTACCAAAAGACACCCATCCATATATAACAGATAGCCAAACCAGTACTAAAACAGTTATTAGTAGAGGTAATGGTAAATTGAGAGTATATCGTCGATCTGAAAAGGGAGGTAGGAGATGAATCTCTACGACCAATAACAGAGAACCTATGAAATAGACCCCCGTTAGGGAAATCATCGTATTCAAATAAGTGATACTCCCTTCACGTCCCTCTGACATTCGCTGTACTCTGAGAGGAATTGGGCTTCAACAATGCTGAGAAGCGCATATCAACGTAGAAATCTTAGCACAAACTTACTTCACCATCTCCATCATGTTCCTTTAAATATGAATATTGCATGAATATGTGTTTACATGTTTTTTTTATCTACTTAAAGGGACAGTCAACACAAAAATTGTTATTGTTTAAAAAGATAGATAATGTCTTTACTACCCATTCCCTAGCTTTCAACAAAAAATATGGTTATATTAACATACTTTATAACCTTTAAACCTCTAAATTTCTGTCTGTTTCTAAGTCCATAAAGACAGCCCCATGTGCATATGCTTTTGTATTTGCTTTTCACATCAGGGGAAGCTAGTTCATGTGAGCCATATAGATAAAATTGTGCTGTCGCCCGTGCATACTCACAACACAGCATTAATGCAAGTTAATAGATAAAGTCATGTGATCAGGGGGCAGTCAGAAGATGCTTTGAAACAAGGTAATCACAGAGGTAAAAAGTATATTAATATAACCATGTTTTCTGTGCAAAACTGTGAAATGGGTAATAAAGGAATTATCTATCTTTTAAAACAATAAAAATAATTGAGTTTACTGTCCCTTTAACTGCAAAGGGCTCCAATGCACTTATGTATATGTCTTTATATGTGTACATATGTATTTATGTGTATATATGTCTGTAAATACATATGTATACACATAAATACATATAAATATACATACATTATATCTTTAGAGATGTGTCTGTATGTATCTCTATGTTTAAGCCCTTTGCAGCCTTTTTTTTCCTCTAACACCCAAGATCTCATATCTTTGAGCCAGTATAACTTTTTTGTGCAGTATTTTTTTAAATAATTTCTATTAGATTGTGTTTTTATGAGTGTAAGTGTAATTTGTAATGCATTTTATATGTTTTGTGACACTTTCCTTTTTTTTTTCATTCTAGCGTAAATCGCGATTGTGCTCAAGCGATCGTGTTTACTTTCACCTTGTAATACGAGCGGGAAAACCTGACGTGTGCTAACACCCACAATAAACCCCTTTTCGCTTTTGCATAACTGTTAGCGCTCCACTCGTAATCTGCCCCTAAATGTTAAAAAAAGGATTTGCAACCTCTCACTGAAAGGACTCTAAGCTGATGCAGCTTTCAGTGTGTACATATGTATACATGCACTCCATGCAGAGTAAAAGCTATTATTAAAACTGTAGTAGCTTTAAGTAGAAGCATTTTTGCTAATACAAGCAAACTACCATGTCCCTTAAAAGGATTTAGCAAGAGAGGTATAAAAAAGGGCTGAAGAGTACCTACATTTTTTTTCTCTGGGAACAGGGACAGAATGCCTTGCATTGTTCTTGCAAAGCAGAAGTTAATCATTCTAAGATTTGGAGCCAGGCCACTTTAAGATTAGGTCCACAAATGAAAAACATCTTACTCAGTATATTTATATGTGAATTACAGAACTTGGGCTAAAAACTGCATGAGAAAATATGCAAGTGACTTCAACCAGCTGTGACCTTCACCCCCTAATAGGGAGCTATAGCCAACCCCTTTAAGCCCTCCTCTCCCCCTCCCCATCTTTTGGCCCTTTCCCCATTCCCTTTGGCCTCTTCGTCACCAAGTGGATTCTATCAAAATCCAGCAACATGCCTGACATTCCCTGGCTAAGACTGAACATTTATTTATACAAAAAAGCCCCCTTGCTCTTCCTGTTTCCTCCCCACACCCAATTCAGCCATCCTCCCTCATCATGTGAGAGCTGCAGGACTAAATGACTCCTCCCCCCTCTCCTGCTGCCCTCTGAGAAATATTATCTGCATGATTTTGCAATAAAGTTTTTGAACAATAGGGAGAGGTTTTATGAGTTTACTGCAAGCCGATCCCTCTACCCTGCCCAGAGACAAAGACTGCAGATTAGAAAGTCAACAATGATGCAAAATTGAGAGCTCAGCTATGTGACATGTCCTATGTGCTTACCTTTTTAATGTTTGCAAATATTATGTAAAGTATAACCATTTTTTAATAGAAATGTCTGCAAATGAACAGACAAAGGAAGGATACGTCAGATTTACAGGGCAAAACTAGAGCCTGTAAACTTCAGTAAAAAGACAATGCAATAGCACTTTGAAATTTGCAAGAAAATATTTTGCTTCTCATTTGAAATTCATAGTTAATACATTTTCACTCCCCTGTATCATGTGACAGCTATTAGCCAATCACAAAATGTATACAGGTATATACTGTGCACTTTTGCACATGCTCTGTAGGAGCTACTGCCTCAGAAGGTGTATATATAAAAATAATGTGCACATTTTGATAATGGAAGTATTCTGGAATTTTATTTATTTATTTTTTAAATTGCATGCTTTATGTATGATAAATTGCTACTTTAGCCTTATTTATATATATGAAATAGTTTTTTCTTTCATGTAATTGGCAAGAGTCCATGAGCTAGTGATATATGGGATATACAATCCTACCAGGAGGGGCAAAGTTTCCCAAACCTCAAAATGCCTATCAATACACCCCTCACCACACCCACAATTCAGTTTTACAAACTTTGCCTCCTATGGAGGTGGTGAAGTAAGTTTGTGCTAAGATTTCTACGTTGATATGCTCTTCTCAGCATTGTTGAAGCCCAATTCCTCTCAGAGTACAGCGAATGTCAGAGGGACGTGAAGGGAGTATCACTTATTTGAATACGATGATTTCCCTAATGGGAGTTTATTTCATAAGTTCTCTGTTATCGGTCGTAGAGATTCATCTCCTACCTCCCTTTTCAGATAGACGATATACTCTCAATTTACCATTACCTCTACTAATAACTGTTTTAGTACTGGTTTGGCTATCTGTTATATGTGGATGGGTGTCTTTTGTAAGTATGTTTTCATTACTTAAGACACTCTCAGCTATGGTTTGGCACTTTATGCATTTATATAAAGTTCTAAATATATGTATTGTACTTATATTTGCCATGAGTCAGGTTCATGTATTTCCTTCAGCAGACTGTCAGTTTCATATTTGGGGAATTTAAACATTTTAAGAAATTTATTTCTTACCTGGGGTTTAGTCTTTTTTTCAATTGACTGCTTCTTGCTATTGCGGGTATTAGGCCCGCGGGTGCGTCAAATGCTAAACTTTATTGCGTCATTCTTGGCGCGAAAATATTTTTGGCGCGAAAAAATAAGTTTATGACACAACTTCGTCATTTCCGGCGTCATACGTGACGCCGAGACCTTTCACACGGCGGCGTCATTAGTGACGCGAGTGTGTCATTTCCGGTTATTTTTGGCGCCAAAAAAAGTTTACGTTACGTTGTGCATCATACTTGGCGCCAAATTTTTTTCATTATTTCAATACCCCATTGATGTTTGCCTCTTGCTTTTTTCTCTATCAGAGGCCTATGCTTTTGCATTTTTTCCCATTCCTGAAACTGTCATATAACGAAATAGATAATTTTGCTTTATGTGTTGTTTTTTCTCTTACATTGAGCAAGATGTCCCAATCTGATCCTGTCTCTGAAGTTTCTGCTGGAACATTGCTGCCTGACATCGGTTCTACCAAAGCTAAGTGCATTTGTTTTAAAAGTGTAGAAATTATTTCACCAAATGTCATTTGTAATAGTTGTCATGATAAACTTTTACATGCAGATAGTGTTTCCTTCAGTAATAGTACATTGCCAGTTGCAGTTCCTTCAACTTCTAATGTGCATAATATACCTGTAAATTTTAAAGAATTTGTTTCTTATTCTATTCTGAAGGCTTTGTCTGCATTTCCACCTTCTAATAAACGTAAAAGGTCTTTTAAAACTTCTCATTTAGCTGATGAAATTTCAAATAACCAGCAACATAATAATTTATCCTCTTCTGATGAGGATCTATCTGATTCAGAAGATCCTTCCTCAGACATTGACACTGACAAATCTACTTATTTATTTAAAATAGAGTATATGCGTTCTTTATTAAAAGAAGTATTAATTACTTTGGATATTGAGGTAACCAGTCCTATTGACGTTCAGTCTAATAAACGTTTGTGCTGTTTTTAAACCTCCTGTGGTTTCCCCAGGGGTTTGTCCTATTCCTGAGGCTATTTCTTATATGATTTCTAGGGAATGGAATAAGCCAGGTACTTCTTTTATTCATTCTTCAAGATTTAATTTTTTTTATCCTTTACCAGCAAAATCTATAGCGTTTTGGGAAAAAATCCCCAAAGTTGATGGGGCTATTTCTACTCTTGCGAAACGTACCACTATTCCTATGGAAGATAGTACTTCCTTTAAGGATCCTTTAGATAGGAAGCTTGAATCTTATCTAAGGAAGGCCTATTTATATTCAGGTCATCTTCTCAGACCTGCTATTTCTTTGGCTGATGTTGCGGCTGCCTCAACTTTTTGGTTGGAGAATTTAGCGCAACGAGAATTGGATCCTGACATATCTAGCATTACTCACTTACTGCAACATGCTAATCATTTTATTTGTGATGCCATTTTTGATATTCTCAAAATTGATGTTAGATCCATGTCTTTAGCTGTATTAGCTAGAAGAGCTTTGTGGCTTAAATCTTGGAATGCTGATATGACATCTAAATCTAGATTACTATCTCTTTCTTTCCAAGGTAATAATTTATTTGGTTCTCAGATGGATTCTATTATTTCAACTATCACTGGAGGAAAAGGAGTTTTTCTGCCTCAGGATAAAAAACCTAAGGGTAAATCTAAGGCTTCTAACAGTTTTCGTTCCTTTCGTCAGAATAAGGAACAAAAACTCAATCCTCCTCCCAAGGAATCTGCTTCAAATTGGAAGCCTTCCTCAAATTGGAATAAATCCAAGCCATTTAGGAAACCAAAGTCTGCCCCTAAGTCTGCATGAAGGTGCTGCCCTCATTCCAGCTCAGCTGGTAGGGGGCAGATTAAGGTTTTTCAAGGATTTTTGGATAAAATCTGTCCAAAATCATTGGATTCAGAGCATTGTCTCTCAAGGGTATCAAATAGGATTCAAAGTAAGACCTCCTGTGAGAAGATTTTTTCTCTCACGCATCCCTGTAAATCCAGTAAAAGCTCAGGCCTTTCTGAAGTGTGTTTCAGACCTGGAGTCTTCAGGGGTAATCATGCCAGTTCCTCCTCAGGAACAAGGTTTGGGGTTTTATTCAAACCTATTCATTGTACCAAAGAAAGAAAATTTATTCAGACCAGTTCTGGATCTGAAAATTTTGATTTGTTATGTAAGAGTACCAACTTTCAAGATGGTGACTATAAGGACTATTCTGCCTTTTGTTCAGCAAGGACATTATATGTCCACAATAGACTTGCAGGATGCATACCTTCATATTCCGATTCATCCAGAACACTATCTTTTTCTGAGATTCTCTTTTCTAGACAAGCATTACCAATTTGTTGCTCTTCCATTTGGCCTAGCAACAGCTCCAAGAATCTTTTCAAAGGTTCTGGGTGCCCTACTATCTGTAATCAGAGAACAGGGTATTGCAGTTTTTCCTTATTTGGACGATATCTTGGTACTAGCTCAGTCTTTTCATACTGCAGAATCTCACACGAATCAACTAGTGTTGTTTCTTCGGAAACATGGTTGGAGGATCAATTTACCAAAAAGTTTCTTGATTCCTCAGACAAGGGTCACCTTTTTAGGCTTCCAGATAGATTCAGTGTCCATGACTCTGTCTCTAACAGACAAGAGACGTTTAAAATTGGTCGCAGCATGCTGGCACCTTCAGTCTCAGTCATTCCCTTCAGTGGCTATGTGCATGGAAGTTTTAGGTCTCATGACTGCAGCATCAGACGCAATCCCCTTTGCTCGTTTTCACATGAGACCTCTACAGCTTTGCATGCTGAATCAATGGTGCAGGGATTATACAAAGATGTCACAATTAATATCCTTGAATCCCAATGTACGACACTCTCTGACACGGTGGATAGATCACCATCGTTTGGTTCAAGGGGCTTCTTTTGTTCGGCCATCCTGGACTGTTGTAATGCAGTTAAACAGACTTTCTGGCTTGTGAAACTCAGCTGCAGAACTGATAGGTAAATGTTTAGAATGTCTCACCCTCTTGGTATAATATCACTATAGCTGTAAGTGATATCAATTGTTCATATGAGAGTGATTTAATATGAAGAAGTATATCTGAATACGTTGGCAAGGTTAGTTGTTCAGAGAGAGACAAATGAACTAAAGTTCCCAATTAAGATTTCAATGTAAGATACAAATGTAACAAAATGGAACTTTCACAGAGTATTATAAGTAACGATATTTCCCAATAGTGGATGCTTGCCTGAGGTAACAGATCCTGTTACCTGACACATGTGTTGCAGCTAGCAGCGTTCTGAGGTCTAGCGCGGACAGCTTGGGAGGAGTCTCACGCTGACGTGATGGTTGATTGACAGCGCTGGAAAACAGACGGGCCCCGGTCTTTAGCGGGGGGGGGGCGCAGATTGCGGCTCCGCTTCAATCTTCACGGCAAGTGAGTATAACCTGGCTGTGCACTATAGATGACTCAAGTAAGGCGTATGAGGTTTTGAAAAGGAAGGTGAATAACGTGATGTTAATCCTCACACAGTTAATCGGCATGTTCCGCGAGTAGAGAAAAATAGAAGACAACCAGCTTGAAGTAATCAAAGTCTTTTCAGTAGTAGGGACTTGATTTGTATTGTAATCCAAATAAGCGGTGTGAGTATATCCTTCAGGAGGATACGGAGGAGCTCAGTATGAGCAGAACTTGCTCTGTCTAAAACAACAAAATACTAAGCACCTGTCGTTGGGCGAACAGGTGATTTAAAGTCTCTGTAGGCAGGGCTAAGGAAAAGCAGGTTGCTGCTTAAAGGTACATACATGTTGTGAGAGAATCCTCACATCACCCCCTCCTCAAGAAAGCTGTCCCACAGCTTGAGGGCGAGGTTTATCCGGGAAGCGACTGTGGAAAACTGAGATGAGTCTAGGAGCATCAACCCCCGAGGCTTCCTCCCAGGAATCGTCTTCTGAAGGATAACCCTTCCAGTGGATGAGGTATTGCAGTACAGAATTCTTGTAACGGGAGTCCTTAATGGACTGTACTTCGTAAACTTGAGTATCACTTATGACTGAGGAGTCAGCAGCGGTGGTCTCCTGTTGTCTAGATCCAGTGTAGGGTTTCAGAAGAGAGACGTGGAAGGTAGGATGCACCCGCATTCCAATGGGAAGTTGTAGGGTCACAGCATTAGAGTTTACTATCCGGGAAATCTTATATGGTCCAATAAACTTACTAGCGAGTTTCCTGCTTGGAACTTGGAGTTTCAAGTTCTTGGTGGAGAGCCAGACCCAGTCCCCAACAGAGTATTCGGGGGGAGTTCTTCTTCTGAGATCATAATGTCTTTTCTGTGTAGCTTGAGCTTTTTGGATATTCCGTTTGATGAAATCAAAATTGTCTAGAATCTTGATGGTGAAATCCTCCACCTTTGGTGAATCAGTGCTAGAGGCAGGATTGAGGAAGAGAGAGGGGTGGAATCCGTAATTTGCGAAAAAGGGTGAACAGTTTGTAGAAGAGCTGGTTAAGTTGTTGTAGGCATACTCAGCCATGGGTAGATAGGTGATCCACTGGTCTTGCTGGAAAGAACAGAAACAACGGAGGTATTCTTCAAGCCATTGATTCAACCGTTCCATCTGCCCGTTGGTTTGGGGATGATATGCTGTTGTGAATCTATGATCAACTTGAAGGAGTTTAGACAATGTAGACCAGAAACGCGAGGTGAATTGCGATCCCCTATCTGTGATTATCCTAGCAGGTACTCCATGTAGTTTGACAATGTTATCCAAGAAAAGGCGAGCTGTTTCAGAAGATGAGGGGACCTTATGGTAGGGAAGGAAGTGCCCCATCTTTGTGAACATATCTATTACAACAAGAATGGTGTTCTGTTTTTGGGAGGTAGGCAACTCAACGATAAAGTCCATACTTATTTGTTCCCAGGGACGGCTAGGAATGGGTAAGGACATTAAAAGTCCATAGGGTCTTAACCTCTCATTCTTTGAGGTAATACAGGTGGAACAGGTACTAACATAATCCACAACCGTTTGCTTCATCTTGGGCCACCAGTAATTACGGTTTAGTAAGTCCATAGTACGCCTGACGCCTGGATGACCTGAGGTAGGTATGTTGTGATGATATTTTAGGACCTGGTTCCTTAGCGCTAGAGGTACATATAGCTTATCCTGGTGATAGAGGAAACATCTTTGTTCTCTAGATGATAATGTATACTGTCGTCGTCTTGTCGTTGATATCTCTTGATCTCAGATAGAAAAGGGGCAGTGAAAGCTATGAAATGTTCTTGGGGGATCACAGATTGGATCTCTTGGTTTAGGGGTGGTCTAGTGTCTCTCCTAGAGAGAGCATCGGCCTTCCCGTTCTTGTTGGCTGGTCTGTATTGAATAATGAAGTCGAACCTGGAGAAGTAAAGACTCCAACGGACCTGTCGTGCAGATAAGGTTTTATTATTCTGGAGGAATTGGAGATTTTTGTGATCTGTATAAATCGTGACAGGGAACTTTGCTCCCTCCAGTAAATGTCTCCAGTTCTCTAAGGCTCTACGAATGGCGAGGAGTTCCTTATCTCCAATAGTATAATTCATCTCAGCAGAAGACATAGTTTTGGAGAAGAAGGAAACCGGGTGCAAGGGTTCCGAAATGGACAGACGTTGTGAGAGTACCGCCCCTATGGCAAAGTCAGAGGAGTCAACTTCAAGGATGTAGGGCAGAGAGGCATCAGGTAATCGGAGTATAGGAGCTGTAGAGAAACTTTTCTTGAGGTATTCAAAAGCTGTGGAAGCTTCTGTGGTCCAATGGAACGGTTTGGTCTGAGATGTGAGTTGGGTTAATGGTTTTACTATCTTGGAGAATCCCTTAATGAATTTTCAATAGTAGTTGGAAAAACCAAGGAAGCGTTGGAGATCCTTTCTGTTGGCTGGTTGAGGCCAATCCATCACAGTATCTACCTTCTTATGTTGCATCTTTATACCATCTGGGGAGATGTCATAACCCAGGAACAATATTTCTGTACAATGGAATTGACACTTCTCTGCCTTGGCATAGAGCTTGTGTGTACGTAGCCTGGTGAGTACCCAGCGGAGATGTTTGATGTGATCCTTCAAGTTTTTGGAATAGATTAGAATGTCGTCAAGGTATACGACCATACAAACATCTAGCAAATCTCTGAAAATGTCGTTTATAAAATGTTGGAAAGTCGCCGGAGCGTTGCACAATCCAAAAGGCATCACCAGGTACTCAAACAGCCCACATCTAGTGCGGAAGGCTGTTAACCACTCATGACCCTCCTGTATCCGTACCAGATTGTATGCTCCTCTGAGGTCAAGTTTGGAGAATATGGTAGCATCAGATAAACGTTCAATCATCTCAGGAATCAGAGGCAACGGATAGCGATTCTTTATGGTCCTCTTGTTAAGCTCTCGATAGTCGATGATAGGTCTAAGTGATTCATCCTTATTCCTCACGAAGAAGATGCCTGCTCCAGTGGGGGAAGTGGAAGGTCTTATAAATCCCCTCTTGAGGTTTTCCTCAAGATAATTTTTGAGATGTGCAAGTTCGGTTTCATCCAATGGATAGATATGTCCAAATGGTATGCTTGCTCCTGGTTGGAGTTGGATGGGGCAATCATATGGACGATGGGGTGGAAGGGTATCAGCTTCTGTCTTACTGAACACGTCAGCGAAATCTTTGTAACAATCTGGTAGAACCTGTGGATCAGATAGAGTGTGTAGAAGGTGCTGCTGTGGGAAACAGGTATTTTGACAATATGAAGAATTGAAAGATATCTTCGAGGAGGTCCAGACTATGGAAGGCTCATGTACTTTTAACCATGTGATACCTAAAACTATAGGGAAGTGAGGAGAAGGCAATACATCAAAGGATATGAATTCAGTATGGCCCTTTTCTGTAACAACTCTCAAAGGCACCGTATGGTGTGTTATGGGGCCATTACGAATGGTGGAACCATCAATAACTCGAAGTACAAGTGGTATTGCTTTTAACACAAGTGGTATTTTATTTAATTTTACAAGCTGGGAGTCGATAAAGTTTCCGAAAGCCCCGGAGTCGATAATGGCTTCAGCTGGTAGTCTTTTCTGGTCCCACTGCAAGAATAGAGAGAGGTTACAGAAAGTGGAATGATTATGTACCTCATGGGAGGAACAAATGATAGAGGACTTACTTTTCTTATTCTTCTGGAGGATAGGACATTGGTAGACTGAATGGGGTGGATCTCCACAGTACATGCAGAGGTTCCTAGTTTTCTGCCTCATCCTCTCTTCGCTTGATATAGGTCCTCTTACTACCCCTATCTCCATCGGAACAGACGTTGGTAATGAAGGTTTATATTGGCTTGAGGAAGTTGTGGCAGTATGCTTAGTGTATACATCAGTATGTAACTTCTCTCCACGTCTCTCTCTAAGTCTTCTATCAATTTGAGAGGAGATCTTCATCAAAGCTTCTAGGGTAGGAGGTAGTTCGATCCTTGCCAATTCATCCTTCAGGTTCTCCGCCAAACCTAATCGAAATTGGTTACGAAGTGCTATGGGACTCCAGAGGGAATCAGCCGCGTAAAGTTTGAACTCTGCAATATATTCTTCTACGGGCCTCTTACCCTGTTTGAGGTCTCTCATGTGAGCCTCAGCGGTCAATTGAGTGTCTTTGTCTGAATAAAGTTCATCCATATGACTGAAGAATGATTCTAAAGTGGCAAGGGCAGAATCCTCATGTTCACATAGGTTATCTGCCCAAACCCTGGGCTCCCCTCTGAGGAATGTGATAACAGTCAGAACTCGAATTTTCTCTGTGGTATAGGTTTTAGGACGCAGAGTAAAAAGTAAGTGACAGGCGTTTTTGAATTGTTTGTAATTGCGTCTATTTCCGCTGAAAGTGTCAGGGAGAGAAATTTGGGGTTCAGGTGCAGAATCATGAGCTGATCTAGCAGCTATTGAGTCCTTGAATAATTCTTTTAGAGTTTTATTTTCAATCTGTAATTCTCTTACTGCATGAGCTATTTGATCTACCTTCTGAGATAAGTTGTAGACCACTTGGGGAAGTTCTGCTGGTTCCATGCTCTGGGAGGCTTAGTATTATGTAATGCAGTTAAACAGACTTTCTGGCTTGTGAAACTCAGCTGCAGAACTGATAGGTAAATGTTTAGAATGTCTCACCCTCTTGGTATAATATCACTATAGCTGTAAGTGATATCAATTGTTCATATGAGAGTGATTTAATATGAAGAAGTATATCTGAATACGTTGGCAAGGTTAGTTGTTCAGAGAGAGACAAATGAACTAAAGTTCCCAATTGAGATTTCAATGTAAGATACAAATGTAACAAAATGGAACTTTCACAGAGTATTATAAGTAACGATATTTCCCAATAGTGGATGCTTGCCTGAGGTAACAGATCCTGTTACCTAACACATGTGTTGCAGCTAGCAGCGTTCTGAGGTCTAGCGCGGACAGCTTGGGAGGAGTCTCACGCTGACGTGATGGTTGATTGACAGCGCTGGAGAACAGACGGGCCCCGGTCTTTAGCGGGGGGGGGGGGGCGCAGATTGCGGCTCCGCTTCAATCTTCACGGCAAGTGAGTATAACCTGGCTGTGCACTATAGATGACTCAAGTAAGGCGTATGAGGTTTTGAAAAGGAAGGTGAATAACGTGATGTTAATCCTCACACAGTTAATCGGCATGTGCCGCGAGTAGAGAAAAATAGAAGACAACCAGCTTGAAGTAATCAAAGTCTTTTCAGTAGTAGGGACTTGATTTGTATTGTAATCCAAATAAGCGGTGTGAGTATATCCTTCAGGAGGATACGGAGGAGCTCAGTATGAGCAGAACTTGCTCTGTCTAAAACAACAAAATACTAAGCACCTGTCGTTGGGCGAACAGGTGATTTAAAGTCTCTGTAGGCAGGGCTAAGGAAAAGCAGGTTGCTGCTTAAAGGTACATACATGTTGTGAGAGAATCCTCACAACTGTGATCTCAACAGATGCTAGTCTTTCAGGTTGGGGAGCTGTTTGGGGATCTCTGACAGCACAATGGGTTTGGAAATTTCAAGAGGCGAGATTACCAATAAATATTTTAGAACTTCGTGCAATTCTCATGGCTCTTCAGTTTTGGCCTCTGCTAAAGAGAGAACCGTTCATTTGTTTTCAGACAGACAATATCACAATTGTGGCTTATGTCAATCATCAGGGTGGGACTCACAGTCCCCAAGCTTTGAAAGAAGTATCTCGGATAATTGCTTGGGCAGAATCCAGCTCCTGTCTAATCTCTGCGGTGCATATCCCAGGTGTAGACAATTGGGAGGCGGATTATCTCAGCTGCCAGACTTTACATCCAGGGGAGTGGTCTCTCCATCCAGATGTGTTTTCTAAGATTGTTCAGATGTGGGGTCTTCCAGAGATAGATCTCATGGCCTCTCATCTAAACAAGAAACTTCCCAGATACCTGTCCAGGTCCAGGGATGTTCAGGCGGAAGCAGTGGATGCGCTGACACTTCCTTGGTGTTATCATCCTGCTTATATCTTCCCGCCTCTAGTTCTTCTTCCAAGAGTGATCTCCAAGATTATCATGGAACAGTCTTTTGTGTTGCTGGTGGCTCCAGCATGGCCACACAGGTTTTGGTATGCGGATCTGGTTCAGATGTCCAGTTGCCCGCCTTGGCCACTTCCGTTACGGCCGGACCTACTATCTCAAGGTCCGTTTTTCCATCAGGATCTCAAATCATTAAATTTGAAGGTGTGCAAATTGAACGCTTAGTTCTAAGTCATAGAGGTTTCTCTGACTCAGTGATTAATACTATGTTACAAGCTCGTAAATCTGTCTCTAGAAAGATTTATTATACAGTTTGGAAGACTTACATTTCATGGTGTTCTTCTCATAAATTCTCCTGGCATTCTTTTAGAATTCCTAGAATTTTACAGTTCCTTCAGGATGGTTTGGATAAGGGTTTGTCTGCAAAATCTCCTCTCTTTCTGTTTTATTTCACAGAAAGATTGCTATACTTCCTGATATTCACTGTTTTGGACAGGCTTTAGTTTGTATTAAGCCTGTCATTAAATCAATTTCTCCTCCTTGGAGTCTTATTTTGTTTTTTTGGTACATTTTTTGGTACATTTACTAAATTCTACCGTTTTGATGTATTTGCTTCTTCGGAAGCAGTTTTTGGTAGCAAAGTTCTTCGGGCAGCTGTTTCAGTTTGATTCTTCTGCTTTTGATTTAAGTTTTTTTCTTTCAAAAATGAAATAAACTTATTTTTTGGGTTCTGGATTAATTTTTTCAGCGGAATATGGCTGTTTTTATTTTTATTCCCTCCCTCTCTAATGACTCTTGAGTGGAAGACTCCACATCTTGGGTATTGATATCCCATATGTCACTAGATCATGGACTCTTGCCAATTACAAGAACGCTTAAGCTAGCTAACTCATTTGTTTCTGATGCCATTGTTCATTTGACTAAACTAACGGCTAAGAATTCCGGATTCGCCATCCAGGCGCGTAGGGTGCTATGGCTTAAATCCTGGTCAGCTGACGTGACTTCAAAGTCTAAATTACTCAACATTCCTTTCAAGGGGCAGACCTTATTCGGGCCTGGCTTGAAGGAAATTATTGCTGACATTACTGGAGGCAAGGGTCATACCCTTCCCCAGGACAGGGCCAAATCAAAGGCCAAACAGTCTAATTTTCGTGCCTTTTGAAATTTCAAGGCAGGAGCAGCATCAACTTCCTCCGCTTCAAAACAAGAGGGAACTGTTGCTCATTCCAGACAGGCCTGGAAACCTAACCAGTCCTGGAACAAGGGCAAGCAGGCCAGAAAGCCTGCTGCTGCCCCCAAGACAGCATGAAGGAACGGCCCCCTATCCGGAAACGGATCTAGTGGGGGGCAGACTTTCTCTCTTCGCCCAGGCGTGGGCAAGAGATGTTCAGGATCCCTGGGCGTTGGAGATCATATCTCAGGGATATCTTCTGGACTTAAAAGCTTCTCCTCCACAAGGGAGATTTCATCTTTCAAGGTTATCAGCAAACCAGATAAAGAAAGAGGCATTCCTAAGCTGTGTGCAAGACCTCCTAGTAATGGGAGTGATCCATCCAGTTCCGCGGACGGAACAAGGACAGGGATTTTATTCAAATCTGTTTGTGGTTCCCAAGAAAGAAGGAACCTTCAGACCAATCTTGGATCTAAAGATCTTAAACAAATTCCTCAGAGTTCCATCATTCAAAATGGAAACTATTCGGACCATCCTACCCATGATCCAAGCGGGTCAGTACATGACCACAGTGGACTTAAAGGATGCCTACCTTCACATACCGATTCACAAAGATCATCATCGGTTCCTAAGGTTTGCCTTTCTAGACAGGCATTACCAATTTGTAGCTCTTCCCTTCGGGTTGGCCACTGCCCCGAGAATTTTTACAAAGGTTCTGGGCTCACTTCTGGCGGTTCTAAGACCGCGAGGCATAGCGGTGGCTCTGTATCTAGACAACATCCTGATACAGGCATCAAGCTTTCAAATTGCCAAGTCTCATACAGAGATAGTTCTGGCATTTCTGAGGTCGCATGGGTGGAAAGTGAACGTGGAAAAGAGTTCTCTATCACCACTCACAAGAGTCTCCTTCCTAGGAACTCTTATAGATTCTGTAGAGATGAAAATTTACCTGACAGAGTCCAGGTTATCAAAACTTCTAAATGCTTGCCGTGTCCTTCATTCCATTCCACGCCCGTCAGTGGCTCAGTGCATGGAAGTAATCGGCTTAATTGTAGCGGCAATGGACATAGTGCCATTTGCTCGCCTGCATCTCAGACCGCTGCAATTATGCATGCTAAGTCAGTGGAATGGGGATTACTCAGATTTGTCCCCTCTACTAAATCTGGATCAAGAGACCAGAGATTCTCTTCTCTGGTGGCTTTCTCGGGTCCATCTGTCCAAGGGTATGACCTTTCGCAGGCCAGATTGGACGATTGTAACAACAGATGCCAGCCTTCTAGGTTGGGGCGCAGTCTGGAACTCCCTGAAGGCTCAGGGATCGTGGACTCAGGAGGAGAAACTCCTCCCAATAAATATTCTGGAGTTAAGAGCAATATTCAATGCTCTTCTAGCTTGGCCTCAGTTAGCAACACTGAGGTTCATCAGATTTCAGTCGGACAACATCACGACTGTGACTTACATCAACCATCAAGGGGGAACCAGGAGTTCCCTAGCGATGTTAGAAGTCTCAAAGATAATTCGCTGGGCAGAGTCTCACTCTTGCCACCTGTCAGCGATCCACATCCCATGTGTAGAGAACTGGGAGGCGGATTTTCTAAGTCGTCAGACTTTTCATCCGGGGGAGTGGGAACTCCATCCGGAGGTGTTTGCTCAACTGATCCATCGTTGGGGCAAACCAGAACTGGATCTCATTGCGTCTCGCCAGAACGCCAAGCTTCCTTGTTACGGATCCAGGTCCAGGGACCCGGGAGCAACGCTGATAGATGCTCTAGCAGCTCCTTGGTTCTTCAACCTGGCCTATGTGTTTCCACCGTTTCCTCTGCTCCCTCAACTGATTGCCAAAATCAAACAGGAGAGAGCATCAGTGATTCTGATAGCGCCTGCATGGCCACGCAGGACCTGGTATGCAGACCTAGTGGACATGTCATCTCTTCCACCATGGACTCTGCCTCTGAGGCAGGACCTTCTAATACAAGGTCCTTTCAATCATCCAAATCTAATTTCTCTGAGACTGACTGCATGGAGATTGAACGCTTGATTCTATCAAGGCGTGGCTTCTCCGAGTCAGTCATTGATACCTTAATACAGGCTCGGAAGCCTGTCACCAGGAAAATCTACCATAAGATATGGCGTAAATATCTTTATTGGTGTGAATCCAAGAGTTACTCATGGAGTAAGGTTAGGATTCCTAGGATATTGTCCTTTCTCCAAGAGGGTTTGGACAAAGGCTTATCAGCTAGTTCTTTAAAAGGACAGATCTCTGCTCTGTCTATTCTTTTGCACAAGCGTCTGGCAGAAGCTCCAGACGTCCAGGCATTTTGTCAGGCTTTGGTTAGGATTAAGCCTGTGTTTAAAACTGTTGCTCCCCCGTGGAGCTTAAACTTGGTTCTTAAAGTTCTTCAGGGAGTTCCGTTTGAACCCCTTCATTCCATTGATATTAAACTTTTATCTTGGAAAGTTCTGTTTTTGAAGGCTATTTCCTCGGCTCGAAGAGTCTCTGAGTTATCTGCCTTACATTGTGATTCTCCTTATCTGATTTTTCATTCAGACAAGGTAGTTCTGCGTACCAAACCTGGGTTTTTACCTAAGGTGGTTTCTAACAGGAATATCAATCAAGAGATTGTTGTTCCATCATTGTGTCCTAATCCTTCTTCAAAGAAGGAACGTCTTTTGAATAATCTGGACGTAGTCCGTGCCTTGAAGTTTTACTTACAGGCTACTAAAGATTTTCGTCAAACATCTGCCCTGTTTGTTGTTTACTCTGGACAGAGGAGAGGTCAAAAAGCTTCGACAACCTCTCTCTCCTTTTGGCTTCGGAGCATAATACGCTTAGCCTATGAGACTGCTGGACAGAAGCCCCCTGAAAGGATTACAGCTCATTCTACTAGAGCTGTGGCTTCCACCTGGGCCTTTAAAAATGAGGCCTCTGTTGAACAGATTTGCAAGGCTGCGACTTGGTCTTCGCTTCACACCTTTTCAAAATTTTACAAATTTGACACTTTTGCTTCTTCGGAGGCTGTTTTTGGGAGAAAGGTTCTACAGGCAGTGGTTCCTTCCGTTTAAGTTCCTGCCTTGTCCCTCCCATAATCCGTGTACTTTAGCTTTGGTATTGGTATCCCACAAGTAATGGATGATCCGTGGACTGGATACACTTAACAAGAGAAAACATAATTTATGCTTACCTGATAAATTTATTTCTCTTGTAGTGTATCCAGTCCACGGCCCGCCCTGTCCTTTTAAGGCAGGTCTAAATTTTAATTAAACTACAGTCACCACTGCACCCTATGGTTTCTCCTTTCTCGTCTTGTTTCGGTCGAATGACTGGATATGGCAGTGAGGGGAGGAGCTATATAGCAGCTCTGCTGTGGGTGATCCTCTTGCATCTTCCTGTTGGGAAGGAGAATATCCCACAAGTAATGGATGATCCGTGGACTGGATACACTACAAGAGAAATAAATTTATCAGGTAAGCATAAATTATGTTTCTTTCATGTAATTAACAAGAGTCCATGAGCTAGTGACGTATGGGATATACATTCCTACCAGGAGGGGCAAAGTTTCCCAAACCTTAAAATGCCTATAAATACACCCCTCACCACACCCACAAATCAGTTTTTACAAACTTTGCCTCCAAGGGAGGTGGTGAAGTAAGTTTGTGCTAGATTCTACGTTGATATGCGCTCCGCAGCAAGTTGGAGCCCGGTTTTCCTCTCAGCGTGCAGTGAATGTCAGAGGGATGTGAAGAGAGTATTGCCTATTGAATGCAGTGATCTCCTTCTACGGGGTCTATTTCATAAGGTTCTCTGTTATCGGTCGTAGAGATTCATCTCTTACCTCCCTTTTCAGATCGACGATATACTCTTATATTTACCATTACCTCTACTGATTCTCGTTTCAGTACTGGTTTGGCTTTCTACAAACATGTAGATGAGTGTCCTGGGGTAAGTAAGTCTTATTTTCTGTGACACTCTAAGCTATGGTTGGGCACTTTATTTATAAAGTTCTAAATATATGTATTCAAACATTTATTTGCCTTGACTCAGAATGTTCAACTTTCCTTATTTTCAGACAGTCAGTTTCATATTTGGGATTATGCATTGAATTATCATATTTTTCTTACCTCAAAAATTTGACTTTTTTCCCTGTGGGCTGTTAGGCTCGCGGGGGCTGAAAATGCTTCATTTTATTGCGTCATTCTTGGCGCGGACTTTTTTGGCGCAAAAATTCTTTTCCGTTTCCGGCGTCATACGTGTCGCCGGAAGTTGCGTCATTTTTTGACGTTATTTTGCGCCAAAAATGTCGGCGTTCCGGATGTGGCGTCATTTTTGGCGCCAAAAGCATTTAGGCGCCAAATAATGTGGGCGTCTTATTTGGCGCTAAAAAATATGGGCGTCGCTTTTGTCTCCACATTATTTCAGTCTCATTTTTCATTTGCTTCTGGTTGCTAGAAGCTTGATATTTGGCATTCTTTCCCATTCCTGAAACTGTCTTATAAGGAATTTGATCTATTTTGCTTTATATGTTGTTTTTTCTCTTACATATTGCAAGATGTCTCACGTTGCATCTGAGCCAGAAGATACTACAGGAAAATCACTGCCTGCTGGATCTACCAAAGCTAAGTGTATCTGCTGTAAACTTTTGGTAGCTATTCCTCCAGCTGTTGTTTGTAATAATTGTCATGACAAACTTGTTAAAGCAGATAATATTTCCTTTAGTAATGTACCATTGCCTGTTGCAGTTCCCTCAACATCTAAGGTGCAGAATGTTCCTGATAACATAAGAGATTTTGTTTCTGAATCCATAAAGAAGGCTTTGTCTGTTATTTCTCCTTCTAGTAAACGTAAAAAGTCTTTTAAATCTTCTCTCTCTACAGATGAATTTTTAAATGAACACCATCATTCTGATTCTTTGGACTCTTCTGGTTCAGAGGATTCTATCTCAGAGATTGATGCTGATAAATCTTCATATTTATTTAAGATGGAATTTATTCGCACTTTAATTAAAGAAGTACTAATTGCTTTAGAAATAGAGGATTCTAGTCCTCTTGATACTAATTCTATACGTTTGGATAAGGTTTTTAAAGCTCCTGCGGTTATTCCAGAAGTTTTTCCTGTTCCTAATGCTATTTCTGCAGTAATTTCCAAAGAATGGGATAATTGGGTAATTCATTTACTCCTTCTAAACGTTTTAAGCAATTATATCCTGTTCCGCCTGACAGGTTAGAATTTTGGGACAAAATCCCTAAAGTTGATGGGGCTATTTCTACCCTTGCTAAACGTACTACCATTCCTACGTTAGATGGTACCTCGTTTAAGGATCCTTTAGATAGAAAAATTGAATCTTTTCTAAGAAAAGCTTATCTGTGTTCAGGTAATCTTCTTAGACCTGCTATATCATTGGCTGATGTTGCTGCAGCTTCAACTTTTTGGTTGGAAACTCTAGCGCAACAAGTAACAAATCGTGATTCTCATGATATTATTATTCTTCTCCAGCATGCTAATAATTTTATCTGTGATGCCATTTTTGATATTATTAGAGTTGATGTTAGGTTTATGTCTCTGGCTATCTTAGCCAGAAGAGCTTTATGGCTTAAGACTTGGAATGCTGATATGGCTTCTAAATCAACTCTACTTTCCATTTCTTTCCAGGGAAACAAATTATTTGGTTCTCAGTTGGATTCTATTATTTCAACTGTTACTGGTGGGAAAGGAACTTTTTTACCACAGGATAAAAAATGTAAAGGTAAAAACAGGGCTAACAATCGTTTTCGTTCCTTTCGTTTCAACAAAGAACAAAAGCCTGATCCTTCGTCCTCAGGAGCAGTTTCAGTTTGGAAACCATCTCCAGTCTGGAATAAATCCAAGCCTGCTAGAAAGGCAAAGCCTGCTTCTAAGTTCACATGAAGGTACGGCCCTCATTCCAGTTCAGCTGGTAGGGGGCAGGTTACGTTTTTTCAAAGAAATTTGGATCAATTCTGTTCACAATCTTTGGATTCAGAACATTGTTTCAGAAGGGTACAGAATTGGTTTCAAGATGAGACCTCCTGCAAAGAGATTTTTTCTTTCCCGTGTCCCAGTAAATCCAGTGAAAGCTCAAGCATTTCTGAATTGTGTTTCAGATCTAGAGTTGGCTGGAGTAATTATGCCAGTTCCAGTTCCGGAACAGGGGATGGGGTTTTATTCAAATCTCTTCATTGTACCAAAGAAGGAGAATTCCTTCAGACCAGTTCTGGATCTAAAATTATTGAATCGTTATGTAAGGATACCAACGTTCAAGATGGTAACTGTAAGGACTATATTGCCTTTTGTTCAGCAAGGGAATTATATGTCCACAATAGATTTACAGGATGCATATCTGCATATTCCGATTCATCCAGATCATTATCAGTTCCTGAGATTCTCTTTTCTAGACAAGCATTACCAATTTGTGGCTCTACCGTTTGGCCTTGCTACAGCTCCAAGAATTTTCACAAAGATTCTCGGTGCCCTTCTGTCTGTAATCAGAGAACAGGGTATTGTGGTATTTCCTTATTTGGACGATATCTTGGTACTTGCTCAGTCTTTACATTTAGCAGAGTCTCATACGAATCGACTTGTGTTGTTTCTTCAAGATCATGGTTGGAGGATCAATTTACCAAAAAGTTCTTTGATTCCTCAAACAAGGGTAACCTTTCTGGGTTTCCAGATAGATTCAGTGTCCATGACTCTGTCTTTAACAGACAAGAGACGTCTAAAATTGATTACAGCTTGTCGAAACCTTCAGTCTCAATCATTCCCTTCGGTAGCCTTATGCATGGAAATTCTAGGTCTTATGACTGCTGCATCGGACGCGATCCCCTTTGCTCGTTTTCACATGCGACCTCTTCAGCTCTGTATGCTGAACCAATGGTGCAGGGATTACACGAAGATATATCAATTAATATCTTTAAAACCGATTGTTCGACACTCTCTAACGTGGTGGACAGATCACCATCGTTTAATTCAGGGGGCTTCTTTTGTTCTTCCGACCTGGACTGTAATTTCAACAGATGCAAGTCTCACAGGTTGGGGAGCTGTGTGGGGATCTCTGACGGCACAAGGAGTTTGGGAATCTCAGGAGGTGAGATTACCGATCAATATTTTGGAACTCCGTGCAATTTTCAGAGCTCTTCAGTTTTGGCCTCTTCTGAAGAGAGAATCGTTCATTTGTTTTCAGACAGACAATGTCACAACTGTGGCATACATCAATCATCAAGGAGGGACTCACAGTCCTCTGGTTATGAAAGAAGTATCTCGAATTTTGGTTTGGGCGGAATCCAGCTCCTGTCTAATCTCTGCGGTTCATATCCCAGGTGTAGACAATTGGGAAGCGGATTATCTCAGTCGCCAAACGTTGCATCCGGGCGAATGGTCTCTTCACCCAGAGGTATTTCTTCAGATTGTTCAAATGTGGGGGCTCCCAGAGATAGATCTGATGGCCTCTCATCTAAACAAGAAACTTCCCAGGTATCTGTCCAGATCCCGGGATCCTCAGGCGGAGGCAGTGGATGCATTATCACTTCCTTGGAAGTATCATCCTGCCTATATCTTTCCGCCTCTAGTTCTTCTTCCAAGAGTAATCTCCAAGATTCTGAGGGAATGCTCGTTTGTTCTGCTAATAGCTCCGGCATGGCCTCACAGGTTTTGGTATGCGGATCTTGTCCGGATGGCATCTTGCCAACCATGGACTCTTCCGTTAAGACCAGACCTTCTGTCGCAAGGTCCTTTTTTCCATCCGGATCTGAAATCCTTAAATTTAAAGGTATGGAGATTGATCGCTTGATTCTTGGTCAAAGAGGTTTCTCTGACTCCGTGATTAATACTATGTTACAGGCTCGTAAATCTGTATCTCGAGAGATATATTATAGAGTCTGGAAGACTTATATTTCTTGGTGTCTTTCTCATCATTTTTCTTGGCATTCTTTTAGAATACCGAGAATTTTACAGTTTCTTCAGGATGGTTTAGATAAGGGTTTGTCCGCAAGTTCTTTGAAAGGACAAATCTCCGCTCTTTCTGTTCTTTTTCACAGAAAGATTGCTATTCTTCCTGATATTCATTGTTTTGTACAAGCTTTGGTTCGTATAAAACCTGTCATTAAGTCAATTTCTCCTCCTTGGAGTTTGAATTTGGTTCTGGGAGCTCTTCAAGCTCCTCCGTTTGAACCTATGCATTCATTGGACATTAAATTACTTTCTTGGAAAGTTTTGTTCCTTTTGGCCATCTCTTCTGCTAGAAGAGTTTCTGAATTATCTGCTCTTTCTTGTGAGTCTCCTTTTCTGATTTTTCATCAGGATAAGGCGGTGTTGCGAACTTCTTTTGAATTTTTACCTAAGGTTGTGAATTCCAACAACATTAGTAAAGAAATTGTGGTTCCTTCATTATGTCCTAATCCTAAGAATTCTAAGGAGAAATCGTTGCATTCTTTGGATGTTGTTAGAGCTTTGAAATATTATGTTGAAGCTACGAAATCTTTCCGTAAGACTTCTAGTCTATTTGTTATCTTTTCCGGTTCTAGGAAAGGCCAGAAAGCTTCTGCCATTTCTTTGGCATCTTGGTTGAAATCTTTAATTCATCTTGCCTATGTTGAGTCGGGTAAAATTCCGCCTCAGAGAATTACAGCTCATTCTACTAGGTCAGTATCTACTTCCTGGGCGTTTAGGAATGAAGCTTCGGTTGACCAGATCTGCAAAGCAGCAACTTGGTCCTCTTTGCATACTTTTACTAAATTCTACCATTTTGATGTATTTTCTTCTTCTGAAGCAGTTTTTGGTAGAAAAGTTCTTCAGGCAGCGTTTTCAGTTTGAATCTTCTGCTTATGTTTTTCGTTAAACTTTATTTTGGGTGTGGATTATTTTCAGCAGGAATTGGCTGTCTTTATTTTATCCCTCCCTCTCTAGTGACTCTTGTGTGGAAAGATCCACATCTTGGGTAGTCATTATCCCATACGTCACTAGCTCATGGACTCTTGTTAATTACATGAAAGAAAACATAATTTATGTAAGAACTTACCTGATAAATTCATTTCTTTCATATTAACAAGAGTCCATGAGGCCCACCCTTTTTTGTGGTGGTTATGATTTTTTTGTATAAAGCACAATTATTCCAATTCCTTATTTTATATGCTTCGCACTTTTTTTCTTATCACCCCACTTCTTGGCTATTCGTTAAACTGATTTGTGGGTGTGGTGAGGGGTGTATTTATAGGCATTTTAAGGTTTGGGAAACTTTGCCCCTCCTGGTAGGAATGTATATCCCATACGTCACTAGCTCATGGACTCTTGTTAATATGAAAGAAATGAATTTATCAGGTAAGTTCTTACATAAATTATGTTTTTTTGACTGTCCCTTCTAAATATTTATAATTATTATTATACTTTATTTATAAAGCGCCAACATATTCCGCAGCGCTGTCCATGGGTACAATTGATATAAGTAAAACAATGATACTTGTAAGAGACAAGACAAAATTGACAAATAAATACGGGAGGAATTGAGGACCCTATTTGTATGGGAATTTATAATCTAGAAGGGTAGGAGGGTGAGAAAATGAGGTGAGAACTGCAAGGGTAAGAATGATGTTAATAAAGAGTTAGATGAGGGGAAATATTAGGTAAGTGGAATCAATTTATTACTGAGTTGGGTGGTAGGCATCCCTGAACAGAAATGTCTATGTATCGTTTAAAATAAGGCAGATTAAGGAAAAGTCTAACAACTCGAGAAAGTGCATTCTAGTGTGTTGGTGCCGCACGAGAGAAGTCCTACAGTCTAGCATGGGAGGAGGTGATTGTAAAAGATGCAAGGAGCAGGTCATTGTTGGACCTTAGGGGGTGGGCTGGTGTATATTTGTTAATTAGTGAGGACAGGTGGGGGGCAGCGTTTGTAAGGGCTTTATAGGGCAGGGTGAGAATTTTGATTTTAATTCTGCTGTTAATGGGGAGTCAGTGAAGAAACTCGCAGAGAGGTGCAGCAGAAACAGAGCAACGGGAAAGGTGGATTAGCCTGGCAGAGGCTTCAGGATGGATTGAAGGGGAAGTGGCGGGAGAGAGGAAGGCCAGTGAGTAGGTCATTACAGTAATCAAGTCAAGCAATTACAAGGGAGTGGATTAGTTGCTTAGTGATGTCAGTGCTCAGAAACGGACGACTTTTTGAAATATTACGTAGGTGGTTTTAGCAGGATGAAGAGAGCAATTGGATGTGGGGGAGGAAGGACAGATTGGAGTCAAGTGTAACTCTGAGACAGCGGATTTAGGGTGATGGGGAGATAGTGATGCTGCTGACAATGATAGAAAAATCAGAGTAGAGCTAGAGGGGAATTAGAAGGAGCTGAGTCTTGGACATGTTAATCTTTAGGTGGTGAGAGGCCATCCAGGAAGAAATGCCAGATACAAAGTCACAGACGTAAGAAAGGACAGAACAAACATCATAAAGAAATACTTCCATTATGAACACCACAATGCCACCTCTGTTTTTTTAATGCTTTCCATTTTTCTGGCATGGGCAGAATTTTTAAGGTTCAGGTTAATGTATATGATAAAGAGTAATGCTGATGAAACTTTTTTTAATTTTAAATCTTTTATGGAGGTTTTTATATGTTACATCACAAGATTTGCAGGCTTCCTCAAAAGTAATAAATATACATGGAGTTCAAGGTCAAAGATATTAAGGCTTACAAGCTACCCAATATACAAGCTAGGGGGGTAGATAAGTCTGAAAACAAAAACATTAGAACAGTGAGCAAAATCTTAATTGTTGCTATGGAATCTACTGGCTTCAACTTCATGTAGGATGATATTAATCTCTGACTTACATTAGACATAACAGCATGAGGTTGTTAATCTATATGTTAAGAGTATATAGTGAGACATCCTTGGTAGTGATATATGCCTGAGACGCTAATATAAAAGTTGGACAAGTGTAAATAAAACCTCTTTTTATATATATATATATATATATATATATATATATATATATATATATATATATATAATATAGTTATTAGGTAACTACTGGACTGGTCACTCTTGGACCGACTGGATCACTAAAGTCATGTCGAATGGTAGATACATAGGGACCACTCTTGGGCCACATGGAATATTTGTATATTGAGCATATGATAATACTTATATGAGAATATATGGTATAGGAGATAAATAAGGGAATGTCAGTGGGTAAACAACGCTTGAAATGATGTAGAATAACGAAGATTAGCCAATCTATATTATAGTATAGAGTACATTTTTATGGAAAGGCAAGAGCACGCTCGCTAAAACCTGAGAGAATAGGTCATGAAATGTAAATATTGATATTAAGTAAGATAATAGCTTATGAGTGTATTTGGTCACCTTGTACTATGTCAACTTCTTAGAAGGAATTTCAAGAATTGGGCTAGGATGACATAGTATGAACAAGATAAATGGCAGATTGTTCAATGAATTGGTAGAGCTTCTAAATTTTTGCGGCTCAACATGTCCGCGGTCAGGCCACGCCCCCATGATGAAACATTTTTTAAGTGTATTGGAATCTAACTTCTAACAATCCATAATAAACCAGTCCTAGTCACTTAGGGCTCGTTTCCATTGAGCAGTAATTAGATTTGTGCGAGGTCACAAACCGATAAATATACTGTCGGAAGCAATTTTGTGTATCGACTGCTTCTGATTCCGCATTAAATGCGCATGACAAAACCTTTTCGCATCCCATAGAAAGTATTAGAAGCCGTTACACCAGGTTTCCAATGAAAGCACAAACTGTTAATACACTGTCGGAGGCTGACAATACATTGAAAAAAATTAGACCCAGCTGAACTAGGTGTAAAAGGGGAAAAAATAGCTTTTTGAGGCCTAGTTCCCATTGACATTTTAAAACTTGCAAATAAAGCAAGTGTTTCAATGTAGAAAAAAAATTGTAATGTTAATTGTTGTCCAGTGTATAGGAATAGTTGTACTTATGTTCTTATCAATATGTATTTACATATAAGAATATATGGAAGAACATATCTACAAAAACTATACCTATGCCTAGGGCAGCAATAAATAAATATGTATTATTAAAAAAGTGTATCTTTGCTTTTGTTTCTCTTTAGAGGTGATCACAGGTAAGGAGCGCATACATTAAACGTAAATTTAATGTAAATTTTATTGTGTAAGGTTGGGTTACCATATCAATGAACTTGTTATGGCACACTTTTCATTGAATCCGACACCGGTTTAACAGCGTTAACTTACGCTCCATTTTTTATGGCTCAATGGATGCGAGCCCTTAGTTAGTAATACTGTCTAATTATTTATGCAAATTCATGCTAATTAGCATGGATAATATTATCTTTCCATTAACGTTTGTATCTCTACTCTTGCAGGTTTAGAATCTTAGTTCTAAAACATCCATAAATCTCATGAGTTTAATAAAGTTATTGTATATATCTAAAAGTATTAAAAAAATTTTTTTACGTACTGACTCACATTATGTGTGTACTCATACACTATTGCAGCCAATAACATTGGCATGCCACAGGCCACCACCATGCGCCTATTTACACGTCATCAAACATCACTTATACACACTATAGCACACATATGCATTCACTACATGTACACCTCACGAACAAGCAATTATGATCATTTTAGCAATAGACAGGATTATATTAGAAGGAACTTCACTTATATATTATGTGCACTGTATAGATTTCTATCATTAGATTGCATACAGTATGGTTAAACACTGCACTGCTTCATTTATTTCTATCCAGCTCTTTAGATTTTTAGCTCATCAATTGGCACCCCAGCGTGAATACACTTTGTATTTATTATACTAAGGTTGCGCTCCCCATGTATGTTACCGGATCTGATGCAAAAGGCCCGATGGTGCCATTTATCTGATAGATATGTCTATGGTTGACGGTTTTCATTATATCTATCGGACCTCTCGTATTTGAATCAGATGTTTTTTGCATTTATGATTGATCTTTTCATGTTAGTATAATGGGTTCTAACACACCAGGTGATTCTGTCACAGAACATTTATACAGGGATTTCATTTTTACATTGTCATTTTTAAAATTGTATTTTTTAATTTGTATCTATTTATGGCACTAATTTTATTTGATTTATGTGTGTGCGTGTAATGCTTGTGGGATATTCCTCTATCAGACCAAACTCGGCCAGTAGTCTTGTTATCCCGGCGTTGAGCCGGAAAGATAGGGAATATCCCGGTGCAGAGAAATTTAGTAAGATGAGGAAGGTGGCACTTACCACAGGCTGGGAAGTTCCCAACGGCAATGGCAGAGCGGTCCAAGGACAAACCACTAGAATGGTTAGGCAGGCAGGGTTTGGCAACAGCAAAACAGTCCAAGGGCACACCACTAGAATGGTCAGGTAGGCAGGATTTGGCAACAGTAAAGCAGTCCAAGGGCAAACCACTAGAATAGGCAGGCAGGGTTCGGCAACAAAGAGGCAATCCAGAACAACAGGGGTTAATAAGCAGAGCAGTCAGACAGGCAGGCAGGCAGGGTACAGCAGCAGTGTATCAATCCAGCAATTTAGGGGTTAAGAGGCAGAGTAGTTAGACAGGCAGAGTTCAGCAGCGGTATAACAATAAGGCAGTAAGAAAAGTACAACCTATCACACCCAGGAGTACACAAAGTAACACCTATACTTGGGCAGTGATAGATCGTACAAGGAACACTTATATAGGCGTAGGATTCGCGCCCCAAGCATCTGACTGGCATCAGAGAGGGAGAGGAGTGTGCAGCGATGACAATAGGCGCCGCACGCCTCCAGACTCGACACAGCCCTAGGCAACGAGCAGGGAAGAAGACGCCGCGCCCCTAGCAACGACTAGAGCGGTGCGGCGTGACATAGCCCCCCACTCAAGGGTTCCCTCCGGGAACCAGAGTCGGCCTTAAGGGATGAGCAGCATGGAATCTTGAGACCAAGGATGGAGCATGCACATCACGGGCAGGAACCCAGGAACGATCTGCCACAGAGTAACCCCTTCCAATGTATCGGATACTGCAGTTGTCTGGATCTGTATCTGGAGTCCAGGATCTTAGATACTTCATATTCAGGGTCACCACGGACCAGTAACGGAGGAGCATGGAGCCCGGTATATCTGTTCCTGATGTATGGTTTGAGTAGTGAGATGTGGAAGACTGGGTGTATGCGTAGGGTTTTGGGCAAAGCCACTTTGTAGGCAATAGGAGACAGTCTTTTTAGGACTTTGTAAGGGCCTATAAACCTAGGCCCCAATTTGTGACAGGGTTGACGTAGACGAATGTGTCGTGTAGAGATCAAAACACGTTCACCCACTTTGATGGCACTTACAGAAGCTTTATGATGATCAGCAAACTTCTTATATCAGCATAGCTGAGAGCCAATACGTTGCCAATGTGTGGTGAGTCTAGTGACGTGTCGGTCTGCAGCAGGAACCCCAGTGGACTGAGCAGAAAGAGGGAAGACACAAGGTTGATACCCTGCTGCAGCTTGAAATGGAGAACATCGAAGATAATGAGTGTTTCTTGCCAGCTCAGCTAGGGGTAGCAACTCAGACCAGTTGGTTTGGCGAGCGTTGACAAAGGCTCTAAGGTAGGTTTCAAGATCCTAGTTTGCTCTTTCAGTTAGTCCGTTGGTTTGAGGATGGTAGCCAGAAGACAAAGAAACAGTGGTTCCAATTAACTTACCAAAGGCTCTCCAAAAGGCAGAGATGAACTGTGGACGGAAACGATATTCACAGGAATGCCATGAAGTCATAACACATGCAAGAGAAAGAGAGACGATAATTCTTGGGCAGAAGGCAGTTTAGTTAGGGGTACAAAATGAGCCAGTCTGGAAAAGCGATCCACCACAACCCAGATAACTGTATGGTGGTCAGAAGGAGGAAGGTCCACAATTAAATCCATTGTTATGTGTGTCCATAGTTGTTTGGGAATGGACAATGGTTGGAGCAAGCCAGGAGGCAAAGATCGGGGAGTCTTATTGGCAGCACAAGTTGTGCAGGCCTTCGCATAATCCAGATTTCATAGTAGGCCACCATACATGTTGGGAAAGACGCTTGAAAGTCCTAGTTGAACCAGGATGTCCTGAGAGTTTGCTGTCATGAGCCCAGGCTAGCACAGGGATGCATAGGTTCAGAGGTACAAAGAGGATATCGGAGGCCACGGGGCTCCAGGAGGTTTACTAGACTGGGCACGTTGCAATCTTTGCAGAAGGGTGGTGTTTAGTTGAGCAACCACACAAGAGGGGGTTATGATGTGTTCAATAGTTGCTTCAGAGGAGTCACTTGAGTGAGGGAACTGATGGGAAAGGGCGTCCGCCTTCTTGTTCTTGGTCCCAGGAAGATAAGAGACCACAAAGTTAAAACGGGAAAAGAACAAGTCACACCTGGCCTGTCGAGGATTGAGTCGATGAGCAGTCTCTAGGTAAGTCAGATTCTTGTGGTCGGTGAGAATCTGAATGGGATTGGCGGTGCCCTCTAACCAATGATGCCATTAGGTCAAAGCCATCTTAATGGCTAAGAGTTCATGATTACCCACATCGTAGTTCCTCTCAGCAGGAGTAAAGCGTTTAGAGAAAAAGGCTACAGGGTGTGACTTGGAAGTCAAAGGATCCCTTTGGGTAAGAACTGCTCCAGCCCCTATCTCGGAGGCAAACCACTAGAATGGTCAGGCAGGCAGGGTTCGGCAACAAAGAGGCAATCCAGAACAACAGGGGTTAATAAGCAGAGCAGTCAGACAGGCAGGGTACAGCAGCAGTATATCAATCCAGCAATTTAGGGGTTAAGACAGGCAGAGTTCAGCAGTGGTATAACAATAAGGTAATAAGAAAAGTACGATCTATCACACCCAGGAGTACACAAAGTAACACCTATACTTGGGCAGTGATAGATCGTACAAGGAACACTTACGTAGGCGTAGGATTCGCGCCACAAGCGTCTGACCGGCATCAGGGAGAGGAGCGTGCAGCGATGACGTCGGCGCCGCACACCTCCATACCCGACACAGCCCTAGGCTACGAGCAGGGAAGGAGACGCCGCGCCCCTAGCAACGGCTAGAGCGGCTCGGCATGACAGTGCGCTTGTTAATATGTTGGAATCATATTATTTTACTATTTGATACATTTTGCAAATTGTTTGTTTTATGGGTGGACATTTCCTGGGCACTGTGAAGTTGCCAGATGCCGGCGGTTAACAGAGAGGAAGGTCCACACTGCTTTAGAGTTGCTGGTTGGATTAGTGGCCCATATGTGTGACTCCGTACCTTTCCCATATATAAATCCTGGAGATGCCTCTGAAGTACAGGGAAACATTTTAAGCACACACATTTTTTAAAAATTACCCTCTTCATACAACTCTTTCACTCACCCCAGGTTGTGGTTATGTCTTGAAGAAATAAGCGTCACTGTGCATGTGCTCCCAATCAGGGCAGCAACTACTTTGCATTGTGCTAAATTTGTGAATAATGAGTAGGACACTAAAATGCCTTCTGACTGGTTGTGGTACCTGCAGCTTATGTTTGAAAAAAATAAAGAAATATAAAGGGATGGCTGAAGTTTATAGGAATATGATAAGTTAAATATGTAATTTAAAGTGTGGAACAGCTGGGAACTCTAATGCTGTGACGAGATCAGGCAAAAAGTAAAATAAAATATGTAAACAAATATATAACTTATTTACTGACTCACAATTGGCTTGCAATGTGAAGTAAATGCAAATGAATTGAAGAACTGGAAAATAATTAATCAGCATGCAGATGTAACTAAAGAGGACTATGGGTCTATGTTAACATACTGGTTTCTCATATAAACAAATATAACTCTTTAATCTTTTAGTATGAGTTGTTTTTTTCTTAATCCAGATGACTACAATTTATGTTCAGAGTACACAAAATGACCTCTCCTCCCCCACAGTTTAGGAATTCATTGGAAAAGTCCTGAAAATGTTTCATTAACGAGCTTTAAAACAGAGAGAGGACCACCCTGCTTGGAGAAAATGCTGAGCACCGGAATTCAAGTTTCGCAATATATATATATATATATATATATATATATATATATATATATATATATATATATATATATATATATACATATATATAATTATATTTTTATTTTATTTCACTAGTTTAGCATTGACAAATACACTGTATGGCCTTTTTATAATCTTGTTTTGAAAAGATACTACACTCTACACTATAACCTATAGATGGCAAGAGTTCTCAAAACTGCTTACTGATCACTTCCTCTGTAACCACATACCATGGTGGTTTATTTAAGTTCCTGTTCTCTCTCCTTCCTTTCTTTACGCATGAGGGTCTCTCTTAAAGGGATGTTTTATTGTTGTAATAAAAAAGTACTAAGCAGTGTCTTATACTTATAGGGACAGTATACACCAATTTTCATATAACTGCATGTAATAGACACTACTATAAAGAATAATATGCGCAGATACTGATATAAAAATCCGGTATAAAACCGTTTAAAAACGTACTTATAAGCTCCCAGTTTAGCTCTGTAAAAAGGTTAGCTTTAACACCCACTGAAAGTGGTTGTATACCAACAAGAGGAGACACTCCCTCCTTCCTCTGCATATGAAAAGACTCTTTACACAAAAAAGAGCAAGCTGGAGTAGGTATACATCAGTATACTTCTAAAACTTTGTGCTTGGTAATAGTCTGAAAATCAGCACAGTGTTATTTAAAAATAAGCAAAACTAAACATTTAAAAAAAAAAAAAAAGCTGTATAGTCTAAATAAATGGATCATCTACAAAACATTTATGCAAAGAAAAATCTAGTGTATAATGTACCGTTAATATAAATAATTGCAATATGTATTATTCATCTATTTAAATTGATTTTACCTTTTCTTTCTTTTCTTTTTACACTACATTTGTGCAGTGTCCATTACTTCCTGTCACAGCCCTGCGAGGAGGAGGAGTCTCTGCAGGAAGGTTTATCTTAGCCTGATAACATTTCTAGGCTGATTTTCTATAAAGTGAATAGACTAGATAACATGGAGTGAGATTTGTTCATGTTAGAACTGACAGAATAAAACAGGTTTTAAAAACTCTCCACTCTTATCACTCTGGGGGCAGGGGTTACACTGAGAATTTGTAAGTACTAATTTTACAAGAAAACATGTAAGTTGTTTGCTTTTTTTTAACACAATTTGTTTCTTTTTATGTTTACTTTGATTTAATATATTTGTTTTTTACCAAAGGAGCACTGTTTAATATCCCTTTATCTTCTTGAAGGTGGTGGTGGTGGTGGGGGGGGGGGGGGTATTTATAGCTACATTATTGAAATGGCATGAAACTCAAATTATGTTTTTCATTATTCAGATAGATCATACATTTTAAACAATGTTCCAATTTACTTCTCAAATTTGCTTTGTATTCTTGTTATTCTTTGTTAAAGGAACATTAATGCACTACTGGTTGCTAGCTTAACACATTAGGTAAGCCAATGACAAGAGACATATATGTACAGCCAATCAACAGCTAGCTCCCAGTAGTGATTTGCCAGTATTTATATGTGTTGTGTTAATAATGTTATTTAAATGTCCCTATGTGCTTTGCACCCAGGCTTGTCTGGGGTTAACTTCCTGAGTTCCCGAAAGCTGTGCAGCTGGCTGTGAGTGGTGGTGAGCACCCAGGGCTGTGAGTTTTGTAGGGTCAAAGGATTTGTACCAAGTCCAGTTTGATAGTGCAGTCCATTTTCATGTTGCTTAGTGTTTTTTGTTTTTTTTAATATCTACTAAGAGAAACATAGTGGATCTACATGCTTGATACTATGACACCAAGTGGCCTGAATACACAGATAGATATCAACACTTTTTATCACTAGCCTCTCAAATAAATGACTGAGCAAGAATAAAATCATTCACAACCCTTTTATATCCAGATATGAAACTAGGGGATACCTACTTATATGTCAGAAAGGATATGTGCCCTTATACACAGTAAGAGATCTTCCCCTAGTACAAATCCAAGTAATCTAAAGATCGGTTGCCATATACCATAGCGAAGTAACATCTACCATCATGATCCCCTGTATTAAAAAACTACCATACTCCTTTTTACACTTGAAGCGATATAGTGTCCATTCTGTTGCAATGTATAGAGTCTGTAAATAGTACATTTTTGTGATCAGTGTTAGTGTTGCTTTTAATCACGGTGTTACCTTACCGTCCACTAACTGGAACAGCTTAGCCATTAACTATGCCCCATGACTTGTAAGGATGATGTTAGTATACCAAATATTATTCAGCTTAACATGTTGTAATAAGTATGTGTACAATAACGTGATCGGTAGTTGCTTTGTTTTGATAGCCAGCTGTTGGACTCAACTTCTTCCATGTCTGTGTAACCGGACAAATCAGGGCACGATGCATCTTGATGACGTTGCAATGGTAGCGAGAATGCATGGCTAAGTATCATTAGTTTTAATGAGTAGTGGGGTACATATGGGATGTGGGTTTTGTGTTAGGGTATACTGGGTGTTTTTTGATTGCCATTTGACAAAGGGACCAGACTGGTGCCCGAAACGTTATGGATTTTAAATGCTGAATAAAATTACTTCTTATTGAAAAAAGACCAGTGAGTGCTTTCTCTCTTCTTGGATATATATATATATATATATATATATATATATATATATATATATATATATATATATATATATACATACATACATACATACATACATACATACATACATTGGTGTTCAAAGTTTGGGGTCACTTATACATTTCCTTATTTTACATGAAATGAGTTAGGAAATATACGGCCAGATTACGAGTTTTGCGTTATGAGCGGCTCTGTAATTATTTGCAAGTTGCTTCCACCGCTCACCTTTAATAGAGCTGCTATTACAGGTTTGCAAAAACCCGGTGTTAGCAGGCAATATGGCAGCGTTGAGCTCCATACCGCACACAAATTCCAGTGCTGCTTTGAGCTGGTTTAACATGCTCATGCACGATTTCCCCATAGACATCAATGGGGAGAGCCAGCTAAAAAAAAGCCTAACATCTGCAATAAAGGAGCGTAAAGCTCCGTAACGCAGCCCCATTGATTCCTATGGGGAAAGAAAATTTATGTTTACACTTAACATAAACCCAGAGTCTAAACACCCCTAATTTGCCGCCCCCGACATCGCAGACACCTACATTACACTTATTAACCCCTAATCTGCTGCCCCCAATGTCGCCGCCACCTACATAAATGTATTAACCCCTAACCTGCCGCCCCCAATGTCGCTGACACCTACCTACACTTATTAACCCCTAATCTGCCTCCCCCAACATCGCCTAAAGTTATTAACCCCTAAACCTCTGGCCTCCCACATCACTAACACTAAATAAATATATTAACCCCTAAACCTAAGTCTAACCTAACACCCCTAACTTTAATATAATTAAAATAAATCAAAATAAAAATTACTATCATTAACTAAATAATTCATATTTAAAACTAAATACTTACCTGTAAAATAAACCCTAAGCTAACTACAATATAACTAATAGTTACATTGTATCTATCTTAGGTTTTATTTTTATTTCACAGCTAAGTTTGTATTTATTTTAACTAAGTAGATTAGTTAGTAAATAGTTATTAACTATTTACTAACTACCTAGTTAACATAAATACAAAATGTAAACCTGTAAAATAAAACCTAACCTGAGTTACACTAACACCTAACATTACACTAAAATTAAATAAATTACATTAATTAAATACAATTAACTAAATTACAACAAAAAAATAAACACTAAATTACATTAAAAAAAAGAAATGATCAAATATATTACACCTAATCTAATAGCCCTATAAAAAAAAAAAAAAAAAACCTAGCCTAAACTAAACGGCCTTTTGCGGAGCTTTGCCCCAAAGAAAATCAGCTCTTTTACCTGTAAAAAAAAATACAAACAACCCCCCCAACAGTAAAACCCACCACCCACACAACCAACACCCCCAAATAAAAACCTATCTAAAAAACCTAAGCTCCCCATTGCCCTGAAAAGGGCATTTGGATGAGCATTGCCCTTAAAAGGGCATTTAGCTCTTTTTCTGTACCCAAACCCTAATCTAAAAATATAACCCACCCAATAAACCCTTAATAAAACCTAACACTAACCCCCGAAGATACACTTACAGTTTTTGAAGACCGGACATCCATCCTCATCAAGCCAGGAGAAGTCTTCATCCAAGCAGCAAGAAGTCCTCAACAAAGCCAGGAGAAGTCTTCATCCAATTGGCAAGAAGTTGTCCTCCAGGCGGGCAGAAGTCTTCATCCAGACGGCATCTTCTATCTTCATCCTTCCGACGCTGAACGGCTCCATCTTCAAGACATCCGGCGCGGAGCATCCTCTTCTTTCGATGGTTCTCGAAGAATGAAGGTTCCTTTAAATGACATCATCCAAGATGGTGTTCCTTGAATTCCGATTGGCTGATAGAATTCTATCAGCCAATCGGAATTAAAGGTGAAAAAATCCTATTGGCTGATGCAATCAGCCAATAGTATTGAGCTTGCATTCTAATTCTAATTGTAGTATAATGTTAGGTGTTAGTGTAAGATAGGTTAGGTTTTATTTTACAGGTAAATTTGTATTTATTTTAACTAGGTATTTAGTAAATAGTTAATAACTATTTACTAACTAGTCTACCTAGTTAAAATAAATACAAACTTAGCTGTGAAATAAAAATAAAACCTAAGATAGATACAATGTAACTATTAGCTATATTGTAGCTAGCTTAGGGTTTATTTTACAGGTAAGTATTTAGTTTAAAATAGGAATTATTTAGTTAATGATAGTAAGTTGTATTTAGGTTTATTTTAATTATATTAAAGTTAGGGGTGTTAGGGTTATACTTAGCGTTAGGTTTAGGGGTTAATAACTTTAGTATAGTGGTGGCGTTGCGGGCGGCAGATTGTCTTGATGGGCACTTCTTTACGTACCATACAATCAAGCTGCTCTCACAACAACTCAATAGGGTTGAGATCTAATAACTGTGCTGGCCACTTCATTAAAGACAGAATACCAGCTGACTGCTTCTTCCCTAACAGTTCTTGCATAGTTTGGAGCTGTGCTTTGGGTCATTGTCCTGTTGTAAGAGGAAATTGGCTCTAATCAAGTGCCAACCTCATGATATGGCATGACGTTGCAAAATGGAAAAACTAGCCTCCCTTCTTCAAGGTTCCTTTTACCCTGTATAAATCTCCCACTTTATAACCACCAAAGCACCACCAGACCATCACAGATGGTATCAAGCACTTCTCCAGCATATTTTCATTTGCTCTGCATATGACAAATATTCTTCTTTGTGAATCGAACACATCAAACTTAGATTAGTCTGTCCATAACACATTTTTCCAATCTTTCTCTGTCCAGTGTCAACGTTTTTTTAACCCATTTTAGGACCAGATTATGAGTGGAGCGCTATTTAGCGCTTACCCTAGAGTGCTAATTGCACTAGAATTAAACATTTTGCATTCCTTGAAAGTAAAATGTTTCTGCTCTTGTGCTAACCCGACGTGCGGAAATAGCTTCTAGCACAATTAGAATATTGCACGCGTGATAACATATTCCTCTAAAACAAGGGTTATAAATAAAAAAATTAACTCTGCCCTCAATATTCCACGTGAACACTTAATACAATACAGGGAGAAGAAAACATATCACATATCCCAATAGTAGTCAAATACAACCCTGCTCTGGAATATCTGCAAATGTGGTATACATGATACATTGCACTGTATGTGAAGTGGGATGTTTTTTGGAGAAACAAGCCAAAAAACTGCACCTTTAGATCAACTTACACAGACACTCAATCGAAAATTACTGTGATACAACATACTGTTGGTCGTCATTTCACCCAACCTGACCACTCCATCCAAAACCTCAAAATCAAGATTCTCAGAGGCAACTTCAAAAACACCATGGATAGAAAAACCTTTGAATTGCTAAAACTATATATTTCCCCTGCCTACTCTCCTGCACTGGACACTGTCTGCCTCTGTCATCTAAGCTCCCCTCATTATTTTTACGACACCCCCTCCTCTCCCTGCACTTAGACCTCTGTAACACTTTCTGTCCTTTTAACCATTCTGTGTTTCAAGATATAATCTGTAAATTCCATTGAAGTGGTCAGTATTGCTTCAGACTTTAGAAAGGAAGGAATTCTCCCGAAAGCTTGTCTACTTATAAATGTATAGTTAGTCCAATAAAAAAGTATCATATCTCATTGCATACATATAAATACATAAATACAGCTGTGTGTGTATATATATATATATATATATATATATATATATATATATATATATATACTGTATATATATATATATATATATATATATATATACACATACATATACATCTTATATCTATATGTTTGTATCTCAATGTTAAAGCCCTTTGAGCACTTATAACTTTTGTGTGTAATATTTTTATTTAATATTTTTTTATTATATAGTGTTATTATTAGTGTAAGTGTACTCTGTAATGTATTTTTGATGCACTTTGTGCAACTTTTTATTTTTGCAAAACAGTTAACCAGAGCTCTGAAGTCACGGTCATCATTCTAGCATTAATACGATTGCACTCAAGCGATTGCGTTTACTTTTAACTTGTAATATGAGCGCAATTTAACTTGAGCTCTAACGATTGTAATAAGCCAATATCGCTTAGGCACACATGTTTGCACTCCACTAGTAATCTGTCCCTTAATCTTATTTTATTGGCCAGTCTGAGATGTAAAATAACAGTGCAATAAAAACAATAGTGTAATGCCCTGTGAATAAAATACTGAATTTAGAAAATATAACACATATATAAAAAAGTGTTAAAATATTACTCACAATGCACCAAAAATAGATATATCATAACAAACCAATTAGAGGGGTGAAAAAAGGTCCTTTTATTAAAGTGGTCCTTAACAATCTTCAATCCTCAAAAGATAAAAGGAGAATACAGGATCATAGAACAAGACTGTAACATAATAGACAATCCACTTTATAAGAACACTTGTACTTACGCTCTTCTGAGATACGATTAGCTCAAAGATAATAGCTCTCTATAACAACTCTCTCAGGAATCCAGCTCTCTGTCATACAACATTTATTTAAAATACAGGGAATATTGAGCCTTTATCTGGGTACTAATGCCGGTAAATGTGTCTCTAGAATTCCACCTACTTGGGGATTGTAGAAAAACAAAGAGCTGTAAAATAGTTCCGGTACATCCTATTGTGATACCGGTAAGCCCCTTATACAGATGCTGTGGGAAGAAGCCTAAAGGAAGAGACTTACCGGTATCATAATAGGACGTGATAGGACTCTGTTGGATGTATTGGAACTGTTTTACAGCTCTCTGTTTGTACAATCCCCAAGTGGACGGAGTTCTAGAGATACAGTGTTGCTCTATGACCCTGTATTCTCGTTTTTTTTTATTTTGAGAATTGAAGATTGTTAAAGGGACACTCAAGTCAAAATAAACTTTTATGATTCAGATAGAACATGCAGTTTTAAGACACTTTTCAATTTACTTCCATTATCAAATTTTGCACAGTCTATTTGTATACACACTTTCTTGGGAACAAGATCCTACGGAGTATGTGCTCAAGCTCACAGGGTATACATATACTAGTCTGTGATTGGCTGATGTCTGTCATATGATACAAGGGGCCGGAAAATGGGAGAAAAAGAAATTTGTCAGAAAAAAATCTAATGCTTATTTGAAAGTAGGTGTTAAATCATTGTCTTTTTATTGACTACTTTAATAAAAGGACCTTTTTTCACTCATCCAATTGTTTTGTTATAATATATGTATATTTTGTACACTGTGGGTAATATTTTAACACTTTTTTATATTCAGTCTAAGATATGGCTTTCTTTGCAAATCTTCACTGTTGACGTTATGACAGGTGTTTTGCTGGTATTATTTAATTAAGCTGCCAGTTGAGGACCTGTGAGGTGTCTGTTTCTCAAACTAGACTCTCTAATGTATTTGTCCTCTTGCTCAGTTGTGCACTGGTGCCTCCCACTCCTCTTTCTATTCTGGATAGAGCAAGTTTGTAGTACACAGCGTTGTACGAGATAATCAGTTTCTTGGCAATTTCTTGCATGGAATTGCCTTCATTTCTCGGAACAAGAATAGACTGAAAAGCTTCAGAAGAAAGTTCTTTGTTTCTGGCCACCTTGAGCCTGTAATCAAACCCACAATTGCTGATGCTCCAGATACTCAAATAGTCTTCTTTAATCAGCACAACAGTTTTCAGCTGTTCTAACATAATTGCAAAAGGGTTTTCTAATGATCAATTAGCCTTTTTAAATGATAAATAAAAAGTATGATACATCTTTAAGATATTTTCTTTGTAACTTTTACTAAGCTAAAATATTACCTGCTTTGATCAACATTTCTGCTGTTTAGAGCATTGCCATAAACAATGCATATTTCATATTTCTAGCCAGATGTCAGGGTTTTTTCTCTGCTTTGTTTGCCATGTGCTGCTGGCAGCAATTTTACTCACCTTTCTTGCCAAATCTGGTTCAAAGTGTGTGATGCTGCTCATTTCCTGCATGCCCTCTTATGGTCAGACTGTTGTACATCATCCGTGTGAGACAGGTTGCAGTCTCAGAATTGTGATGTCATCACTTATTATTTAAAGGGCCTCTGTTCAGTATGCTTTGCCCTTGCATTGTCTCAGACCTGTTTGTGAGTTCCTGTGTATTACCTGGCTAGTCTGACGTCTCTTCTGGTTCCTGATCCCTGGCTTGTTCCTGACTTTACTGTTCTCCTTGTTCCTGATTCCGGCTCGTCTGACTACTCGCTTTGGCTCCTGACTCGGCTCGTCTGACTACCAGCTCTGGTTTTGACTCCTGGCTGGTTATTTGACTTATGGACTTTTTATTATTTTTATTATTAATAAAGGTGTGATTATTTTTGCACTTCTTGTCTCAGTCTAATTCCTGGCACCCTGACATTACGCAAGGGCCATGAATCCTGATGGTGCTAATAATCCACCTTTACCTACAATCATTGCCAGGATTGAGGAACAGGATCACCGCTTGGATCGATTTGCACTAGCCCAACAAACCCTGCTGACTCGCACTGCACATTTGGACCAAAGTGTCCCACAAGTTATGGCTGCTCCTGTTTCTGCTGCTGCACCTAGTCCTACCAGGAGCATGTCCAGTTCTGCACCTCTACCTCAGCATTATGGAGGCGATCCTAATCAGTGCAGAGGGTTTTTGAACCAGGTGGGCATTTACTTTGAGATGTTACCTCAGGCGTTTCCCTCTGACAGAGCTAAGGTGGGATTTCTCATCTCTTTACTCACTGACACAGCCCTTGCCTGGGCTAATCCCTTGTGGGAGACTAATAAACCTGTGATTTTATTTTTATTATTATTATACTTTATTTATGAAGCGCCATCATATTCCGCAGCGCTGTCCATGGATACAGTTCATTTAAATAAAACAATAATATAAAATTCTAAAAGAGAGGACAAAATTTACAAACGAATACAGGAGGAATTGAGGGCCCTATTCCTGTGGGAACTTACAATCTAGAAGATTTCTAATTACCCTGAATTTGTGGTCTCCTTTTGAAGGGTATTTGATGTTCCGTCTTGCTCCTCCTCTCATGTCCATTCAGCAAGGTACGAGATCTGTTGTTCAGTATGCCATTGAGTTCTGTACGCTTGCCGCAGAGGTTGGTTGGAACAATGAAGCCCTTGTTGCCGCCTTCTTTCATGGGCTTTCTGACTTGATTAAAGATAAAGTTGCTGCCAGAGATTTACCAGAGGATCTCGAGGCTTTGGTGTCTTTTATAGTACTAATTGACATCAGACTCAGAGAGAGGCCCCCTTTCAAGGAGTGCTTGCGAAAGCCTCCTGTACCGGTGTCTCCTATGTTGTCGTTCCCACTCATGCCTCCCTTTCCTCCCATGTCTCCTGGTCCCAAGGCACCAGGTACTGCTGTGCCAATGCAGTTGGGATTTACGCATCTCTCCGTGGTGGAGAGGGCCTTTAGGAGGAGGGAGGGGCTCTGTCTCTACTGCGGGTTACAGGGCCACCTTTTAAAGTTTTGTCCTACACGGCCGATTAAATGCTCGCACCTAGGGTCCTGTCAGGGGCAGACCTTGGGTGGCTTATACTTGTCCCCGGAACCGCTAAAGGAGAAACCTTTGGTCACGGTTGTCCTTTCCTGAGTGGACTCCTCCATAGTCATCCAGGCTCTTGTTGACTCCGGTGCTGTGGGCTATTTCATTGACAGTGCTTTTGTATCACAGCACTCCATTCCTGTATTGCCTCGGTCCATTCCGCTTGCTATTGAGGCCATTGATGACAGGCCTCTTCAGCCTGCACTTGTTACTCACGAAATCACTCGCTGTTGGGGCTCTCCATTTTGAAACCCTCCAGTTCCAGGTGATTAACACTCCACATTTTCCGGTTGTTGTGGGTTATCCCTGGCTCCAAAAGCACAATCCCAGTCTCGACTGGCGTAGGTCCGAAATTTTGTCATGGTCTCCACAATGTATTTCCACTTGTCTTCGGAAACCAGTCAAAGTCCTGTGCACTTCTTCGGTATCTCAATTGCCTGAGGAGTACCGAGAGTTCCAAGATGTTTTTGGCAAGGTGCGTGCCGGTACGTTGCCTCCTCACCAGTCTTACGATTGTGCCATAGACCTGCAACCCGGAGCCATTCCTCCTCGGACCAGGTTTACCTCTCTCAGTTTCAGAGAATTATGCTATGGAGGAGTATGTTGCCGATGCTCTGTCACGGGGGATGATCCGCAAATCTTGCTCTCCTGCAGGGGCTGGCTTCTTCTTCGTGAAGAAAAAGGGTGGTGAGTTAAGAGCATGCATCGATTATAGGAGTCTTAATCATCTTACTATTAAGAATGCTTACCCTATTCCGCTCATTACGGAACTCTTTGACCGCCTCAAGGGAGCTACGCTCTTTTCTAAACTTGATTTGAGAGGAGCATACAATCTCGTTAGGATTAAGGAGGGCCACAAATGGAAAACAGCATTTAACACCAGGAGCGGGCATTATGCGTATCTTGTAATGCCCTTTGGCCTATGTAATGCTCCAGCAGTTTTCCAGGAATTTATTAATGATGTTCTACGAGATATGTTGCAACAGTGTGTTGTGGTGTACTTAGATGATATCCTCATACACTCACCCACACTTGAGGCTCATTGTTCTGATGTTACATGGGTAATTTAGAGACTACGCGAGAATGGCCTGTTTTGTAAACTCGAGAAATGTGAGTTCCATCAGACTCAAGTAACCTTTCTAGGTTATGTAATCTCCGTTGCAGGGTTCCCCATGGATCCTGACAAGTTGTCTGCAGTCCTGCAGTGGCCTCGCCCAGTTGGTCTTCGCTCTATTCAACATTTTTTGGGCTTTGCCAATTACTATAGAAAGTTTATTAAAAACTTTTCTTCCTTGGCCAAACCTATCACTGACATGACCCGTAAGGAGAATAATCCACTCCATTGGTCACCTACTGCCAATAAGGCTTTTGAGAGTCTTAAGACTGCCTTTGCTGCCGCTCCAGTTCTGGTTCATCCTAACCCTGTCCTGCCTTTTGTTCTTGAGGTTGATGCATCTGAGACTGGAGTAGGTGCACTCTTGTCTCAACGTCCTACGCCTGACGGTTCCTTGCATCCGTGCGGTTTCTTCTCTAAGAAATTGTCTCCGGCGGAGTGCAATTATGAAATTGGCGACAGGGAATTACTAGCCATAATTTTGGCACTCAAGGAATGGAGGCACCTTCTCGAGGGTACTAGCGTACCAGTGCTCATTCCTACTGACCACAAGAATTTGACTTATCTATCAGAAGCAAAACGTTTGTCGCCCCGACAGGCCAGATGGGTGCTATTTTTGTCTCAGTTTAATTATGTGGTCTCCTACCTGCCTGGTAGTAAGAATGTTAGGACTGATGCCCTCTCTCGTCAATTTTTGCCTCTGTCCAAGGAGGAGTCTGTACCTATTCCAGTTATACCTCCTGACCATATTTTGGCCACCATACGTACTAATTTGACTTCTCCCTTAGGGGAGGAGATCCTGGCTGCACTAACCAATGCACCTCCTGAGAAACCTAGTGCTAGTGCTTTGTACCTGAGAATCTTCGAACTAAACAATTGCACACTTACCACTATCCTAAAGCCGCAGGTCACCCGGGCAAGAACCAAATGATTTGGTCTGTCACTCGACAATTCTGGTGGCCAGGTCTTCGTTCTGATGTTGCTGCGTATGTTGCCTGCTGCTCAGTCTGTGCACAGAATAAGACTCCTCGACGTCTACCTTTGGGTCTTCTTCAACCTATTGCTAATGGTGAGCGTCCTTGGACACATCTTTCCATGGAATTCATTGTCGAGCTCCCTGTTTCCAATGGCAATACTGTTATCCTAATGGTGGTTGACCATTTTTCTAAAATGTCACATTGCATTCTCTTGAAGAAGTTGCCTACTGCTCAGGAGCTTGCTTAAATTTTTGCCCGGGAGGTCTTCCGTTTACATGGGTTACCCAAGGAGATAGTGTCGGACCGGGTTAGCCAGTTTGTCTCCAGATTTTGGTGTTCCTTTTGTGCTCAAATGGGGATCCAGCTTTCCTTCACCTCTGCATATCACCCTCAATCCAATGGGGCTGCGGAATGGTCTAATCAAGCTCTGGAACAGTTCCCCCTTTGCTATGTCTCAGATCACCACAATAATTGGTCTGAACTGTTACCTTGGGCTGAGTTCACTCGTAATAGTGCTATTAATGCTTCCTCCCAGTTATCCCCGTTCATGGCGAATTATGGGTTTCAACCATCCTTGTTGCCCGATTCATTCATGTCTCAGGGAATTCCGGCTTTGGAGGAGCATCTCCAGCAACTCCGTTCCACGTAGGTGCAGATTCAGGATTGCCTTCATTGTTCTATGCAGAGCCAAAAGTTCCAGGCTGATTGTAGGTGCCTGCCCGCGCCTTCCTACCAGGTTGGTGAGAGGGTTTTGCTGTCCTCCCGCAACTTGAACCTTCGTGTGCTTTCCAATAAACTGGCTCCCCGTTATGTTGGTCCTTTTCGGATATTCGACGGGTCAATCCTGTGGCCTATGCTCTTGCCCTTCCTCCTGCAATACGCATCTCCAATGTTTTCATGTCTCCCTCTTGAAACCATTGGTTTGTAATCAGTTTACCACTGTGTTGCCTCGCCCCCATCCTATCTTTGTTTACAACCATGAAGAATATGAGGTCAGCAGCATTATTGACTCTTGTTTGTCCAGGGGTTGCGTACAGTATTTAATTCACTGGTGGGGTTACGGTCTGGAGGAGCGTTCATGGGTTCCCTCCTCTGGTGTTCATGCTCCTGCCCTCCTCCATGCCTTCCATGCCCGTTTCCCCAATAAGCCTTTTTTCCTCCCGCAGGGGAGGGGTCGTTGAGGGGAGGGTACTGTCAGGGTTTTTTCCATGCTTTGTTTGCCATGTGCTGCTGGCAGCCATTTTACTCACCTTTCTTGCTGAATCTGGTTCAGAGTGTGTGTGATGCTCATTTCCTGCACACCCTCTTATGGTCAGACTTCATCCGCGTAAGACAGGTTGCAGTCTCAGAATTGTGATGTCATCACTTATTATTTAAAGGGCCTCTGTTCAGTATGCTTTGCCCTTGCGTTGTCTCAGACCTGTTTGTGAGTTCCTGTGTATTACCAGGCTAGTCTGACGTCTCTTCTGGTTCCTGATCCCTGGCTTGTTCCTGACTTTACTGTTTTCCTTGTTCCTGATTCCGGCTCATCTGACTACTCGCTTTGGCTCCTGACTCGGCTCGTCTGACTACCAGCTCTCGTTTTGACTCCTGGCTTGTTATTTGACTTATGGACTTTTTATTATTTTTGTTATTAAAGGTGTGATTATTTTTGCACTTCTTGTCTCAGTCTGATTTCTGGCACCCTGACACCAGAGCTGAACATGGCTAGTGAGAGGTGGCACATATGCCTCTCTCTCGTCATTGACTCACTGGGTGTATTCAGTTAAGGACCAATAGTACATTGCTTCTCTGGAAATATATTGCTTCTCTGTAATATAGTTACATGTAATATATATGCAAGAAAATGCTCTAACAAATTGGATCACTTTTATATCCCTTTAAACAACTAATGTATTGAGATCAATGTCCCTTAAACTGTTCCCTCATTTAACAAAAAATACATCTATTCTAGGGACCGTTCCTCCTCTTCTAATGGTTCAGAAACAGCCAATATATTTTATGGATTGTAATCAGTCAGTACTTTTGTTCAGTGTTAACATGACTGAAGTCGCAGGTGGTGTCTTGTATGAAGGAGATAACTTACCAGTGGGTTTAGAGGGAAAGTCTGTAAACTGCTAGGAAAAACCAGATCCTCTTGAGGAGTGATAGGTGTGCATGACACGGAAATTTCTGTCACCTGATGCTTCCTAACACTACAAGGGTTATCAGAGCTGTTAAAAGCATTTTTGGTGTGCACCCGCACACACTACACAAACACACACACTACACACATACATACACACTACACGATGCACACATACCATATAATACACACACACACATATATGCATACACACACATACAAACACAATACATACATATACTCACATATATGCACACACACTCACTAAACACATACTTACACACATATACTCTCTCACACACAAACATACACACATTCCATACATACACACAACATACATACACACAACATACATACACACACACTACACACATATACTCTCTCACACACACATTCACACATTACACATATAAATGCACACTTCACACATATACTCACACATACACTACACATATACACACACACATATATGCACACACGCTACACACATACACACATATACTCACATACACACTACACACACACATATATTACACAAATACATGCACACTACACTCCCACACACACACACACACTCACTACACACAGACTCTACACACATACATACACACAGCACACACACTTTTTGTGCACTTCTCTGACATTTTACAACTCTGTTGAATAATAAGCAAATTTGATCTAAGTGTATTTCATCTTAGGGGTCTCAACAGCAAATTTCTGTAGGTGTTCTACTAATCACTTTTTGAACAGTGACCTAGTAAACAACAGTAAAAGGGGGGGGGCACACAGTGTTTAGTAATGAGGGTGGGTGGAATTCTTTGAAATTCAATCCTCACACATACCCCACACTGCCAGATATGATGAATAATGTTTAGATAGAAAAAAATACTCTGAGGGGAATGAGAGGGAAAGCATAGTTGTTCTTTTGCAAGAAGGCAGAGACATGTTGCAGAGTGAAGAACAAGACAAAACATGGTCTGAAGTGTTAAAACAAGATGAAAACAAAATGGCATAAAAGTGTTAGAACTGACACTTATTTCAGTTTGAGAGGAGTTTATAGTAAACAGAACACAGAATGATTTCCAATGAAGTGGAAAGTTCCCTGAATAGGAGAGGGTAAGGGATGAGTGTAAAAATATAACCATTAATTGGAAGTTTATTAAAGAGACAAACCCCAAAAACTGTCTCTCTTTATAGACTGCTATTAGACATTTAATTTCTGACAAATGTGGGGAAAAAAATCTTGCATAATTCTTTGCATTTGTCAAAAAATGTTAAACAAATATCACCTTTCACACGAAAAAGACCAAACAAATGCTTATATAACTCAACAGTCCTGATCCCATTAAAAGGAAAACATGTTTTTGTGCAGCTGCTGGCTTGTAACAGTAGCACTGGCTACAACGCTAACTTTATTTCTATATTTGCAGCTGCCCTGAACATTTTTTCTATAGGATATAGCAGACAAATATATTCTCGTAAACAAATTATTTCCAAACAACTCTTTAAAAAAATATCGGATAAAACAAAAAGAAAACTTTATTTTCATGGAGAACAATTATTTAAAAACAAGTATTTTTGTCTGTGCACATGTCTAATTCTCATATCTTTTCAGTAAGTGAGAGGATGGTAAAAAAAAAACACTAGGGGGCATATTTAACAATGTGCGAGCGGACATGATACGAAGTAGCGTATCATGATCGCTGCCCATCAATGAACTGCTGGTGCAATGTCGCCAATCGGCCGCTAGCAGGGGGTGTCAATCAACCCGGTTGAATTCGATCAGGTTGATTTCTGTCCGCCGCCTCAGAGCAGGCGGACAAGTTATGGAGCAGTGGTCTTCAGACCGTTGCTTCATAACTTCTTGACAACTTCTGTTTCCGGCGAGCCTGAAGGGTCGCCGGAAACAAGGGGCCTCAAGCTCCATATGGAGCTTGATAAATATGCCCCTAGATGTTCAGCTGGACCAGTCTTGAGAAAGGTCCCTGAGGACCGAAACACATTGGCTATACACTGGTATTGCAGCTCAGAATATATCTGGTGAGTAGAATACTGTTGTTGTCATTCTAAAGTGATTTTATTGCACTATGTCTATTTTCTGTACACTTTTTTAGGTACAGGAGGATATCCCATTACATTTGATAACCTTTTAAGAAGAGGAACATCAACCCAGCACTTTCTACACTCACATTTGGAATACTTGGAATTATATACACATTTTTTTGGAGCAATTTGGACTTTATTTATTTCACCAGGATTTTGAATCCTTTTTTATGACACATTTTTTATGACACATTGTTTACCACACCCTTTTATATACACCCTTTTATATACACACTTTTTAGGTGTACACCTCACGAGAATTATTCACTATCACATATATTATATTCCTTCCATATGGGTTGCTGATCACAACTCATATATTTTTTATATATTTTTATTCATTTTTTCATCTTTTCAAAAAATATTTAATATATTTTTTATATTTTTTACATTTTTTCACCTTTTTGATTTTTACACCAACTTTGGACATATTATCATTTTTATTTTCATTTTTTTTTTGGATATTAACCTTGAACATTTGCTTTGGACATTTTGGTATGGGACTTAAACACTTGTATGTTACATAGGACATAACTTCTTGGACATTGTATGGGGCAATCCATTAGATTGTTGAATCTATTTTTAACTGTATTTTTTAACTGTATTTTTTACTGTCAGTTTATGTTAATAAAATGTTTGTTTAATACATTTTAATATCACATCCTATATATATATATATATATATATATATATATATATATATATATTTTGTTTTTAATCTTTTACCTTTTAAGTACTTTTTTACATGGTTTTATATATATTCTTTGTGTAACACAATATTATATATTAACCTTGATGTATACACATTCCTAGTCGTGGACACCATCTTTAGCAACCCAACCCTCATCTGAGGGTAGTGTAGCGCTGTATCTTGGCATTTCTTTTTACTCTTATTTTTGCTTTAAAGTCAGTGGGTTTGTCAATGGTAGTGGGATTTCTCCCTAAAAATATATAAACATTTACTCACATATAGAGGATAATGGGTATAAATGAATAAAAACCTGATATGACAAGTAAAATATCAGAGAAAACAAGTAGAATATTATGTATTTATTATCACATAGGTAAGAAGCAATAATAGACATCCCATAAGGTGAAGTGAAACAGACAACAGAGGGAAACAGTCATGGTATACAAGACAAGGGGGACAGAGAACAAAGAGAAGAGATTATGGGATCTGTAAGAGATTGGGAGGACGGGAACAGTTGAGAAGAAGGCGAGAGATACAGATGGGAAGAGATGATGCAGAACAAGACAAACAAGAAAGACAGTGGGGGAGGGCAAGAAAGGCAGGAAAAGAGGCGGTGAAGGGAGAGGATGACAAGGGTGGGAGAGTGATACAACACACAAAAAAGACATAGAGGGAGGAGAGTAAAAGAAGGAGGGCGATACAGGGAAAGATAAAAAAAGGGGGAAATTATGGGGCATTATAGTGATACAATTTACAGTTTGTCATTTTTGCTCTATAATGTCCCTCAGTTATAAAATTATGCAAACATTATACAAAATTATTAATTACTCACATTTTTTTATTATTGGTCAAATGAAAAAACCTGCACTAATACTCATTAAGCATCATCAATAATGAATTGATTCACTGCAGTATTTTTCTTTTGTTTGGCTATATATATATTTTGCCTCTTTACAGATCTATGGAAACCAAATATAAAAAGTAAGCTAGAAAAAAAAGCATATTTCTTGTAGTGGTTATACCCAATGTAAGTGCATGAAAACCTGATGTCCAGGTTATGTTTCATAATTCGTTTGAGGGGCATAAGTATTTTAAAAGGATTTAATTCTAACACACTGACACCTCGTAGAGAATGTATAACAAAATAAACAACAATTGATTTGCACTTTCAGATGGCAAATTCTAATTGGTAGAAAAGGAACCCTGCTTTATGGTGCAGTTATGGAACCAGCAGTAAGGAAGGAATAAACTTAAAGGGACAGTAAACTCAAAATTAAACTTTCATGATTCTGAGATAATAGAAGGAGCATATAGTTTTAATTAATTTAGTCTTGTGCTTATTTGATCAGTTATAAAGAAGAAAAACAAAATCAAAATTAAACACAAAAGCCTAAAACTGCTAACAGTACAGTACCTAATATATGCAAAATGTACATTTCTTTATTTGTGCTATTGGTAAGGAACAAACTATTCCAGTATGAGTAGGAGGACTCTATACAGAAAGTGTTAACTCAGAGCTCATTGCCATTAATGAGGTACCTTATTCTTGGCTGCTGTTAAAAAGGTGGTGAGAGTGGAAATATATATAACAATAAATGATTTTGCTGCTATAGACGTCTATGGATCAGTGAGTGCTTCTTTCTATGGACTATATATATATATATATATATATATATATATATATATATATATATATATATATATATATATATATATATATATATATATATATATATATATATAAAAAAAAAAAGAAATATATAAGTGAGAAAGGGAAGCAAGAAAAAAAATACTTGTTTCCAAAAAGACAGGGACTTCAGCACTCTTTAAAAAAATATACAGCTCCAAATTCAACAAAGTAACACTTTATTGACATATGCAATCAAACATCGTGACACACTGTATCCCCCAAGGAAGGAGATGTACAAATTAGTAATATAGCATACAAGATAGGCTAACCAACATAAAAACCTTAGGTGAATCACTACAAATAGCAAACCGGTAATAAGGCAAAATAAAACAAAACCTAACCGGCCAGGATGAACCAAAGTACCGATAAGTACATTTATATAAATAAATGATTTAATGTTTTTTGAGAAATATATTTAGGATAACTACACCCAACTGCACACAGAACCTTCACCTGCAATTGTGGAGGTATGACCTGGGCAGATTTCAAACACGGGATCTAAGTTATCAATAATATACTCTTATTAGTACAGCAAGTGCAGGACATGCATTATATATATATATATATATATATATATATAATATGAAAATGAATAATTAATGAACCATTCAATAAGTGGAAACATGGCAAATAATAGCAAGAATAAGGTAGAGTGATGATACACACAACTACACCCAGCTGCTCACAGAACCCCTAAACAAATTAACAGGTATGTCCTGGGCAGGTAATCTAGAAATGGGATCAAACACTCTAAGCCAAGCAAGATGTTAAGCAGTAAGCGAACAACAAAATATGCACATAGGGTTAAGAAGCTCTAACATGGAAATAAACTAACTGTGTTAGAAAGAATGTTCCAAAGCCATGTATGGCAAGCCCATGCAATTTTCCGTGCACAAAAAGAACACCTCTGCGGCAAATAAAAGTTCTCCTTTTGGCAGTGCTGCAGTTTTAGTATTTTAAGTTTTGCCCTTACAGGCGTCTCCAAAGGCAATAAGCTACCGTAAGTATAGGCAGCTTATTGCCTTTGGAGTCCCTGGAGTGGAGTTCTAACCGCTCACAAGGCCATTTGACCATGTATTGTCTATCTGACACACTGAATGTTTTTTAAAGAATTCTTCAATAAAGTATATCTTTTTATGACAACCAAATCTTTAAGTGCACCTTGCAAGTTGATGACACAGCATGCAAATCTTTCTGCCTTCCAGAAAGCTCACTCCTCACTACTGTACAATGAATGCTGGGAATTAGAGTCCAGAACTGCAGTGGAAGATTACTATTAGTGAAACACAACTACAAATTCCAGAATGCTATGTAACTCCCAGAATACTGTGCTTCGTCCTCTATAATGGGGCTACATTCAGGGGGAAAAAAACAGATATTTGTCTTTTTTTCCTGCAGTTTGTACTCCAGGTGTGTGTGGGAGATATCAGGGTGTGGGGGGGGGGTGCACCCCCCCATACAGGAAAATTTGCAGTATTAACTGAGGCAGGAAGCCCAGAGGTAAAGAGCTCCTGGGGCTGGGGGTTATGGTGGGCAGTGGTTGTGGTTAGGTTTACTGGGGCAGCAGATAATCTGATGGTGCTGTGTATCCCCATCCATTACTGTGGCGCCCCTAAATCCCACACATACCAGCTGCCCTGAGGTAGTTCCTTTCTCTGGTCTACACAGAGCAAGATAAGTGGTAAAGGAGGGAGAAGAGAATTTAAGCCTATGGATAGGTAATAGAAGGTGATGCAATCTACAGTATCCCATAAAAGTGAGTACACCCCTCACATTTTTGTAAATATTTTATTATATCTTTCATGTGACAACACTGAAGAAATTACACTTTGCTACAATGTAAAGTAGTGAGTGTACAGCCTGTATAACAGTGTAAATTTGCTGTCCTCTCAAAATTACTCAACACACCGCCATTAATGTCTAAACCGTTGGCAACAAAAGTGAGTACACCCCTGAAATTTGGAAATGTCCAAATTGGGCCCAAAGTGTCAATATTTTGTGTGGCCACCATTATTTTCCAACACTGCCTTAACCCTCTTGGGCATGGAGTTCACCAGAACTTCACAGGTAGCCACTGGAGTCCTCTTCCACTCCTCCATGATGACATCACGGAGCTGGTGGATGTTTGAGACCTTGCAGTCCCCCACCTTCTGTTTGAGGATGCCCCACAGATGCTCAATAGGGTTTAGGTCTGGAAACATGCTTGGCCAGTCCATCACCTTTACCATCAGCTTCATTAGCAAGGCAGTGGTCGCCTCGGAGGTGTGTTTGGGGTCGTTATCATGTTGGAATACTGCCCTGTGGCCCAGTCTCCGAAGGGAGTGGATCATGCTCTGCTTCAATATGTCACAGTACATGTTGGCATTCATTTTTCCCTCAATCAACTGTAGCTCCCCAGTGCCGGCAGCACTCATGCAGGCCCAGACCATGACACTCCCACCACCATGCTTGACATTAGGCAAGACACACTTGTCTTTGTACTCCTCACCTGGTTGCCGCCACACACGCTTGACACCATCTGAACCAAATAAGTTTTTCTTTGTCTCATCAGACCACAGGACATGTCCTTAGTCTGCTTGTCTTCAGCAAACTGTTTGCGGGCTTTCTTGTGCATCATCTTTAGAAGAGGCTTCCTTCTGGGACGACAGCCATGCAGACCAATTTGATGCAGTGTGTAGCGTATGGTCTGAGCACTGACAGGCTGACCCTCCATCCCTTCAACCTCTACAGCAATGCTGGCAGCACTCATACGTCTATTTCCCAAACACAACCTCTGGATATGACGCTGAGAACATGCACTCATTGGTTGACCTTGGCGAGACCTGTTCTGAGTGGAACCTGTCCTGTGAAACCGCTGTATGGTCTTGCCCACCTTGCTGCAGCTCAGTTTCAGGGTCTTGGCAATCTTCTTATAGCCTAGGCCATCTTTATGTAGAGCAACAATTCTTTTTTTCAGATCCTCAGAGAGTTCTTTGACATGAGGTGCCATGTTTAACTTCCAGTGACCAGTATGAGAGTGTGAGAGCAATAACACCAAATTTAACACACCTGAAACCTTGTAACACTAACAAGTCACATGACACCGGTGAGGGAAAATGGCTAATTGGGGCCAATTTAGACATTTCCACTTAGGAGTGTACTCATGGCTTAGACATTAATGGCTGTGTGTTGAGTTATTTTGAGGGGACAGCAGATTTACACTGTTATACAGGCTGTACACTCAATACTTTACATTGTAGCAAAGTGTCATTTCTTTAGAGTTGTCACATGAAAATATGTAATAAAATATTTACAAAAATGTGAGGGGTGTACTCACTTTTGTGGGATACTGTATCTGTACCCACTGCATACTTGATATTTAACTTTATTGTCAACTTTTGCACTCACACATTTTATGCTTAAAGGGACAGTACACTGTAAAATTGTTTTTCCACAAATGCATTTTAAATGACTTGTTATACCAACTGCAGAGTATAAAATATTTGAGAAATTGCATTTTTGGGTTTATTTGTGTATCTGAAGTGGCTGGTTTTGTGCTTTGAAACCACAGCCTATTACAATAGGTTGAGCTTCAGGTAATATCAGATCTCATTATGTTATCACTTTTATGTACACAGACTTGCTTCCTTATCTTATATTTGTCTGGAACACCAAAGCTCAATACATAGAGAGAACAATGGAAAATTATAATTTTATTACTTAACTATCATGCCCCCCACTGAGGGTGTAATCTCTTCTACTGGCTGTGTTTACTTAGGCTTGTCAATAGCGTATACGCCAGTATCAAAACTTTCAGTATAGGTTGGGAAAGCACAAGCTAAATCAGCTATTTCAAATGCTGAAATATGAGTAAAGGAGCTACTTGCAACCAATTTAATACACTCTAGCAGGTAAAAAGGATCATTGGGAATAATTTAAAGGGGATAACGTTTTTGGGTGAACTGTCCCTTTAAGAGCTACACTTGGAATTGATGATTCCAACAATATAGAAAAACAAACACTAGTACCCATAACATATAGTGACCAGTGGTCAGAATATTGCTGGGTAAGCATTACAACCAGCTATTAAGTCACACCATGACACACTCCTTGTCACTAAAAATAGCAAGAAAATTGTGATTCACCAACAAATATGAAGCCATTATAAAAAAGTAGTTGTCACAATTATGTAATAGTGGCTCCATTTTTGCAGGTCAATTAAGAACTAGCCTATGTGGGTAATAGCTAAATACTCAGAAGTTACAATTAACTGATCAAGTTACACAATGAATAATGTGGGATTACATGGTTATTTACCCACCCTCTGGAATTATTACAATTTGAGGCTCTATGACTATTACTACTATGTTACTGTCTCGGATGGATTTTCATGAATTCAAAGATGGTTTTCAGATGATGTTTTCTAGTAGACCTACAGTTAAAAGGGACAGTAACCACATTTCTGTTCTTGCTATAGAATAATATATCAGCCAAGTCTAAAAAAAATGTATTAAACAAATTAACATTGTGTTTGCTGCATTTGTTTTTAATAGCCTAACTCTACCTACCATTTGCCTTATTTGGAGGAATGCATCCAGCTTTTAGTCTGCAGACAACAAGGCTAGCCTCTGTCATATTGCTATATATAGTAGAGGTGAGGGACGCATAAGCTCCTTGCCAGAAGCATGCCTTCTCACCATAGATGTGGAGAAGGCATTTGATAGAGTGGAATGGGACCACCTACTGACCTCTCTTGACAAATTTGGTATCACTGGGGACTTCCACAACCTCATCCAAACACTCTATAGAAACCCAAGAACCTCAGTCATAGTTAATGGGGAGGTCTCCCAGCCTTTCCTGCTGGAGAGGGGAACCCGACAGGGCTGCCCACTTTCGCCTCTCCTCTTTAGCCTGGCGATAGAGCCATTGGCCATCAACATTAGGAACACTCTAAAGGGAGTGGAGTTGGGCTCTCATACCCTACACCTATATCTTTATGCTGATGATCTACTGCTGTACCTCCAAAACCTAAACACTAAAATCCCAAAACTAATAACCATATTTAACCAATTTGGAACAATCTCCGGATATAAAGTGAACCTAGATAAATCGAAACTGATACCTTTTAAAAGAAACCCTAATGACCTCCCAACTCAAACGACACTTAAAAATACAGTAGGATTCTTTAAATACCTGGGAATTAACTTACACACCAATCCAAATTTGATATATAAACTCAATATCCCCCCGTTCTTACGCAAATACAAACGCTTCTAGCTGGATGGTCAAAACTACCAATCCCCCTGTCTGGCAGAATAAACCTAATAAAAATAATAGCAATGCCCAAACTCCTATACCCTCTACAATTATTACCCCTCCTACTTACACAAAAAAACTTACAAGTCATAAATCATATCTTTTCCAGCTTTGCATGGAACAATAAAAAACATAGAATTAGTCGCCTTAAATTGGCTATGCCAACAAATAGAGGAGGCCTAAAACTACCAATTGTAGAATGGTACAACTGGTCTACACTAGCCAAACTGGTCTTTGAGTGGCTGGCGGGCACAGCTGTCTTCAGTGATGAACAGCAGGAGAAACAGCTAACGCATCCGCTCAGCCGAGCCTTCCTACCACACGCATCTTTGCACTCCCTACCCCCCCAAATCAAAGACAACATCTTATATAGAGACCCCCTTAGGGCATGGGCAAAACTCTGTAGAAGGTGGGGACTGTCCCACACGACCACTAAACACCTTCCGATACAGGGCAACCGTACCTTCCTACCAGGAATGACCACCCAAACCTTTAAGACGTGGGAAGAAAGGGGACTAGCCTCAATAAGACAATTGATAGACCCACTTACCAACAAAGTACAACCCCTAGTAGCACTTCAATAAAAAGTCAACTTACCCCGACACAGCACCTTTGCATATCTTCAATGCTCCCACTACACTTGCAAACTATTAACGGACGGACTTGACTGCACAACTCGCAACCCCATTGACAATCCTCCCTCCCTCTCTTCCACATTTTCCCCCATACACACACACCCTTCCCCCTCTCCCCCCTCCGTACCCAGTCTCCCCAATCCCACTTCCCCAGTTAGAAGTTAAGTTATTTATAAAAAAGTTATTAAAATGTTCAAGAATGAGAACTATCTGTGTAACAGACTATTTACATATCATTGTATGTGTACTGTCCCCTTTTCTGACATTGTAAATGATGTAAAACTGCTGACCCTTATTTTATCTTGTATCTCTACTTGAGTTTTGACAAATAAAGAAATAAAAAAAAATAAACAGTTTATAATAAAGGGAATGTATTGAATAAAGCATTATATTATAAACAACATTCCAGTTTACTTCTGTTGTCAATTTTGCTTAGTTTTCTTGTTATCCTTTGGTAAAGAATTATCCTAGGCTAGGTGAGATCAGGAGCGTGCAAGTGTCTTTAGCCATCTGGCAGCAGCGTTTGCAACAACGTTTATATAAATATTATATATTGTTCCCAAAACTGCTGCCATTGAATACTAAATACATGCAAACTACTGAGCTCTTATCAGCTTCTTTAAAATTTCTTTAAAATTTAAACCGTTACATTTTTTCTTTTTAAAATCTCAAGGTGTTTACTGTCCCTTTAAGCTTGCAGTACTTGTAGAACAATGTTAAATTGTTTGCATCACAAATTAGCGTAGGGAATTAACATACTTTTTTTTAGATTAGGAGTGTCATTGTTACCCAAATAATCATAGGTTTTACAGGTCAGATCAGTAATAAAATTAACATTTTGTTAGAGAATAATTCTTAAATTAGTGTATTATTTGTCAGTGTGTGTGTGTTGCTTTAAAGGGACATTATACACTTATTTTTTCTTTGCATAAATGTTTTGTAGATGATCTATTTATATAGCCCATAAAGTTGTTTTTTTAAAATTTATAGTTTTGCTTATTTTTAAATAACATTGCTCTGATTTTCAGACTCCTAACCAAGCCCCAAAGTTTTATTTGAATACCGTCAGCTACCTTTTCCAGCTTGCTCCTGTTTGTGTAAAGGGTCTTTTCATATGCAATAGAAGGGAGAGGGGGGAGTGTCTTATTTCCCACTTGCAGTGGGCTTTCTAACTACCTTTTCAACAGAGCTAAACTGACAGCTTCTAAGTAAGTTTTTAAACAGTTTTATACTGGATTTTTATATCAGTATCTGTGCCTCTTATTCTTTATAGTAGTGTCTATTGCATGCAGTTATATGAAAATGAGTGTATACTGTCCCTTTAAAGCAGGCATGTCCATTCTAAAGCCCTAGGGCCACAATGCAGCCACCATGCATTCTATTTAAGATTAATTATGTGTGGTAAAACAAATTTGCAATATATGTTTAATATTTACCTCTTCCCTTATTCTGCAATTTTAATGTTAAAAAGAGTTTGGCTTTCAGATCACCCTAAGTGATATGAAACAGTATGAGATTGTGATATAAAATGTTTATTGCGTGTATTTAATAAACTTTGCAATATACTTTATTTATTTTGTCCCCTTTTCCTGTAATTTGACTCTGAAAATTGTTGGTTTTCTAAATTCCTTTGAGTTTCTATATATTACCACCATGTTTTAGTTCAAATGGACATGAAATTGGAAAAAAAAAAAACAGTCTATCTTTCAAAAGAACGTTCTAAACTATTTTTTTCATAATTACTTACTTTTTTCACTTTTGCACTTTTTGATAGTGAAAATTACTTCTTTTCCAAACCCCACTTTTGGACTCATTATACAAGTCCTATCAGAGGGTCTACCCAGGTAGGAATATGGTGCCTGGTCCCTTGATGCGCATGCACCGTTCTTTCAGCCCAGCTACCTAGCGCTGTTGTCAATGCACCTGCTTCAGTCTTCTGAGAGCAGCAGACCAGTTCTATCTATTGCAGAGTGGGTCACAGAGCGGCGCAGCTATTGGTGAGTATGGCGCGCATGTAAAATGAATCGCCCCTAGTATATAAGTTAAAATCGGTACTAGTATAATAACATTTTTTTTTATTCATGAATGAAATACTTATTACTTTAATAAAAATATATGCAAAAGATGAAAAGTTAAGTTTAATTCATAATACTTATAAAGAATCCCCTACACTAGCGAGCAGATTACATAAATTAATGAATGAAAGACTTACCAATTTTATAGATACATATAAAAAAAGATGAAAAGCGAAGTTTAATTCATAACGCTTATAAAGAATCCCCTAGGCCAGGGATGGGGAACCTTCGCCCTCCAGATGTTTCAGAACTACATTTCCCATGGTGCTCAACTGGACTTCAGAGTGCCTAAGCATCATGGGTAATGTAGTTCTGAAACATCTGGAGTGCTAAGGTTCCCCATCCCTGCCCTAGGCTAACGAGCAGATAACATAAATTCATAAATGAAAGACATTACATTTATAAAAACACATGGAAAAGTTGAAAAAGAAAGTTAAATTCATAATGATCAATAAATCAAATAATTTGACAGGTAAGCTGTTAATAATGTAAGACTGTGCTTCCCTTTAAACATAAAGTGGTGCCTGCGAGAGCACCAATAACGTCACTCATATCCCTTCAAGGCTACATAGTGTGCAAGCGAAATGGAATCGTAACAAAAGCGCATTGGGCAGTTTATTCAGTAGGTGAACAGCCCTTTTTTGGGGGCTGGCTTTCGTGACGTCACATTGAAAATAAAATCATTCATTTTAAAGTATAATGAAGCATTGTTTTAATATAAAAGTTTTTTTTATTGTGCTGAACTTTATTAATTGGTTTATATGTTTTGTCAAGGGACTCTTTGACACTGTTTTGTAAACCTTTAAAGGGGCACTAAAGTCAAAACTAAACTTTCATGAATCAGATGGAGCATACAATTAAAACATTTTTTTTTTAAATTCCAATTATTTCCAATATCAAAATGTGCACAATCTTTTTAAATGCTCTCTTATTGAGACACCAAGTCATTTTGAGCATGTGCAAGAGTGCACAGTATATACGTATGTGCATTTTATGATTGGCTAATGATTGTTGCATGGGAAAGGAAAATTATATTAATTTTAAAATTTGCCAGGACACATCTACTAGTCATTTAAAATTCAAAGCAGGTGCTATTGCATTGTCTTTTTTATGTATTTCTCAATTTTGCAATTCTACTTTATTTAAAGTGATAGGTCAAAATGAAATATGCATGGGTGCATTTCAATTTGAAATATAAGCATTTTTGCCATATACTTTCTTCACCAAAATTGCTTGTAGTGAAAGTCTTTACTGTTTTTCTGCAGCATACGCACATATCCTGTGAGGGTCCGTGCACCAGAATTCAAACATCATGCCTGCTCAGATCGCTGCCGATAGTGTGTAATGCTTCTGAAGACATAATTTGTGTCGTACAAGTTACTGCTGACTCTCTGAGAAGATTTGGTGTGTGAATACTAGTGTACGGGCCTTCACAGCATGTGTGCGTATGCCACTAAAATACAGCAATACATTTTACTATAAGCATGTTTGCTAATGAAGGTATATTGCAAAAATGCTTCTATTTAAAATTTAAAATGCACCTATGTATATTTTATTTTTGACCTTTTTATCTCTTTAAAAGGTCCTCTATGTTTCCCTTATCTATCTGTCCTGCTGAGGACAATCAGGTGCATATATAAAACAGGCAATAAAAGAAACTGCATAATCAGAGATAAATATTAAATTAATTAAAACATGGAAACGCCCATTACTTTATACAAATTAAACTTTCACACTTTTATTTTTTAATATTTTAATAAAGAATATAATTGTATAAAACATACTTAGAAGCTCCCAGTTTAGCACTGTTGATGAGGTTTGGCTGGGACACCCACTGAAAAGGGCTGATAACGCAGGAAAGAAAATACTCCCCCATACTGTATATGAAAAGACCCATTAGTCAAACAGGAGTCAGCAGGAATCTGTAGACTTTAGTCTGCATTTGATACTTTTAGGCTTGGTTATGAGTCTAAAAATCAGCACATTTTTTTTAAACAATAAGCAAAATTATACATTGTTAGAAAAACACTCCCAGATGGGCTATATAAATGGATCATCTACAATACATTTATGCAAAGAAAAATCTAGTGTACAATGTTATAGGCACCATCATGTTGCAATTTAGTTATCCTAGTTTGTATAGCCTGGTATTCTTATTTCATATGCCCTGCTGAGGCCAGTTAGAAGCTGTAATAAATAAGCAGATAAAGTAATCATCTTAACATGGACATATTACACACAGCCTTTGTTTGCACAATGACTCTTTTTTATGTGTCTCTTTAAAGAGATTAGATTAGGGAAACCTAGGTTACAATATGACAGGATCCATTATTTTATAGAGACTAAAATGTTACACTTATTTCCTCAATATTTAAATGAATAATATAAGGCCAGATTACGAGTTTTGCGTTATGGCTGCTCGCTAATAACTTGCAAGTTATTTTCACCGCTCACCTTTAATAGAGGTGCTATTACAGGTTTGCAAAAAGCAGGCTTGTGCGGGGGATATGGTTGCGTTGAGCTCCATACCACACCCAAATACAAGCACTGCTTTGAGCTGCTTTGACGTGCTTGTGCACGATTTCCCCTTAGACATCAATGGGGAGAGCCGGCTAAAAAAAAGCCTAACACCTGCAATCGCGGAGCGTAAAGCTCTGTAACGCAGCCCCATTGATGTCTATGGGGAAAAAAAAATGCATGTTTAAACCTAGCACCCTAACATAAACCCGAGTCTAACCACCCCTAATCTGCCGCCCCCGACATCGCCGACACCTACATTACACTTATTAGCCCCTAATCTGCCGCCTCCAACGTTGCTGCCACCTATATAAATTTATTAACCCCTAATCTTCCGCCCCCAATGACGCCGACGCCACTATACTAAAGTTATTAACCCCTAAACCTCTGGCCTCCCACATCACTAACACTAAATAAATATATTAACCCCTAACGTAACCCTAAATCTAACCCTAACCCTAACATAACCCTAACACCCCATAACTTAAATATAATTAAAATAAATTAATAACTAACTAATTCCTATTTAAAACTAAATACTTACCTGTAAAATAAACCCCAAGCTAGCTACAATATAACTAATAGTTACGTTGTAGCTATCTTAGGTTTTATTTTTATTTCACAGCTAAGTTTGTATTTATTTTAACTAGGTAGACTAGTTAGTGAATAGTTATTAACTATTTACTAGCTACCTAGTTAAGATAAATACAAATTTACCTGTAAAATAAAACCTAACCTGCCTTACACTAACACCTAACATTACAATAAAATTAAATACATTAAATTAACAAACTACAATTAAAGTACAAAAAAATAATAAACACTAAATTACACAAAATAAAAAAAAGAAATTATCAAAAATAAAAACGAATTACTCCTAATCTAATAGCCCTATCAAAATAAACCCCCCCCCCCAAAATAAAAAAATCATAGCCTACACTAAACTGCCAATGGCCCTTAAAAGGGCCTTTTGCTGGGCATTGCCCCAAAGAAATCAGCTCTTTTACCTGTAATTTTTTTTTTTACAAACTACCATTGGCTGATTGGAATAGCCAATAGAATACAAGCTCAATCCTATTGGCTGATTGGATCAGCCAATAGGATGAAAGCTCAATCCTATTGGGTGATTGCAAAAGCCAATAGGATTTTTTCCCCCTTAATTCCTATAGTAGCCTGAACCTCTTACATACTACACAGGAATTGCATTAAAGCGAAATTATACTTATATGCTAAAATACTTGAAAGTTATGCAGCATAAAGCTGACAGGAAAATATCATCTGAACATTTCTATGTAAAAAAGGAAGATATTTTACCTCAGAAATTTCTTAGCTCAGCAGAGTAAGTGTTCTGGTAACAGTTATACTTCAGTTACTACCCAGCTGCAGGTAAAAAAAAAAAGAAGAAGAAATGAACAGCAGTCAATCAGCATCAGCAATGCAACTCTTTAACTGTAATCTTGCGAGATTTCACTTAACTCTCATGAAATTTCATAGTAAACTTACTTAAATTGAATGAGGCACGCTCCCTTGTAGATCCCATGATAGACATATTGATTTTCTGCTTAAAGTCCTTTACAATGAGTTGTGAATACTTATATAGAGGTGATCAGGTGATATTTTCTAGTCAGCTCTTTACAGCTATGCTGCATCACTTTCAAGTGTTTTAACACTTGGGTATCATGGCCCTTTAAAGGGACAGTATACACCAATATTCATATAACTGCATGTAATAGACACTACTATAATGAATAATATGCACAGATACTGATCTAAAAATTCAGTATAAAACCTTTTGAAAACTTAGTTAGAAGCTCCAAGTTTAGCACTGTTGATTAGGTTAGCAGGTACACCCAAGTAAAGTGGCTAAATTGGAGACACAATCCCCCATTCCCTGCATATGAAAGGACAGATTATACAAACAGGAGTCTGCTGTAGACTTGAAAAGCGCGTCTACTTCTTGACACTGAGGGCCTTGGTTAGGAGTCTGAAAATCTGTACAATGTTACTAAAAAATAAGCAAAACTATACATTGTTACAAAAACACTCCTAGATGGGCTATATAAATGGATAATCTACAAAACATGTATGCAAAGAAAAATTTGATGTATAATGGCCCTTTAAGTGGTCATTTAATGTGTGCAGGATCTCCTTTATATCTGTCCCCCATTTACCACAGAAAAGGAGATAAGAGAAACAACACTTAAGTGGTTGTTCCTGGATATTTGTATATAAGCCAACAAACGTATGACTGTGTTTGGCCCCCGGATCAGTAATGCAATGCAAGTCCGGAGCTGATTTACTACATTCCAGAGCTAAACACAAATTTCCATTCAAGCAATAGCACAATGCTAAAATTACTATTATTCGTTGGTATAATTTTTTATCAGAAACACATTAAGATGAAAACCATTTTGCAGTAGATTGTCCTTTTAACAGTTTCACAAGCCTCTCCAGTTTCCCTGTCCCTTATGTTTTTATATGTAAGTGACTATACACAAATCAGAAAATGTTTGTTACTTGACAGGTCAGAACAAGACACTTCAGTTTCTAAATGTTTTTCTTTGATCTCCTCCCTTTTATTTTGGACCTTTTGTACATAGCTAGTATTTGTTCTCATCTTATAAATGATGAAAACAGTAGAATACCATCTATAATTTATATAACATGCAAGTTTGCATATTATCAAGTTATGGGCACGTCTTTATTATCAGATTTGAACATTTCAACAAATGCTGCCCATGATGCCTACCACTCCCTAATGTCTTTACAGTATAAAAAGTTTGCCCCCTCCTATGCCAACCTGTTCATGGGTTGGTGGGAGAGGGGCCACGTCTATGGAGGTAGTAACCACCCCCTCAGTTCACATTGTAAAGTATGCTAGATTCATTGACGACCTGCTTATTGTATGGTCGTCTGACTCACAGGCTGCTAATGATTTTGTTGCCACATTGAACAATAATAAGGTTGGACTTCAGTTTACCCATGAATGGCAGAAAAACACCATCAATTTTCGGGACATCTCTCTCACAGGAGATGCCAAAGGAGGTAAGGTTATCTCTGCTCTCTATCGAAAACCGATTTCAGGCAATAGCCTTCTACATGCTCGCAGTTGTCATTCGCAACATGTATTTAAAGGAGTTGCGAAAAAAGTAAATTCCTACGGGCTATACAAAATTGCACATATGAAGAAACTTTTCGTTCAGAAAGCAGAGACCTTAAATGTTAAAAAGAGGCTACTCAAGTAATGTTATTGATAAGGCATTTTTTGAAACCAAGGATACAGATAGGGTTACCGCATTAAAAAAACAAAAGAGATCTCCCAGTAACTCAAAACACAAACTTAAATTCATTACATCATATTCTAACCAATATGAAGACGTGTGTCGCATTATCAAAAGAAATTTACCAATACTAATGGGGGACAAATGTATGTATAGTCCCAAAAAGGAAAGTTGCCCCAAGTTTGTTAAGAACTGAAATAAATTCTGGGTCATCATGGATGAGGCACAATGGAACTTTTAAATGCGGGAGAAAAGCATGTACTTCATGCGATCATATTAATATTTCTTCCACATTTAAGTCCCATGTCAAGGGAGAAGAATTTAGAACCAGAGGTTGTGTAAATTGCAAAAGTACATTTGTTATTTACATAATAGCGTGCACAAACTGCAAAAACAGTACACAGGTAGGACTACCAGAGAAGTAGGCAAACGCATTAGAGAACATTTGTACTATATCAAATAAACGCACATGCTCGGCCCTGTCCACACATTTTATTGATTTTCACCATCAAGACGTTACATTCTTTAGGTGGCAGGCCATAGAGCAGGTAAAAACACCACCAAGGGGTCGAGGTAAGTTATCAATATTATGTAAACAAGAGACATATTGGATTTTTAAAATTAAGTGCCTCTTGCCGTACGGGTATAACTCAGAGTATGACATTATTAACTATTGGCAGAAATAATAATTGTGGTGGTTTTTTCATCTCCATAGTTTCCTTACTCCTCAATATATTTATTTGATAGTGAACTAGCATTGATGTGTGAGCTAGGTGAGAATATAATTATGCCATTTGGTATTGTTATTAGAAAGAGTGAATACAAAGCAATAATAATCCATATTATAGAGGACATAGACTTACACTTTATCTTAATGAACGTTTTAAGAGTGTTATTAGTAGTCCAACTATATGGTTTATGCTTAAGAATTGACTAGATAGACATATCCGATTGCTCCACTCAGTCTGATACATATTTAAATTACAGCCATCTATATCAATAATTCCCTGAATCTATTAATAGGGACAAAAACCTAAGAATATTAGAGTAAAAAAGCAAATTCATATAATTTGAACAGAAATACTATGTATATTTATTTATTTGATCTATGCTCTTAATCTGGTGCTTAGATGGGCTGGAAATAAGAACCATGCTCACACATATGGTTGTATACATACATATATTATGTTATATGACATTTATATCTTGTTCCTCATTAAGGTATTGTACCATAACATTTCCTGCAAAATTTACTAATAATTATAGGTTTAATTTATCATTTCTTAATTTCATTTTTTATTTACAACATTGCTTTATTATTGTTCTATTATTTATATTGACTATGTCCCATATATCCACCTTTTTGTAAATCCAATGTACCTATGCATTTAACATATTGAAATTGTATGCACATATACACAATATTTGAGTAAGTGATTATAGGGTTAAGTTTTAGGACAATTGTTTTTAACCAATGAACATGGATTGTTTGGCATAAAAGGGTGCACCCCCTAACAGGTGCTTTTCTATGATTACAGTCAATATGACCAAAACCGGTCAGATTTACTTTGCCTAAACCTACCCCATGTAGTTGTATGTTCCATGCATACATTTTTTAAGGAATAAAGTGATACTATTTTTCTAAATGCTTTGTTTTTGGAGTGTTTTTTAGCATAAATATTGTAATATGAAATACATGTTTTATCTGCTATTTTTAATGTATCTTTCATGACAAATGTTTGCTTTTGAGTTGAATTTAAAATATGCAATTGATTTTCATTGTCAAGACAAAATTCCAATACTCTTTTTTTAATATCATATACAAAATAATAGAAGATACAGTAAATATCAACATCTCCTCTTATATAAGTAATGTTAGCCATTAAAGTGGCATTATACTAATGGACACAACTCCAATAGCATGGTTACTATTCAATAGGCTGCTTTCATCTTGGAAATGTAAAATGCAGGTAGAAAACCCTTTGTCTAAACTGCTTGGGACCGAAAAAGATTTGGATTTCAGAATAGTTTGGATTTTGAAATATTTGTATCTTTAAAACGGGGTGGAACCAAGTGTAAACAATAATTTCTTATACCATGTAGGCAATATTTACATGTCATAATACAGCATATATATGCAACCTAAAGGTAGTTTTATATACAGAGTATAGATTTTCTTTATTTAAATGAGCTTTTTTAAAGTACAAAAATTTGACAGATGGGAAAACACAGATATGCAAAGTTTTTTAACAATTTTTACAAAAGTACACATTTGTATTACCAATTAGGTATCAAAACTGTAGAGAGTGTCCATATTTAATGGTAATAAATTGGCATCAAAGTTCTTTAGGGTGCACGGTGCTGAAGATTGGGTTTTTCATTTTGCCAAAAATAGCTCCGTATTTTTTTTATTTTTAAATTCAACAAACAATATTGAATATAGCTGCAAGCAGCGATAGAGGTGGCCATGCGCATCGACATTGCAATGGCATACAAGCAGCTAAGTCACAATATAAAGCTTTATAGACGTTTTTACAATTCTAACATTAGCAGTTGGAAAGAAAACACATTTTCAAAGTGTTTGCGTTTTTTAAGAAGGCTGCCCCACCATATGACCAATACTTTCATCACGATCAGATGTAACTCTAGGTGACAATATATGGTTATACAGCAAATTTCACAGCTTTAACATAAGCGGTTGGAAAGAAAACACATTTTTAACATTTTCGCCTAAACCAATATGGCTGCCACAGCTTATGACCAATTCCTTCAACATGAACAACTGTGACTCTAGGTCACAATATAAGGTTATACAGCAAGTTTCACAGTTCTAACATAAGCAGTTGCAGAGAAAATAGATTTTTGAAATATTCGCATAAAACAAAATGGCTGCCCGATCATAAGATGTACAGCCTCCATATAACGCACATTAGTGCTCACCATAGATGTCGATAAACATGGCAAAAATAAAGCATTTTTGTAAAACGGTTTTTGTTTTATTATTAGTTTAAAAATATCGTTAAGCGTTTTTGAACAATTCAAAATGGCTGCCAAACCACATGACCTATCAACTTATCTTGAACAAATCTGAATGTTAGTCATAAGATAACTCTGTAAACAAAATTTCAAGTGTGTGCCTTAAGCGGTTTGGGAGAAGAAGATTTTTATAATTTTTAAAAACAGCGCATAGGAAACAAAATGGCCGCCAAGCTATGCATTGTATGGCTTTCAAATTGTACATACTAATTCTCACTATAGACCTCTACAATTTGCAGAAGTTTCATGAAAATTTTCAAATGTTTTATTTCACAAAGGCGACTGTGCAATGTGAATTGTAACTGCAATATTGTCTTTAAGGGTTATGACTATGTGTAATCATGTGTCTATTACACTGTAATATTGTTAAATATTGTAAAACTAATGTATAAAGTGCAAAATTACGCAATTAAATGGCGATAAAAAGGTTAATGTCTCACAGCAGCCATGTTGATTATGGAAAAATCGCAATTTTAACAAACTTGGTAGAGGACCTTGCAAGGAGCATATGTGCAAAATTGGGCTTTATTGCACTAAGCGGCTTAAGAGAAGAAGATGTTTGAAGATTTTTGCAAAATGCAAGATGGCTGCTACATCATGTGACCAAGGCACTTCTGTTGAGCAATGGCAAATCTAGTTCATAGCAGCACTGAGCACAGCAAGTTTCAGCAATATGGCTGCGTAACCTTATGACCTATGAGTTCAATATTGCATGAGATGTAGCAGAGCAATAGGCTGTACCAGCATACCTGATTTCAAGAGCTTTGCTTTAGCAGTTCAAGAGTTATAGGCAATAGAATAAGTTTGGCAGAATAATAAAAATTTTAAAAAATAAAAATAATAATAATCCTGACAATAACAATAGGTTGTCCTGCAACTTTGTTGCATGGCAACCTAATAAATATAATAAATATAGAAAGTCTGAGCTTGGTACTTATCAACAGTTTGATATCAATTATATGTAAATACGATCTAATGGTAGATATATTGGTTTGCATATAGTAGCAACAACCTAAGTGACATAAAATGGCGAGGAGGAGAAAAAAAAGGAGTTTTATATAATTTGTATTACTTTTAAATACGAAGTACCATCAGAAACATTTTTTTTTTTTTTTATAATTTTGGATTTCTGGATTTGGGAATATATACCTGTATGTGTGTGTGTATATGTGTATATATATATATATGCAGGTGAAGGAAAAGAAAGTCCGGAGGCGGTATCCAAGGTATAATAAAAAGTCAAACTTTATTCGAAAAGTTTAAAAACAGTGGTATCCAGAAAAAGTGCAATGTTAGACAGTGTGCCAAGTCTAACGCGTTTCTGCCGTTCAGGCCGTACTCATACACACACAAAAGCACACTCTCCGGAAAGAACAGCCAGCTGAATAACCTGTTAGCTTGTCCTTTAGAAATTCTCGAGAGTGCATTTCTCTCTGTATGTATTGTCTCCCTAAGGGAAAAAGGGGCAACCATACGTGGACTCCTTGCTCAATTTGCTTAGAGGAATATGGCTACACCTCACTAATGAGGCCCAATGAAGGCCGAAACGATCATCTGGGGTTGTCGTGTTCCTTGTTCAGAAAGGAATTGCCTGGTATTTCAGCGCTGGACTGACCTTAATAGGCGGGATCAGACTGATATACTACAGGAAAGCTCTACTCTGTGAAAAGCATTACTGGGCTAAAAGAAGCTGCATCCAGGTGGTAAATTGCCATAGAACAGGCTAACAATGGTATTGAGCTGGTTGTTTGTTCCTGTGAATGCGCTTCTCTGTATGTGTATGTATGTGTATGCATATGTATGTATGTGTATGCATATATATGTATGTGTATGTAATATAAAGCCCTGAAAATGTTAAGCTTCTATGGGTTTTTTTGCACAAATTACTGATCTGTGAATTTGCACTAATTCTGTCACAGTGTATGCGAGAATACCTTAGCTCCAAAATGGTGGCACCCCATATGAAGATTCAGAGCTTTACTAATTATTGTTGCCAACCCTCCCTTTATTTCCAGGGATCTTTCTTACTTACCAAAACATTTTACAGACCACCAGGTCCCTTATTTATCTGCTCTCAGGACATTTTTCTCCCTTATTATTTACAACATGTAATATCTTCATTTCAAGTATTTAATATTGCTCTCTTGTACTCTTATTTACTTAATAATTTTGAAGTAACTGACTGTTTAATGTCTTTATTCCCACTATGACTTAAAGTGATAGTAAATCTTAGTGTTTTGAAACGATAGGATTTACCATTGGAACAAATAAAGGAGACTTTCAGTCATGAAGTATAAAATACATGCTGAAAGTTCCCTTATTTGTCTGAGCACCTCAGGCAGCCCATGGCAGAACTCTATTTTTCAATGAGGTGATGTTTCCACATCTTAGCCAATAGCCGTGCAGGACAGCTGGCATTAAAGGGACAATCTAGTATAAATTAAACTTTCATTATTCAGATAGGACTTTTAATTTTAATCAACTTTCCAGTTTACTTTTATCATAAAATTTGCTTTTTTCTCTTGGTAATCTTTGTTGAAAGCTAAACCTGGGTAGGCTCATATGCTAATTTCTAAGCCTTTTAGGGCAGCCTCTTATCACATGCTTTTTAAATCTCTTTTCAACACGAAGAGACAGAAAGTACACGTGGGCCATATAGATAACACTGTGTTCAGGCAAGGGGAGTTATTTAAGATTTAGCACAAAACAATGGTAAATTTAAGACAAAAGATAATAAACAGTCACAGTCATGTGATCAGGGGGCTGGAAGAAGGTTCCTAGATACAAGGTAATCACAGAGGTAAAAAGTACATTAATATAACAGTGTTGGTTATGCAAAACTGGGGAATGGGTAATAAAGGGATTATTTATCTTTTAAAACAATAAAAATTCTATTGTAGACTGTCCCTTTAATGCCGGATAGCTAACACGCTATTAGCTAAAATCACCTTGGTGATAAAATAGCGTTCTGAGGTGCTCAGTGTGACGAACGCTGCAGACAAACAAAGGAACTCTCAGCATGAAGTATTTTATACTTCATGACTGAAAGTCCCCTTTATTTGTTGCACTGGTAAATGCTATGATTTACTATCACTTTATATGAGAAATATTATTCACAGATTTGCAGAAAGTTGTTGAATGTATTAAACCAGACTGTGTGAAAAGTTGATTTGTATGAATAATTTTGTTGCAACTGTATCAACATTTTAAATGAAAGTGTTTTTTTCAGTAACTACTGTATAATTTGAAGATTTCCTATGTGAAATTTGTCCTCCCTTATTATAAAGTTGACAACTCGATTTCTAACTGGCTCCTGTAAGGGGCTAAAATTATAAAAGAGAGCTGCAGGCACAGAGAAAAATAGCCTGGTGAGTACAGAGTAACCATACTATTGTAGTTGAGCCCAGCAGTTTAATATCCCTTAGTAAGTAATGAGTTTTGAGATGTGGCCAATGTAGCCTTCTAGGGGCATGATCACATATGCGGCATCGGGCACAAAAGCCGGTGTTGCCAATTTTTTGTCGGATCTAACGATCACATATACAGCGCCACATACAAGTGTGCCATATATAGTTCACCTGTCAGACGCTGTTTTTACTCCCATAAACTAAAATAAAACCAGCGTCGCTAGTCGGTATCATATATTCAGTGCAAGGACTTACACGCGCAGAATGGAGAAATTGTACTCCATTTTCACCTTGCCACACATAGGCAAGCGCAGCAAACCTTGCGCTGAGTATTTAAGTACTGTAACTCCCTAGAAGCCTTAACAAACACCTAACGCATGCGCTATATTTACCTCTAAACCACCATCCCCCCACCGCAATTACTAATAAAATTTATTAACCCCTGATCCACCAACCCCACATCTCAAAGTACCTAATAAAGTTATTAACCCCTAATCCGCCATCCACCCACAACACAACTACTATTAAAAGCATTAACCCATTAAAACGGCAGTCCCCCACATCGCAATCTACCTAATAAACGGATTCCAAGTTATGGATGCAATGGGGTGTGAAACGAACGCAACAAAAGTTGTGTTATTTCACACTCCATTGCGCTGCCATTACACGTTTTGAAACAGCCGGCTTGTGCGCGCAATATGGTTGCATTGAGCTCCATACCACAAGCGCTGATTTGACGTGCTCGTGCACGCTTTCCCCATAGACATCAATGGGGAGAGCGAGTTAGAAAAAAACCTAACACCTGTGATTGCGTTATGAAAAGTTCCGTAACGCAACCCCATTGATGTCTATAGAGAAAAAGAACATAAACCCCATGTCTAAACACCCCTAATCTACTGCCCCCGACATCACCGACACCTACATAAAGTTATTAACCCCTAATCTGACACTCCCGATATTGCCGCCACCGAAATAAATCTAACCCCTAATCTTCCACTCCCAATATCACTGCCACTATACTAAACTTATTAACCCCTATTCCCCTGCACCCCAACATCGCCCACACTATAATAAATCTATTAACCACTATTCCACCGCTCCCCGACATCGCCACCACTAAATATAGTTATTAACCCCCAAACCTCTGACCTCCCACATCACTACCACTAAATAAACCTATTTACCCCTAAACCGCCAGCCCCCCATATCGCAACAACCTAAATTAAACTATATTAACCCCTAAACCTAACCGTAACCCTAACTGTAACCCTAACCCTGACACCCCCTAACTTTAACATAATTTAACATAATTAAAATAGAGTTACATTAAAGTTACAATTATTAACTAAATACTACCTATTTAAAACTAAATATATACTTACCTGTGAAATAAAACCTAAGCTAGCTATAATATAACTAATAGTTATATTGTAGCTAGCTTAGGGTTTATTTTTATTTTACAGGCAAGTATGTATTTATTTTAATTAGGTAGACTGCAATCCAGCAGTATAGCAGTTCAGGGATAGACCAATAGAGTGGTCAGGATCAGGAACAGGCAAAGGTCAGCAACAAAAGATAATCCAGCAGTTTAGCAGTTCAGGGGTAGAGTAGTCAGACAAGCAGAGTTTGGCAATGATAAGGCAATCCATCAATTCAAGGGTTAAACAGGCAGAGTAGTCAGACAGGCAGAGTTCAGCAATATTAAGGCAATTCAAGGGTTAAACAGGCAGAATAGTCAGACAGACAGAGTTTAGCAATATTAAGTCAATCCAGCAACTTGAGGGTTAAACAGGCAGAGTAGTCAGACACGCAGAGTTTAGCAATATTAAGTCAATCCAGCAATTCAAGGGTTAAACAGGCAGAGAAGTCAGACAGACAGAGTTCAGCAATATAAAGTCAATCCAGCAATATAAGTAATAAAGCACCAAGGAGCACACACAGTAACACCTATACTTGGGCAGTGAATGTAAGTTATGCAGGTACTTACATAGGCGCCGAATCACGCCAAGGAGCTCAAAGGATCCTGCTTCAGAGGGGAAAAGTTGTGCGGCAATGACGTCATTGCCGCACGCTCACAACAACCACTGCGTCCCTGGCAACAGCCAGAGCAGCAACCACCCGTCCCTGGCAACAGTCAGGGTGGCGCAAGGGAGTGGCGTGACATAGCCCCCCACTCAAGGGTTCCCTCTGGGACTAGAGTCGACTTCAAAGGGTGAGCAGCATGGAACTTGGAGACCAAAGATGGAGCATGCACATTACGCGCAGGAACCCAGGAACGCTCCGCCACAGAGTATCCCTTCCAGTGTATGAGGTATTGGAGCTGCCTGTGCCTGATTCTGGAATCCAAGATCTTGGCAAACTCTGGTTCACCATGAATCAGGAGTGGAGGAGGAGGACGTCTGAGTCGAGTATACCTATTTGTGACATAGGGTTTGAGCAAGGAGATGTGAAAGACTGGGTGAATGTGCAAGGTCTTAGGTAAGGCCACTCTGTAGGCAACAGGAGAAAGTCTTTTGAGGACTTTATAAGGACCAATATACCGAGGTCCCAATTTGTGACAAGGTTGACGTAAGCGGATGTGTCGGTTAGAAACCTAGACAGGATCACCTGCAACAAAAGCATGAATACTGGCTCGATGATGATTGGCAAACCTCTTATATTTAGAGGTGGTTGAGTGTAACTGAGAGCGTATTCGTTGCCAATGGGTAGTGAGATCAGTGAAGCAATGTTCTGCAGCAGGGACTCCTGTGGATTGAGCAGAAAGAGGAAAACACGAGATTGATAACCAGCTGCAGCCTGGAAAGGGGAGCATCGTAGAGAAGAATGCCAATGAGTGTTCTTTGCAAGTTCAGCTAGGGGTAACAAACAGGACCGTCTTTAACACAGGGCAAAAGGGGCAGCTGCCCAGGGCCCAGTCTCTGTTGAGGGGCCCAAGAGTCCTAAAAAAAAAAATTTTTTTTTTTTTTAATGGTTCATACCCGACTGCTGATGTGACATGGGGAACACACACATTCAGTCCTAATACTGTCACAGTCAAAAGTACTCTGCTTATATATATATATATATATATATATTTTTTTTTTTTTTTTTTTTTAAAAACTGTGCCAGACCGTGCCGGTGTCATGTGACATGCCAAGCTAGTGCCATGTGCTGTTTTAGGTGTGCACTGTGCAGCACTGAATGCAAAGCCCTAGCATCCAGCCATTCCCACTGCATCAGAAAAGGTCCTACTGGGGTTACCACTGTTACCAGGAAACTGCTCTGGTTGTGGGGATTGTTTCTGGGTAGGGCTGACTGTAGACGCATGCAGCAGAAAGCTGGAGCGGCAGGCACATGAGGATTTGAGCATCTGTGCAGCTGCATACACTGCTCTCTTCAGTCTTGAGGCTGTGTGACTCATCTCACACTGTATCCATGCAGCCTTGGGTAGACAGCATCCAGTCTGCTGGTCCCCTTAGCCCTGCTCTTTCTGCTGTGGCCCTAAGATCAACTAACTGAAGTTTGTTAGGGGAACAGTGCTTTGTAGAAAGGTGTCAGTGGGAAGAATAAGTGAGTGCACACATGCCCCTCCCCATGCAGCATTGTCTAGTGCAGGGTGAGAGGGAACTTGTTCCTAGCAAATAAGTGGCACGTGCTGCTGTGGCTGATGTATAGTGTCATGCTGATACTTCACAAATTAATGTAAGGTTTATTTTTTATAGTTTTTGTTTTCTCTGTCGCAGATTTTACAGTTTCCCATAGTAGCTCTGTTGTTCCAGTAAGTAAACTTATATTTGTCTGCACCCAGTGGCGGACCCAGGGGGGGGGCAACGGGGCAATTGCCCCCCCCGAGAATATACTGAGAGAGTTGGAGTGAGTTACTATTTGTAATTTTGTGATATATTTCACAGATTACAGAAACCCCCAAAAGCTACGGCAATAGCCGTAGGTACTGACAGCACTGAGCCGGCCGTCTAGATTACTCAGTCTTTTAAGGGCTGATCTGCCAGTTAGACGATTATAGAAACCAAGAAGACCGCGGCTATATCGCTCGGGGTTATCCGAGGTCCCATAATCGTGTGCGCAGCCGCAGCTCCTTTTCGGTGCGGGGCTTGAGCATTTGCAACACTTTGCAGCAGCGGCTAGCACTGCCCTTGCGTACTGTGTGTCTGTTAGAGAGACCGGCTGTTGTGAAGCTGCCGCGGATCGTGCTGCTGCTCCCCTGCCTGCAGCACCCTCTCCCGGGCTGTGTATGCTGCGCCTCCCCGGTCTGACATAAACTGATTAGGATGGACTATGACTTCAAGGTGAAGCTGACTGGTGAACGCGAGCGGGTGGAGGACCTGTTTGAGTACGAGGGCTGCAAAGTTGGCAGAGGCACTTACGGTCATGTGTACAAAGCTAAGCGAAAATATGGGTGAGTGCGAGGCCCGGAGAGAAGCTGTTTTCTCGGCCTGTGTTATTGTTAGAAGTCTGTAATAAAAGTAACTTCACTGCCTTGTGTAGCATTATTAAACCATATACATTTTACAGTCAAAATTCAGATTAAGTTAAAACAATGCCATGGTGCAGTATATTATTTATATTCATCCACTGGCTGCAATAGGGGAACATTGGAGTGAGTTTCTATTTGTAATTTTGTGATATATTTCACAGATTACCTAATTAGAGAATTATAGTAACAAGTAATTTGCACTGTATATACAAATACTGACTTTTCACCCCAGACTTTACTCTCCCTTTCTCTAAACCTGCCCTGGTGTCAGTTATCTGAGAGAGTTTTATCTTTATCCTTATATTTAGTATAGAGGCATACTTATAGGATCATGCATCTCTTATTTAAAGGGACATTCCATTTAAAACTGGAATGCACATGGGTACATTCCACTTTTGAATAAAATCATTTTTTCAACACACATGTATTAGTAAAAATGCTTATAATAAAAGTTATTGCTGTTTCAAGAGTGTATTTAAGTATGCTCCATGCACCAGCATTTTAAATACTTGCTCAGCACTCATTATTTTCTGTCCGCCGCCACAAAAAAATCTGGAAGTGCCCCTCCCGAGACCAGGCTCTGGATCCGCCACTGTCTGCACCTCCATGCTTCCTCCTCAGTCTTTACCTTGCTTTGCTCCTGTTGGCTGCCCTAAATCTATTTAACCAGCTAACCTCACACCAGAATCACATTCAAAAGAATATTAAATGAATCCACAGTGGAGGAATTTATATATTTATTTACTTATTAGTACTGCTTAGGTCCAGTTTAAAATATTGCAATTTATTTCATTTTTTAAATGATTAGCCCAGCAGTGGATGATCCACTGCTGGGCTAATAATTTTTTAAAAATTATAAAATAAATTGATTTAGTTGTTTTTTGGGATGTTGGGGTGGAGAGCGAAATTGCATGGGGGGGGGGCAAGAATTTTTTTGGCCAGGGTCCAGTGAATATTAAAGACGGCCCTGGTAACAAACCAGATGAATTAGTGTGCTGTGAATTGACATATTCTCTGAGATAAGCATCCAAATCCTGATTGGTTCTCTCCGTCTGCCCGTTAGTCTGGGAGTGATAACCAGAGGGCAAAGAAACAGTGGTTCCAAGCAATTTGCAAAAGCTTCTCCAAAAGGTAAAAATAAATTGAGGTCCTCTGTCAGAGACAATATTTATGGGTATAACTTGTAATCGTACCACATGTAACAGAAAAAGAGTGGACAATTCTTGGGCTGTAGGTAACTTTGTTTAAGGTACAAAATGAGTATGTTTGGAGAACCAATCCACCACCACCCATATGACTGTATGATATAGTCAGAAGGAGGAAGGTCTACAACAAATTTCATAGCTATGTGTCTCCATGGTTGTTTAAGTATGGAAAACAATTGAAGTAGGCCATGTGGTAGGGAACGGGGAGTCTTATTAACAGCACAAGTCTAACAAGCTTTGACATAATCCTGAGAGTCCGACTTAATGGTAGACCACCACACATGTTGGGAAAGGAGTTTAAAGATTCTTGTCAAACCAGGATGACCTGACAGCTTGCTCAAAGGATCCGGCTTCAGAGGGGAAGAGACATGCGGCGATGACGTCATCGCCACATGTTTACAGCAACCGATGCGTACCTGGCAACAGCCAGAGCAGCAACCACCGCGTCCCTGGAATAGTCAGGGTGGCGCAAGGGAGCGGTGTGACAATCTGCTCGCGCTATATATGTGATTTACCCAATGTGCGAGGTGAATTTACAGGCGGTGTGGGTTTCAGCAGTTGCGCTGAAACTTACTCCGCATATGTAATCTCGCCCTAGGACTGCAGTTAACCCTGTACGGACCCGGTATGTCTGATATGTCACTGGTCTTTCAATAGGGCTTGCTTTTTTAAATAGATTGGCTCTCGCTGCCACCGGCAAGACTGTACTATTCTAGGAGGCCTGCTTGAGGAAGGTTGTAATAGTGTGGTCTTGCTGCTGCTGCCGCCACCGGTAAGACCCGCGCTATTATGGCCTGAAAGACCCTTAATGACCAGAGAGGTACAGGGTATGTTGTGGTTGTTAAGGGGTTAAAAAGTAGTTTTTCATGTAAACAAAAGTGTTTATGAGTATTATTTAAAAAGGTTAATGCTAAGTATATAAGATAAGAAATAATGTGTACTGTGCTTTTAAATTGGACTGTAACATTATTTAAATTGAAATTCAAATGGCTTGAATACCTAAATATGAATTAACAATCATTTGGCCAAATTTAAAGAAAAGTGATGTCCATTTTGACCTACAATTCTTAATTTGTTTATGATGAATCTCACAAGATCAGAGTTTGTTAAAATGTTTTAAAACATTCTGCATTTCAATAACATTTTCACTTGCCTACCAATGAATGAAATTACTGACATTTCAATGTCTATTTGAGTTTTTATGATACTACCATCAACTAGCACAGGACAGAAAGGTGAATGACGCAATATCTATTGGCCAGTTTGTTCCATTTATAAATTTCACCCCCACCCTTGTCTGCATTGTTAATAAGTCCAGGTAAGCGGCTGGCAAGTGGCAGGTGTGCATTACAGACAGCAGCAGTCAAGTGGAGCTGTCATGCATTATTTCTGAGCCCTCTATAACCCCTCACCTGTCATGTTACAGGTATCTTTACCTGAAACACAAGCTTCTTGCTGAAGTCAGAGCAACAAACTTCCATTGTCCTCCTTGGATAATATATCCTTGCTGGAGGCAATCTCCTAGCTAGTCCACACAATACAGGCTCCAGTTACATGATAAAAAAAACATCATGGGTTTAGTTTTTATTTTCTAAAAATATATCCAGTGAAAAATGTGTCCAAAGCTGTTCTTTTAACCCTGGTATACTGTTATATTATTTTGGTACCTTGCTAAATGGTAGCATGGACACGCACACAAACATATATATAAATATATATTTTTTGGAGTGATTTAAAGGGACAGTCTACATAAAAATGATTATTGTTTAATAAGATTCCCTACCCATTCCCCAGCTTTGCACAACCAGCATTGTTAGAATAATATACTTTATAGCATTTAAACTCTAAATTTCTGCCTGTTCCAAAGGCTCTATAGACAGGCAATTATCACATACTGTTCACAACAGGAGACTGCTATTTCATGTGGGCCATATAGATAACAAGGTGTTCACACCCGGGGAGTTATTTAAGAGTTGGCACAACACAGTACTAAATGCAACTCAATAGATTTTAAATAGTCAGGGGGCTGTCAGAAGATGCTTAGTTACAAGGTAACCTCAGAGGTAAAAAGTGTATTAATATAACTGTGTTGGTTGTGTAAAACTGGGAAATGTGTAATAAAGGGATTATCTATCTTTTAAAACAATACAAAATGTATTGTAGACTTTCCCTTTAAAGGGATATGTATATAACAAAGAGTTGGACTAGGAAAGGCTCAAAGTGCATATGTATGCGTGAGTATTTGTATATGTGTGTGTATATATATATACAGGTATATATATATATATATACGTGTATATGTGTGTGTGTGTCGCTAGGCACGCCCTCCAGACTGCAATCATATCCAGGTAGCGCCGTTGGCTTCAGGACAGCCGAACGGCTATGACATTGTATTTTCCGTAATAACGGCGCTAAAGCCCAGCACCGTTTGGATGTAATACAATGCCATAAGGGCGCTAAAAGGTTAAGTGTTGCGCTCGAGTGCAAAACGAAATAGAGATGGAAATATATAGCTCTTTTGCAGTGATTTTAAGGGTAATTGTATATAACAAGGCATTATACACTTACACACTTTTTTTTTTCTTCTTTTTTTTTTTTTAACAAGGAGACATATTTCAAAGAGAGGAATACATGTTAGAACAAGAAGTTTGAGTCTGGGTGAAAGGCTCTGGGAGATAGGAAATAGCTGCAGTGTCTATAAATGGGTTGGGTTTAGAAGTCTGTTGCAATCAGTATTTAACTGGCTTGCTGGTTAATGTTATGCGTTGAGCTTGTTAGACAAGGTCTACTGTTCTCAGACACACCTCTCTGAAATATGCTTAGCCTGTGCTTTGTTCAATTCCTCAGTATTGGTGAACGTCTGTCCTATAGCTGCCATTTACACTTATTTTAGCAACATGACACATTTTAAAGGGACATAGCAGTGTAATTAGAATGGCTCTAATGCAGTAGAGCAGTGTTTCTCAACCGCGGTCCTCAAGTACCCCCAACAGGCCAGGTTTTCATTATAGCTGAACTAGAGCACAGGTGAAATAATTAGCTGATCGGTAGCCATGGCTACTTACCTGTGCTCACTCAGCTGATTATTTCACCTGTGCACTGGTTTAGCTATAATGAAAACCTGGCCTGTTGGGGGAATTGAGGACCGTGCAGTAGAGCATTTTGCTATAACACTACAGTGTAGCTCTAACTATGGGGTTGACCACAATCCTTTAGAAAAACCTGTTGTGCTCAACACAATAGTTAGCGCATGCAATAGTATGATGGTAAAATGCTCTATCGCAGTATAATATTTTAATATCACACTATGTACCTTTAATAATAAAACTTATTTCACAACAAACAAAGGGCTAGATTACAAGTGGAGCGCAATCAATGGAGCAGGGTGTATAATCCTTCGAGCGACCCTGTACTACGAATAGCACACAATCTAGTGTTATACGTGCATGGTAAAAAGGTTTACCAAAAATCTTTACAGAGCCAACATTTAGTTAGCAAACTCTATACTTTAAATGGATATCAGTTTGTGAAGCAAGTGAAGAGAGCCCCAAATAGGCTAAGTTGCATGTGTAAAGTGGAACAAAGAGCACAATACAGAACAGTACCGGAAAATGTATCCCATTTGATGACCTGAAGTAAAGTGTTAATACTTGAATATTTGCATAATATCTTAACATAAACTCACTCATATTTATCTAGCCCAAACATCATAAAAAGCAACTCATAAGTATCACATTTACAAGATAAAAACATATTCACACACTATACAAAACCATATGGATAGTTCTTTGTAAATGCATACGTTCAATATGGTACACTACTTAAAATCTCACATACATATATGAGGGATAGAGCCTGTAAAAGCAGTGATAACATTTTTTAAAAATTGCAAACACAGATACATTTTAAAAATGCTTTTAACTAAATCTGAAAGGGAGTATTGTGCGTTTCTTATCTGACTTGTATGTTCCCTTAATTATTAACTATATGACAAGAGAGGAATTAATGTTCATAGATTTTACCCACTTCATTGTTACAGGGATTTATTTCTGTGTGAGTTGTAATCTTGAGCTCTAAACCAAAGGTTTGCAAAGATGGAGGTCAGATAGTGGAGCGCTTCAATTACTTTTAAACTATGATTTTCTATTGAACTATAAGAATAGGGGAGAAACCTGGGAATCTCATAGAGATGAGAGGTGCCTTCCATAGAAAGTAATGAAGGTCTCTGGGATACAAAATTTCACATAGGAGAGAGAAGGTAACTGGAGAACCCCTGGTGCTGATATAAAGGGGCATATTTATCAAAGTCTGGCGGACCTGATCCGACAGTGTGGATCAGGTCCGCCAGACTTCGCTGAATACGCTCGCCGTATTCAGCATTGCACCAGCAGCTCACAAGAGCTGCTGGTGCAACGCCGCCCCCTGCAGACTCGCGGCCAATAGGCCGCCAGCAGGGGGGTGTCAATCAACCCGATCGTATTCGATTGGGTTGATTTCCGGTGATGTCTGTCCGCCTGCTCAGAGCAGGCGGACAGGTTATGGAGCCATACCTCCCAACATTTCAAAATTCAAAAGAGGGACACCCCCCCCCCCCCCCGCGGCAAAAATTTAAATGTGGTGGGCGGGGCTTAAAAAATCATAAGACCAAAGTAATATAAATAAAATTCTAAATAAAGTCATAGATTTTAATACACTTAGGCAGCAAATCAAACACAAGCTCAAACCATTGGTATGGCTATGTGAGCTATGTATTTAATTATCCTTTGCAAAGACATTGCTAAATATTTTTATCTTAATTGGACATTTAATAATAAATTCTTTAAAACTGCTCTCTGCATTCCCCATTAATATCCTAGATTCTGGCCTTTAAAGTCAGCAAAAATGCACAGTAGCACACTACATAGCATACACTTACACATGCAGATACACACACACTACATAGCATACACTTATACATGCAGATACACACACACTACATAGCATACACTTACACATGAAGATACACACACTACATAGCATACACTTACACATGAAGATACACACACACTACATAGCATACACTTATACATGCAGATGCACACACACATTACATAGCATACACTTATACAGGCAGCATACACTTATACATGCAGACACACACACACTACATAGCATAAACTTATACATACAGATACACACACACAGTTATGGATACATATAGACACACGCACTACATTCATTGTATGGGGTCCTGGGGTTGGCAAGCTCATTAGCTGGCATTCTGCGGCTGCCACTGTTCGTTACCCTGGTATTAGCACTGCTCATTGTATAAAACTGAAGGCATGCTAGTATTATCCCCAGGGGTTAGACATCATCACTATCAGAGGTAGGTTAGAGAGGTCACCATTACCCGTGGTCAGAGTGTATACAGCCTTCTTACTCCTGCTTAACCCACACACCATTCCTTTTCCACAGGGAAACAGGTATCTAACCCTGTGAAAGCAAAGTCAGCTGCTTCTTAGTATGGGCCCAACAGACCCCTAAAATCGGGACTGTCCCGCGAAAATCGGGACAGTTGGGGGGTATGATGGAGCAGCGGCCTTTGTGACCGCTGCTTCATAACTGCTGTTTCTGGCGAGCCTGCAGGCTCACCAGAAACACGGGGCATCAAGCTCCATTTGGAGCTTGATACATATGCCCCAAAGGCTCCATTTGCATCAATTCCAAATTAAACAGATTTTTGTCACTAACTTGCTTTTGTCTATATTTTAGTATATATTACTTTTCTGTTAGTTAAAATATGTGTATTGTGAATTTTGAGCAAACTTCACCTCAATGCAACTGGCGAGACAAATCAGTGAGACCAGCTTGTTTAAAATGCTTAGAAATTTTCACTAGACTTGTGAGAGAGCTTCAGACATTCCCTGGGAACTCCTGTGTTCAGTCCAGGGAACTGCGCTGTCCCTCTTACTTCCTGAAACTGTCAGTTTACAATGGAGAAAATGCAAAGTGCAATGTAATTTGTAAAAGATACAGAAATATACAAAGTATGATCCTAAGAAAGTTATTAAAGTAACAGAAACTTTCAAAGCATAATCAAAATCTGTAAAATCACTGCTAGGTCAAAATTTAAATATATTAAATTACAAATGAGAAAGTTCAAAGCTTAAATGCAATAATACAGAAAGTACCCAATATGAAATATATAATTATATAAAATACAATGCACAAAATGTAAGTGTAACAAAACTCTCATATCATGCAGTGCTATATTGCTCTGAGCTTGTCTCTGCTTCACTTACACAAATTAGAGAGATCTTTTTCTTTTGAAAATTCAGTGAGTTCAGCATTTGTGAAGTCTGAACTACAATTTCTATCCAAGCTGGAGAATCTTTGTATATCAGGGCCTTAGAGAGAACAATTGAAAATTAACATTTCAGTCCTTATCTTTCCTACCCCCACTGGAAGTGCAATTGATTTTTCTCCTGGTTGTGTGTTCATATCAATTGGTGGGGATACAACAGGCTAAAGAATATGTTTTTAATGATAGAATAAAGTTAAATAAACTATTTGTATTAAATGTAATATTCTCCAGTGGGTAAAATAGATCACTGGGAACACATTAAAGGGGAGAGCATTTAAAAAGGGCAAACATTGCTTCTAGGCATGTGGAATCTAAGAAGGAACAGGAAGGCAAGAGGTTACTTTCCAGGGTATCATTCACAATTGTCAATGTCAAAATATCACTTTAGCTAAGGTCCTGTCTATGCAGCCTTGTAAGTTAGAGGGCTGCAATGCATGTCTGGCATCCAAGTGCTTAAATATCCTGGTGCCCCCTCTGGCAATATTATCAGTGAAGTTAGTGCACTGGCATAATTACAACTGTCACATTTGGTCTCTGGTGCCATTATGGTAACAGTGATGTCCTGACTTCGACATTATCGCTATTCTACAAAGATATGGGACCCTTCATGTCCATGTAGTAAAATGGATTATTGTTATTATCTTTTATTCATAAAGCACCAACATATTACGCAGTGCTGTAACATTAAGGATACAGTTATGAAGTACAATTATCAGAAGATATTTACATAAATCATCAGGGTAGAGGGCCCTGATCGACAGGACAGGTGGACTCATGAGCTAACATTTTATAACCCTTTTCTCAGTCAGGTGCTAGTGACGGCTTAGAGCCGTCGCTAGTACTTACCCACCTTGAGGGCAATCCGGGGGATCCCACCTACTTCCACCCTAGCGATCTGGCCTGAATAGTGAGAGGCATCGCCAGGGCTTTACATTTGGCATGGTGACGTCACGCGCAATGATGTAATGACGTCACCGTGTAACTTTTTTAAAAGTTGACAATGGACAAGTATAGAGAGATGGAGCCATGCTGCTTAGAAGCCTGTATCTCAGGCATCTAAGCAGCTATGGTTGGAAAGGTAATCACCTAACCTTTCCAGTCTTGGGGATCTGGAAAAAAAAAGTAAAAGTTTAAAAAATAAATATATTTAAAAAAGTAAAAAAAAAAAAAAGATCAAAACCAGCTTAGCACCCAGGTGGGAAATGGCTTAGCAGCCAAAGTAGCGAAACTCACGTCTAAATTAAACTTTCATGATTCAGATAGAGCACACAGTTTTTAACAACTTTTGAATTTACTTCCATTAACAAAATGTGCACAGTCTTTTTATATTTACACTTTTTGAGTCACCAGCACCTACTGAGCATGTGCAAGAATTCACAGAATATATTTATATGCATTTCTGATTGGCTAATGGCTGTCACATGATACAGTGGGAGTGAATATTGACATAACTTAGAAATTTGTCAGAAAAAAAATCTACTACTCATTTGAATTTACGACTAAGCGCGATTGCATTGTCTTTTTAACATGCATTTGTTGCTTATGAAAATCTACTGTATTTACTGTTCCTTTTTAATAAATTGAAGATTTATCATCAGTTTAAAAACACATGCTTATAGAGCATAATATTTAGAATATAATAACATATTTTATGTATATCAAAATACCCAGCATCATTTTCTGATAAGCAGGGCTGGGGGCTGCACCACTTGAGCCCTTATGCATAGGTTAAAATGGCATACAAGTCTTTAAGAACTGTATGGTGCAACTTAAATGTCATTCATTTTAAAGTTTAAAGGGACATGAAACCCATACATTTTCTTTCATGTAATATTATATGGTTCAGGGAGAAATACTAATAATTTAATCCAGAAGACTCCACTCAAAAATGTCTAATGGATATATTGTACCCTTTAAAGGGAATTTGTGTGCAGACCCTCAAATGTTAATAGAGACTACAAAGTAAGGGAGAGTAAGTAGAAACACAATAAGTAACTACTTACAAGACAGGGATTTCAGCACACCATTTTTATTCTTAAGAAACATCATACCAATTTCAAATCATAATGACTACAGTGTCCAATTTATCGAATATATACATCAAGAGGTTAAATTACAGATTCATCCAAATCTAGAAATGAACCATGTTTACATTGTCTTAATATCACAAAATACGACTAGTCTGTTATACCTCTGACACAGTCGGTGAGTTTCAAACCTTATAAACAGAGCAATACCTCCACTAGAGGGTGGCTTCGCTAGTACAGTGAAAAAATGGCCACCATAGTGATCCTAGAGGATCTATGCTTGTTAGGAAAAATTATTCAATAACAGGTGCTCACCGTTAGATACATGTAAGCATAAGTTAGTATCAATGCAAAATAGTTGGTATAAAGCACAGATTTAAATTAGCAACACCTCCGCCAGAGGGTAACTTCGCTTCACAGGCGAAAAAACGGTTACCATAGTGATCCGTGAGGATCCATGCTCATGAACTTATATGACTGTGCAAAATCATTGTACATGTATGAAAGTTACTTTCTTGTAGACGTACCCTGACAAGGGGTATGTACAACACCTATTTCAGAGGACACCACTATAGTGCAATAGTATCCGGTGTCATGAAAATTAATACATACGTAGGATCTATGTACACCCCCTTTTAAATCAAGGTTCTACCATTACAAGGTCGGTACAGCTTTAGAAACAATCACATATATCAAATCCCATATAGACAAGTTTCATGGGTTATAATAATATTTTACATGACAGTTCAGCATATGGAAAAGTGGAAAATTCACAAATCAAAATGTAAATTCCACCTTGAACAGGTAACGGTAAATGTTAGTAGTTACCACTTCCAATGCTTTCTCTCTGTCCTGTAAAGGCCAGCAGGAAAAACAAACTTGAAAATTGTATCCAGTGAGCAAACGGAGAAGACTTCTTAAGCAATTTATCTCTTTAGCGAATTCAAGAAAGGCGCTTGCAGACACAGCAAGCAAACAAACGCTTCTTTTACTTGCTTGATTCCCGTTGCACACTGTGTCCGCTGTAAACCAACCATTCAGGTACAATGCTGAACCACTCGTACAGGATATGTCACTGTCGACGCGCGTTTCACCCCCCACGTGACTGTAGCGTCATTGGGGCTTCCTCAGGGCAAACGTTCATTGGAGGAACGTCAGGGCTGTTCATAAAAGGACCTTAGCAGAGTCTGATTCGCTCATCCTATTTTCGAACATCCAATTATAGTTGTTCATTGGTACTGTCATGTTCTGGTGTACATGCGCTCAGGACACAGACCCTCAGGGCAGTGGTAGGGATTTGAAGACACCAACCCCTGACCCGGGGAAGAGTATCCTGGACGTGGATAGATGATATTCTGTGTTTCATAGTTGCTAGAAGTTATTGTAGAATTCATGGAGAGTACAACATTTGTATGCAATATATTCTGGCTTCACTGTGACTTATAGTTAGTTAATAGGAGTAGCTGCAGGATTCAATGAGAGAAAAATATAGCAATGTGGAATGTTCAGGCTTCAGAGTAAACTGGTAGAAGATTGACACTTAGATGCAAACTAAGGTTTGTTGCAGGTTCACAGTGCATAATATTATATAGAGTTGTATGTCAGAATTAAGCAGAGCAGCACAGGTGATAGACAAGTTGCAAGTTTTAGGCATTAATTACTGTTTGTGCATATATATGCAAACTAAGGTTTGTTGCAGGTTCACAGTACATAATATTATATATAGCTGTATGACAGTAATAAGCAGAGCAGCACAGGTGATAGTCAAGTTGCAAGTTTCATTTTCATAGTCAGATTCAGAATTAGTTTCACCAAATTAGAAGTCACAAATATGAGTAGATGAAATTCTAGAAAAGTGGTTCTGTCTCTTTAAATCTTTAAAGATCTGATTTTTTTCTGCTGAATCTATGGATACTTCCTCTTCATTTTCATAGTCAGATTCAGAATCAGTTTCACCAAAACAGAATTCACGAACATGAGTAGAGGATAGTCTAGAACGGGAGTACTGTGTCTTTAAATTTTTAAAAGTATGAAAATCTTCTGGTTTTCCTTTAGGGATAGCTTGGGTCTGAGATAGGTTGTAATTTTTTATTTTCCTTTGAGGGTCGGTGCATCCACTACCACTGCGGATCCCTTTTTTAGGCATTAACTTTCTGTCATGTTCCGGTGTGCATGCACTCAGGACACAGACCCTCAGGGCAGTGGTAGGGATTTGAAGACACCGACCCCTGACCCGGGGAAGAGTATCCTGGACGTGGATAGATGATATTCTGTGATTTACACTTAGATGCAAACTAAGGTTTGTTGCAGGTTCACAGTACATAATATTATATAGAGTTGTATGTCAGAATTAAGCAGAGCAGCACAGGTAATAGACAAGTTGCAAGTTTTAGGCATTAATTACTGTTTGTGCATATATATGCAAACTAAGGTTTGTTGCAGGTTCACAATACATAATATGATATATAGCTTTATGTCAGTAATAACCAAAGCAGCACAGGTGATAGTCAAGTTGCAAGTTTTAGGCATCAATTACTGTTTGTGCATATATTGGAGAATCACATGAAAGCTTTTAACTGAACACATAGATGCAGAGTTCTGAATATGCATATTTGTAGAATGACAACTTGTAGCATAGAATAGTTATAAAGTTCTGAGTAAGATGCTGTTGTAATAATTAGAGAGTGATGATAACCAAAAGTATACTTGATTTATAATAAAGTTCAGAGTTTGTTAAGTAGCAGTGTCCAGGTAATTATTTGGATACTTGCAATTTGATGATTTTAAGCATAGGAAAGGCTGTAGCTTGAATAAGTTGGTAGAATTCATGCAGGAAACAGTCACAGACCTCTGTTGTTTAGGATCACAAGCCCAAGCTAGAAACAAACAAAGTGTAATAACATAAAACAAATAAGTGACAATTTAATTCTAAATTGGGCCAAACAAAATAAATAATGATAATAAATATATATAACAAAAGTTAAATTGATTAATTTTGTGTAATACTGGGTTCACAAGTCTCGAGTTTTTCCGCCACAGCCCCATGGTGCCGAACAGAGAGCTGGAGAGAACACATTAGTCTAGTTAAGTTTAATTTTACAAAAATGCTGCAAACTCAAATTTTTCATTGAGTCCATGTGGTACAACTGTATTTTATTTATACATCCAGGCTGCCTATTTTTTAAGGAGGATATTGTCAATATTCCTTCCTCTCTCATAAAGAGAACAGGCCTCAATTCCAACCACTTTGAGAACAAGAATGGTGTTTTGAAAAATGCAGCGCTACGCTGCTCTTAATCTCGCCATCTAGGGCTTCCTTAATGTTATCCCTGTGTTCTGTTACTCTATCTTTCAGCATCCGCCTAGTTTTTCCCACATAGAAAACCGGACAGCTGCAAGACAAAAGATAGATAACATTTTCAGTTTTACAGTTAATAAACTGTCTAATTGGATATGTATGAGACCCTGTAGAAAATTGTTTAGTTCACACTATGTATTTACATAGTACACAATGTCCGCATTGAAAACATCCTTTAATTTTTCTCTGTTCTCCTAGCCAGTCTTTTTCATCAGGGCTTTTAACAAAGTAACTTCGTACAAGTTTATCCTTCAAATTCAGAGCTCTCCTAGCATCTAAAGAAGGTCTATCTCCCACATTTTTTTTCTATTGCATCATCTCTGGAGAGTATTGTACGAATTCTTTCCCAATAGCAATTATACTCAGTGACAAACACTGTGGTCTATAGTTATCGACACTGCGGATCAGGTCCGCCAGACCTCGCTGAATACGGTGAGCAATACGCTCGCTGTATTCAGCATTGTACCAGCAGCTCACAAGAGCTGCTGGTGCAACGCCACACCCTGCAGACTCGTGGCCAGGGGGGTGTCAATCAACCCAATTGTACTCGATCAGGTTGATTTCCGGCGATGTTATGGAGCAGCGGTCTTTGTGACCGCTGCTTCATAACTGCTGTTTCGGAGCTTGATACATATGCCCCTGTATCTTTTAAACAGTGATCTTACTTGTTTGCTTATAAAGCAAATTGTCTCTCTTTTCCTTCCTTGCCCTATTTAGTGCATAATTCAAATTTCTCTTTGAGTACCCTCTATTCTCGAATCTACTATACATATCAACAGCATGAGTATCAAATTTACGTTTACTTTACAATTTCTTCTTAACCGGAGGAATTGTCCTACCGGAATCCCTCGTAGATGCCTCCAAAATGCTGTTAGTAGCTGTTTTCTTGCAATAAATCTCAGTCACCAAAGAGTTACCCTCTTTTTTAATTTTAATGTCAAGAATGGACAACCCATGTAAGTCATATTCAAACGTTAACAATATATTAAATGAGTTTATATTTAGAATATTTACAAATTCTTTTAGGGATTCGCTTGTCCCCCTCCAAAGGAGGAACACATCATCGACATAACGCAGCCAAATAATGACATGTTTATCTATCCATTCTTGTAGTTCACCAAAAACCACCAAAATCTCCCATAATCCCAAATGCAAACATGCATAAGATGGGGCGCAAGTAGCTCCATCGCAGTTCCTTTCATTTGTTTAAAGAACTTTTGATCAAAAACGAAAACATTATTAGTACAAATTCCAAAAGTTCCAAAACAAAATTAGTGTGCTTCTTGAAGGGTACACCTCTGCTATCCAAAAAGTATCTAGCTGCTCTTAGTCTGATCTCATGAGGTATAGTAATATAGTGTCGTGTTCAACAAACAAACCATCCAATTTCCTCAGGAGATCACTGGTATCTTTTACATAAGACGCTAGTGTGGGCAGGAAAGGTTTTAGAAATGTGTCTACATAGTTTCCCAGATTCTCGGTGATACTCCCAATCCCAGAAATTATTGGTCGTCCTGGTGGGTCTCTCATATTTTTATGGTAGTGAATGTAAATTTGATGCTCATGCTGTTGATAGGTATAGTAGATTCGCAAATAGAGGGTACTTAAAGAAAAATTTTAATTATGCGCTAAATAGGTCAAGCAAGGAAAAGAGAGACAATTTGCTTTATAAACAAACAAGTAAGATCACTGATCAAAAGATACAGTTTGTCACTGAGTAAAATTGCCATTGGGAAGGAATTCGTACAATACTCTCAGCAGATGATGCAAAAGAAAAAAATGTGGGAGATAAAACTTGTAAGAAGTTACTTTGTTAAAAGCCCTGATGACAAAGACTGGCTGGGAGAACATAGAAAAATAAAAGTATGTTTTAAATGCGGACATTGCGTACTATGTTAATACATAGAGAGTGCGAACTAAACAATTTTTCTACAGGGTTTCATACATATCCAATTAGACAGTTTATTAACTGTAAAACTGAAAATGTTATCTATCTTTTGTCTTGCAACTGCCCAGTTTTCTATGTGGGAAAAACTAGGCGGATGCTGAACGATAGAGTAACAGAACACAGGGATAACATTAAGGAAGCCCTAGATGGTGAGATTAAGAGCAGCGTAGCGTTGCATTTTTCAAAACACCATTCTTGTTCTCAAAGTGGTTGGAATCGAGGACTGTTCTCTTTATGAGAGAGGAAGGAATATTGACAATATCCTCCTTAAAAAATAGACAGCCTGGATGTATAAATTAAATACAGTTGTACCAAATGGACTCAATAAAAAATTTGAGTTTGCAGCATTTTTGTAAAATTAAACTTAACTAGACTAATGTGTTCTCTCCTGCTCTCTGTTCGGCACCATGAGGCCGTGGCTGAAAAACCCGAGACTTGTGAACCCAGTATTACCAAAATTAATCAATTGTTTTTGTAAGAACCGTGGTTAACTTTTGTTATATATATTTATTATCATTACTATTATTATTTATTTTGTTTGGCCCAATTTAGAATTAAATTGTCACTTATTTGTTTTATGTTATTACACTTTGTTTGTTTCTAGCTTGGGCTCTTTGTTAAGAATATTCATGTGAACAGCTTTTTTCCTATGTTTGGATATACACACAATCAATTTCACCTAAAATCAGGGGTATGTACCAATAAACAACTGCAATTGGATGTTCGAAAACAGGATGAGCAAATCAGACTCTGCTAAGGTCCTTTTACTAACAACCCGTACGTTCCTCTAATGAACGTTTGCCCTGAGGAAGCCACAATGACGCTACAGTTACGTGGGGGGTGAAACGCGCGTCGGCAGTGAAGTATCCTGTGCGAGTGGTTCAGCATTGTACCTGAATGGTTGGTTTACAGCGGACACAGTGTGCAACGGGAATCAAGCAAGTAAAAGAAGTGTTTGCTTGCTGTGTCTGCAAGCGCCTTTCTTGAATTCGCTAAAGAGATAAATTTCTTAAGAAGTCTTCTCCATTTGCTCACTGGATACAATTTTCAAGTTTGTTTTTCCTGCTGGCCTTTACAGGACAGAGAGAAAGCATTGGAAGTGGTAACTACTAACATTTACAGTTACCTGTTCAAGGTGGAATTTACATTTTGATTTGTGAATTTTCCACTTTTCCATATGCTGAACTGTCATGTAAAATATTATTATAACCCATGAAACTTGTCTATATGGGATTTGATATATGTGATTGTTTCTAAAGCTGTACCGACCTTGTAATGGTAGCACCGTGATTTAAATGGGGGTGTACATAAATCCTACGCATGTATTAATTTTCATGACACCGGATACTATTGCACTATAGTGGTGTCCTCTGAAATAGGTGTTGTACATACCCCTTGTCAGGGTACGTCTACAAAAAAGTTACTTACATACATGTACAATGATTTTGCACAGCCATATAAGTTCATGAGCATGGATCCTCACGGATCACCATGGTAACCGTTTTTTCGCCTGTGAAGCGAAGTTACCCTCTGGTGGAGGTGTTGCTAATTTGAATCTGTGCTTTATACCAACTATTTTGCATTGATACTAACTTATGCTTACATGTATCTAACGGTGAGCACCTGTTATTAAATCATTTTTCTTAACAAGCATAGATCCTCTAGGATCACTATGGTGGCCATTTTTTCGCTGTACTAGCGAAGCCACCCTCTAGCGGAGGTATTGCTCTGTTTATAAGGTTTGAAACTCACCGACTGTGTCAGAGGTATAACTGACTAGTCGTATTTTGTGATATTAAGACAATGTAAACACGGTTCATTTCTAGATTTGGATGAATCTGTAATTTAACCTCTTGATGTATATATTCGATAAATTGGACACTGTAGTCATTATGATTGGAACTTGGTATGATGTTTGCCTTCTTTCTTAAGAATAAAAATGGTGTGCTGAAATCCCTGTCTTGTAAGTAGTTACTTATTGTGTTTCTACTTACTCTCCCTTACTTTGTAGTCTTTAATTATTTTCTTTCATGCTTCAGATATAGAATACAATTTTTAAAAAAGTTTCCAATTTACTTCTATTATCAAATTTGTGTCATTCTCGTGTTATTCTTTGTTGAAGACATATCTAGATAGGTAGCGTGCACGTCTGTAACACTACATGATAGGAAATAGTGCTGCCATCTAGTGCTCTTGCAAATGAATACCATTGTTGCAAAACTGCTGCCATCTAGTGCTGCAGACACGTGCAATCTCCTGAACTTACCCTGCAGCTTTTCAACAAAGGATAGCAAGAGAAAAAAGAAAATGTTATAATGGAAGTAAATGAAAAAGTTTTTAAAATGGTATTTTCTATCTGATTCATGAATGGAAAAAAATGGCTTTTATGTCCCTTTAAGAATAAAATTCTTATCTTTGAAAACGTTTTTCTTTGGAAAGAGCTGCAACCTCCTTCTTTTCACTACCTTCTTAATGTGCACTCAAGCCTCCCCAACAGGCAAGGTTTTCTGGATTACCTTGGCTGAGAGCAGGTAAAAAACCCAGGTTTACTAATCAGCTGAATATTTCACCTGTGCTCCAGTTCAGATATCCTCAAGATGTGTCCTGTTAGGGAGGCCCAAGGACAGGTTTGAAAACCAGTGCTTTACTTCAAATCCACAGCTGATCTGTAAGCAATGCAAATCAGCACAGTAGGCAAAGTTGTATTACCCCTAGGCAGCTAATTATGTTGTCTAATGAAAAATCAGGGTCTGCTGACAAATAAAAAGTTAATGAAAAAAAGAATCTCCAAAGAAAAAACAAAGGGGTATATCTACCATTGGTAATATAGTGCTATCTTGATATTAGACTGTACTTATGCAGGAGTCAGACCTATTATTATCATAGCCCTACTACAACTGAGAATGAAAAGCATCTCTTTATTGCCAGCACTGATGCTGCCCTTGTACTGCACCCATAACATGCTTCTTTGTGAAATAAAGCAAACCCTTGTTCTATGGACACTTGAGTGAATATGCTGATTCAAGGGTATGGTGTTAATGAGTTCTCAGAAAGCTGATGTTTTGGGCCAGTGGGGCATCTGGTGCCAGAATTTTGTATGCACGCTGTTTCTAAGATTATTCTGGAGAGGATGACAGATAGCATAGACCATACAGACACAACAAAAAGGCTTTATTATTCTCAGTCTGTATAGTAATGGTCTGAAAATTGTAGTAAAGATCTCATAATATTATTCCTAATAATAGCTAAGTCAAGCTTTAAATGTGCAACACTGATGCTGCTTCATTAAAAAAAAAATCATTATAAAAATATAATAATAAATATAATGAAACAAATATTACCAATGTTAATCCTCAATAGATAAAAATATGATTAAAAATGCCTGTGGTCCCATAAATTAAAAAAAAAATAGTAAAATATATATATATATATATATATATATATATATATATATAAAACTAAAAGCATACATTTAGTTTTCCTATCATTGTCAAACAAATTGTGCTAATAAAGCGTATTTCTTTCCTAAGATATGGTGAGTCTACGGCTTGATTAATTACTGTTGGGAATATCACTCCTGGCCCACAACCCCAAGTCATTCTCTTTGCCTTCGGGGCATAGAGGAGGTGAAGTTTAGGTCTCTGAAGATTTTTTTTTATTTCATCTACAAGTAAGTTTTGGGGTATAGCCGTATTCCACGTCATTCCTTGCAGTCGGGTAGTGGTGGCTTTAAAGCAGTTAGGAGCTTGTAAAGAGGTACTTACTGCATTTTCCTAACATTTGATGCCCTAGTTTAGAAAGCTAGAATTGGCTACTCTGTTCTTTCTTTTCAAAGGTCTCTGTGAGGAACTGTGTCCTCTCATACCTTGTAACTGTCTACATGTCGGACAGTGGAGCAGGTAAGTGCTTTTTATTCCAGTTGGGGAGACCATGCACTTAACAAATTAAAAGACACTGCTTTTTTTATTGGGGCATGGATAATCCTGTTGTATGGGTTACACTGGGGCATGAAGTAGGCACTGTAGCATGCATGAGACTAACTTTTAAACTCTTTTTTAAAAAAAAGGGTAAAATGTTTTTATTAGGCTTTATTTTCTAACACATATTTACTTGATAAAACAATACAAGTTTAAACTGATAGTAAGGCTGAATTTTCTATTTCAGCAGCTTATTCATTTCCCCATTGTTTTAAAATAAAACGATGCAACCTTTTAAACTGTCCAGTTTGAAAAACTGGATATTTCTGGTACTCAGTGTACCAGAAAGTGGTACCTCTCTGTGTCGCAGCAGTAATTTGAGCTCGGCAGTTGCGGTCACTTCATAATGTTTCTGAGGAAAAAGCAGTTTTTCTCCATTTCTGGGTGATCTGGTCTTAATTGGTAGCGGTAAGGCACCTCAGTAATTGAGGTGTGGGGTTGCCTGAGGGTATTTTAGAAGTTAATTTGATGTTTATTAAATGTTTTTTCTAAACTTTTCTCACATAATTTTAGCTGGGGATCGATCCTAATTTGGTATAACATTTAAAGTGTATTTTTTCCTTGGAATATTTTAATTGAATAATTAAATCTTTGAAACATATCTGTACAAGTTTATATACTGTTTCACAACATGTCTGATATGGTGCAAGAGTCTGCTCTCATGAATTCATGCTTATTATGTTTAGATGCACAAATTGCAGCTCCTATAAAATATTGTTCTTCATGTGACAAGAAAACCTTGCAAAATAAAGGTAAAATTTTTGAGCCTAATGTCTCTCAGGATAATGCTGTTAAAATAATACCTCAGCTTTCTCCTGCTTCATCCCAAGCCTTAATGGTGCCACATGCAGTGCCCTGTGGTTCCTCTATAACTCCTAGTGGAGTTTATTTAAAAGCAGAAATTGCTGCCCAGGTATCTTCAGCTGTATCTGCGGCATTAGCTGCCATTCCCAGATTACAGGGAAAATGCAAGAGGAAATATAGAAATTCAGAAAGTAAGGTTCCTGTCCTCAGTTCTGCTTCTCAAGTTGCCCTTTCTCATAAGTTTGATGAGGAAGATACATCGGGACTTTCTGAGGGTGAATCTCAGATTCGGACAGTATAATTAATTCTTCTGAGACTGAGGTGGTATCCTTCAGATTTAAGCTTGAACACCTTTTTTTATTGTTAAAGGAGGTTTTAGCTACTTTAGATGACTATGTTACCCCTGTCATTGTCACTCCTAAGAAATCTAGTAAACTTAATAGTTTCTTTGATAAAGCTTCCACTTCGAAGGTTTTTCCTGTTTCCTGTTTTTCCTGTGCCAGACCGTGCTAGGGAGATTATCTCAATGGGAGAAACCAGGGGTATCTTTTTCCCCGTCTCCCATTTTTAAGAAAATGTTTCCTGTTTAGGACTCCATTAAAGACCCTTGGTATATTGCACCCAAAGTTGGAGGGGCCATTTCCACTCTGGCTAAGAGAACCACTATTCCTATTGAGGATAGCTGCTCTATTAAGGATCCGATGGACAAGAAGCTGGAGGCTTATTTGAAAAAGATTTATGTTCATCAAGGTCTCCAATGGCTACCTGCGGTGTGTATTGCCACTGTGACTAGTGCAGCATCTTATTGGTTCAACGCCTTGTCTGATTCTCTTCAAGTAGAGACTTCCTTGGATGAAATTCAAGATAGGATTAAAGCTCTTAAGTTGACCAATTCCTTTATTGCAGTTGCCATTTTACAGTTTGTTAGACTAGGAGCTAAAACTTCTAGTTTCGCTGTCCTAGCCCGCAGTGCGCTATGTTTGAAATCCTGGTTTGAGGATGTCAAGCTTCTGGCAATTCCTTACAAGGACAAAACCTTGTTTGGACCCGATTTGGCAGAATTATCTCTGATATTACGGGTGGAAAAGAGTATTTTCTACCGCAAAATAAGAAGAAAAGGCCTCAAGGACGTCAGAGTAATTTTCGTTCCTTTCTTAACTTCAGAGGAAAGCCTTCCCCTTTTTCTTCCAAGTAGGAACAATCCAAGTCTTCTTGTAAACCCAATCAGTCTTGGAACAAGGGGAAACAATCAAAGAAACCCGCAGCTGATTCCAAATCAGCATGAAGGGTTTGCCCCCGATCCAGGGTCGGATCTGGTGGGAGGCAGACTTTCTCAGTTCTCTTAAAGGGACAGTAAACCTTAAAAATAATGTTATATAATTCTGCACATAGTGCAGAATTATATAACATTATTTAGGTGCTATAGCCATAAAAGCATTTTTTACTGTTTAATTTGCTAAAATACGGTGCTTTTACAGACCCGCTCTCTGCTCTCTGCTGAGCGGGTCTGTTATTTTTAGTCAGCGCATCGGGCCAGCTGTATAGTCACAGCCCGGCCCGACCGTGCCATAAGACTAAGTGCAGCTCGCTCCTGTGACAGGAGCGAGCTGCACTTAGTGCTATGGCGCGGTCGGGCCGGGCCATAGCACTAAGTGCTAGTGTGGTTTCCAAAAAAGAGGGAACTTTCTGTCCCATTCTAGACTTGAAGTCTCTAAACAAGTTTTAAAAAAGTTTCATCCTTCAAGATGGAGACTATACGATCCATTCTTCCTTTAGTACAAGAGGGGTCAGTTCATGACAACCATAGACTTAAAGGATGCGTATCTTCATGTTCCTATTCACAGGGACCATCACGGATTCCTGAGATTTGCCTTTCTGGACAAATATTTCCAGTTTGTGGCCCTTCCATTTGGTCTAGCCATGGCTCCCAGAATTTTTTCAAAGGTTCTGGGGGCTCTTTTGGCAGTGATCTGTTCTTGTGGAATTGCTGTGGCACCCTTCCTGGACGACATATTGGTTCAGGCACCATCTTTTCAACAAGCAAAATCTCACACAGAGATATTGTTGTCTTTTCTTTGCTCCCACGGTCGGAATGTGAATCTGGAAAAAGAGCTCCCTTTCCCCTGCTACAAGAGTAGTGTTCTAAGGGACCATAATAGAGTCTCAACAGAGGTCAGGAAAAACAAAATGATTTTCTCTTGCCTCTCTCTTCAGGCTACTGCTCATCCTTCAGTGGCTCAATGTAAGGAGGTAATCAGTCTGATGGGGGCTTCCATGACATCATTCCTTTTGCTTGATTCCATTTGAGGGCTCTCCAGTTGTGCATGCTTCAACAATGGAATGCCGACCATGCAGATCTATCTCAGAGAATAGAGTTAGATCAGTTGTCAAGGGACTCTCTCCCATGGTGAATTTCTCAGGAACATCTGTCTCAGGGCACATGCTTTTGGAGACCTTCCTGGGTGATCCTGATCACAGATGCCAGCTTGCTGGGGAGCAGTCTGGAACTCATTAAAAGCTCAGGGCCTTTGGACTCGGGATGAGTCTGCTCTTCCCATCAACTTCTTGGAGTTGAGGGCAATTTACAATGCTCTATTGCAGTGCTTTCCAAACTGTGTGTCGGGACACACTAGTGTGTCGGCAGCAGTGTGTAGGTGTGTCCCTGCTTCAGCACAAATTTTTTTTAATTTTTTTTTTTTTTTGGTTTCTGACTTTCCACCTGCCTGCTACGCATATCACATGGTTGACACGTGATTGATACCTAGGGGGACACAGATCTTCTTAACCTATTGGCGCAGCTCAGTGGGAACTGAAACTATTCCCATTGGCAGCACATTGGCTCCTGACTGCACGTGTAGTCTCCTTAATTGGCTCGTGACTGCATGTGTAGTCAGTGAGTAGGAGAGCAGTGTGTTTGCAGCACAGGCAGTAGTCAATCGGACTCACCGAGCTTTGAGGGTGGCAGCTTAAATGCTGAGCTGAAGTCAGTGGGGGTTTTTTTGCAACTAGCTCCCAGTAGTGCATTGCTGCTCCTGCACTTGATATATGGATAGGAAGTGGAAGCTTAAAAAATGCTTGATGATAAAATGCGAGTGTCTTTATCTAATATTCCACCAAATATTCAGAAATTGTGTTCATCCCATCGACCTCATACATCCCATTAAAATATCAAGTAGCTATTGGTGTTATTTAACTTTTTTTTAATTATTGCACATACATACTGTTACTTGTAAATACATTTCATTATTATATAATTCATTTATGTGTCCGTATCTCTTAAAACAACTTAGTTTAACCTCCTGTTTGCTAGTACAACTGAATTACTGTGTCGCGAAATGATGTAGGTCTAAAAAGTGTGTCACCAACAGGAAAAGTTTGGAAAGCTCTGCTCTATTGGCTTGGCCTCAGTTGTCCTCAACCAAGTTTATCAGGTTCCAGCCAGACAACATAACCTCTGTGGCTTACATAAATCACCAGGGAGGAACTCAGATTTCCTTAGCCATGAAGGAGGCTACTTGGATTCTTCAGTGGGCAGAGACCCACAATTGCTGTCTATCTGCCATCCCCATTCCAGGAGTAGTCAACTGGGAAGCGGATTTTCTGAGCAGACAGACTTTTTCCAGCTTAGTCCTCAAATGGGGGGTGCTGGAGTTAGATCTGATGGCATCCCGTCAGAACGCCAAGCTTCCAAGGTGTACGGTTCAAGGTCAAGAGATCCACAGGCCATTCTGATAGATGTTCTGGTGGTTCCTTGGGCTTTCAGGTTGGCATACCTGTTTCCTCTGTTTACTCTCCTTCCACAAGTCATTGCTTGTATCAAACAGGAGAGGGCGTCTGTGATTCTAATAGCTCTTGCGTGGCCTCGCAGGATCTGGTTTGCAGACCTAGTGGAGATGTCATCTCTCCCACCTTGGAGACTACCTCTGAGGAAGGACCTCCTGATTCAGGGTCCCTTCCTTCATCCAAATCTCGTTTCTCTGAAGCTGACAGCTTGGAGATTGAATGCTTAATTCTGTCTAAGCTTGGTTTTTCTGAGTCGGTCATTGAGACCATGATTCAGGCTCGCAAGCTTGTTACTAGAAAGATTTACCATACAATATGGCGTAAATATCTTTATTGGTGTGAATCCAAGGGCTACTCTTGGAGCAGAGTTAGAATTCCTAGAATGTTATCTTTTCTTCAGGAAGGCCTGGAGAAGGGATTGTCAGTCAGTACCCTGAAGAGTCAGATTTCTGCTTTATCAGTTTTACTACATAAAAGTTTGGCAGATGTGCAATCTTTTTTTCAGGCCTTGGTCAAAATCAGGCCTGTCTTTAAGTCTGTTGCTCCTCCTTGGAGCCTTAACCTTGTTCTTAAAGTTTTACAGCTGGCTCCGTTTGAGCCGTTGCATTCCTAAGACATTAAGTTGTTATCTTGAAAGGTTTTGTTTCTTGTTACTATCTCTTCTGCTCGAAGAGTTTCAGAACTCTCAGCTCTGCAGTGTGATTCCCCTTAACTTATTTTTCATGCCGATAAGGCGGTTCTTCGTACTAAGTTAGGTTTCCTTCCTAAGGTTGTTTCTAATAGAAATATCAATCAGGAAATTATTGTTCCCTCTCTGTTTCCTAATCCTTCTTCTTCCAAAGAGCGTTTGTTACACAATTTGGATGTTGTACGTGCTCTTAAATTCTTCTTACAGGCGACTAAGGATTTTCGCCAGTCCTCTGCCCTCTTTGTCTGTTTCTCTGGGAAACATAAAGGTCAGAAAGCTACTGCTTTTAAAATCTGAAAAAAAGATCTATAGCACTGTAAATGTTTTCTCAATTTTGGAAAAAAAATAAAATATATATATATATATATAGTACTGTAAGAGTGTCTTTTCAATCTGAAAAAAGATCCAAGCACTGCAAATGTCTTCTCAATCTGAAAAATAGATCTAAACCACTGTAAGCATCTTCTCAATCTGAAAAAAAACTATACCACTGTAAGCGTCTTCTCAATTTTAAAGAAAAATAAAGAGATCTATACCACTGTAAGCATGTCCTCTCAATCTGAAAGAAAAAAATCTATACCACTGTAAGCATGTCCTCTCAATCTGAAAGAAAAATAAAGAGATCTATACCACTGTAAGCAAGTCCTCTCAATCTGAAAGAAAAATAAAGATATATAGCACTGTAAGCGTGTCCTCTTAATCTGAAAGAAAAAATAAAGATATATAGCACTGTAAGCATGTCCTCTTAATCTGAAAGAAAAAATAAAGATATATAGCACTGTAAGCATGTCCTCTTAATCTGAAAGAAAAAAAAAAAGATCTATAGCACTGTAAGCATGTCCTCTTAATCTGAAAGAAAAAAAAAAAGATCTATAGCACTGTAAACATGTCCTCTTAATCTGAAAGAAAAAAAAAAGATCTATAGCACTGTAAGCATGTCCTCTTAATCTGAAAGAAAAAAAAAAAGATCTATAGCACTGTAAGCGTCTCCTCTTAATCTGAAAGAAAAAAAAAGATCTATAGCACTGTAAACATGTCCTCTTAATCTGAAAGAAAAAAAAAGATCTATAGCACTGTAAGCATGTCCTCTTAATCTGAAAGAAAAAAAAAAGATCTATAGCACTGTAAGCATGTCCTCTTAATCTGAAAGAAAAAAAAAAAGATCTATAGCACTGTAAGCATGTCCTCCTAATCTGAAAGAAAAAAAAAAGATCTATAGCACTGTAAGCATGTCCTCTCAATCTGAAAGAAAAATAAAGATATATAGCACTGTAAGCGTGTCCTCTTAATCTGAAAGAAAAAAAAAGATCTATAGCACTGTAAGCGTGTCCTCTTAATCTGAAAAAAAAAGATCTATAGCACTGTAAGCATGTCCTCTTAATCTGAAAGAAAAAAAAAAGATCTATAGCACTGTAAGCATGTCCTCTTAATCTGAAAGAAAAAAAAAAGATCTATAGCACTGTAAACATGTCCTCTTAATCTGAAAGAAAAAAAAAAGATCTATAGCACTGTAAGCATGTCCTCTTAATCTGAAAGAAAAAAAAAAGATCTATAGCACTGTAAGCGTCTCCTCTTAATCTGAAAGAAAAAAAAAAGATCTATAGCACTGTAAACATGTCCTCTTAATCTGAAAGAAAAAAAAAAGATCTATAGCACTGTAAGCATGTCCTCTTAAACTGAAAGAAAAAAAAAAGATCTATAGCACTGTAAGCATGTCCTCTTAATCTGAAAGAAAAAAAAAAAGATCTATAGCACTGTAAGCATGTCCTCCTAATCTGAAAGAAAAAAAAAGATCTATAGCACTGTAAGCATGTCCTCTTAATCTGAAAGAAAAAAAAAAGATCTATAGCACTGTAAGCATGTCCTCTTAATCTGAAAGAAAAAAAAAAGATCTATAGCACTGTAAGCGTCTCCTCTCAATCTGAAAGAAAAAAAAAGATCTATAGCACTGTAAGCGTTTCCTCCTAATCTGAAAGAAAAAAAAAAGATTTATAGCACTGTAAGCATGTCCTCTTAATCTGAAAGAAAAAAAAAAGATCTATAGCACTGTAAGCGTGTCCTCTTAATCTGAAAGAAAAAAAAAAGATCTATAGCACTGTAAGCGTGTCCTCCTAATCTGAAAGAAAAAAAAAAGATCTATAGCACTGTAAGCATGTCCTCTTAATCTGAAAGAAAAAAAAAAGATCTATAGCACTGTAAGCATGTCCTCTTAATCTGAAAAAAAAAAAAAGATCTATAGCACTGTAAGCATGTCCTCTTAATCTGAAAGAAAAAAAAAGATCTATAGCACTGTAAGCATGTCCTCTTAATCTGAAAAAAAAAAAAGATCTATAGCACTGTAAGCATGTCCTCTTAATCTGAAAGAAAAAAAAAAGATCTATAGCACTGTAAGCATGTCCTCTTAATCTGAAAGAAAAAAAAAAGATCTATAGCACTGTAAGCATGTCCTCTTAATCTGAAAGAAAAAAAAAAGATCTATAGCACTGTAAGCGTGTCCTCTTAATCTGAAAGAAAAAAAAAAGATCTATAGCACTGTAAGCGTGTCCTCTTAATCTGAAAGAAAAAAAAAAGATCTATAGCACTGTAAGCGTGTCCTCTTAATCTGAAAGAAAAAAAAAAGATCTATAGCACTGTAAGCGTGTCCTCTTAATCTGAAAGAAAAAAAAAAGATCTATAGCACTGTAAGCATGTCCTCTTAATCTGAAAGAAAAAAAAAGATCTATAGCACTGTAAGCATGTCCTCTTAATCTGAAAGAAAAAAAAAAAGATCTATAGCACTGTAAGCGTGTCCTCTTAATCTGAAAGAAAAAAAAAAGATCTATAGCACTGTAAGCATGTCCTCTTAATCTGAAAGAAAAAAAAAAGATCTATAGCACTGTAAGCGTGTCCTCTTAATCTGAAAGAAAAAAAAAAAAGATCTATAGCACTGTAAGCGTGTCCTCTTAATCTGAAAGAAAAAAAAAGATCTATAGCACTGTAAGCGTGTCCTCCTAATCTGAAAGAAAAAAAAAAGATCTATAGCACTGTAAGCATGTCCTCTTAATCTGAAAGAAAAAAAAAAAGATCTATAGCACTGTAAGCATGTCCTCTTAATCTGAAAGAAAAAAAAAAGATCTATAGCACTGTAAACATGTCCTCTTAATCTGAAAGAAAAAAAAAAAGATCTATAGCACTGTAAGCATGTCCTCTTAATCTGAAAGAAAAAAAAAAGATCTATAGCACTGTAAGCGTGTCCTACTAATCTAAAGAAACAACAACAACAAAAAAACAACTGCTGGAACGTGTTGGCAGCGGCCGATGGCTGTCAGCACCCTGGAAACCAGCACCTTCACAAGTGCTCATAGATCATTTAGCAAAAGTGTAGAAGATAAAGGGGAGAGGGGTTATGAGTAAACCCTCACTATTAACATACTTTTCAAAAAAGTATTTAATGCCCCTTAAGAATGTAAGCATTGTTACAAATAAACCCTCAAACAACCATAAATGCAAGCAACACTAATTACAGTATTATCTTTATTATTTGCAGCAATTGATGATGTTGTTTTAAAACGGTTTCCTTATTACATACTGCACTGTGCCTGTCTTATCCGTTTTCAAAGTACTTCTAGGTCATTTTCTAATATTAACACTTCAACTTTGTTCTCACAAACTCCACACTTCATCAGTCATTATCCACACCCCCCTTAAACAGACACATTTAAATATCACACTTCAAACTCCTTTCACTTCCCTTTTTGTTACTTTTAGCTGCTGGAGATATCTCTGGTGACCGAGGCCCTTCTTGACTTCTTATCATTTACACTCCCAGACAAAGAGGAGGTGTAGGGTGTGTACTCTGTACCCACTGGACCTTTCAGTACATACTCACTTTGAGCTGTGTAGTAAAAAGCAAGCAAATAAAAAAACAAACAGACAATAACAAACACTTCTATTATTTATGCCCAAGTAGTAAAATAAATAAATAATTAAAATGCTTTAGAAGGGCTGGCACATATTAAAGGACCACCCAATACAGTAGAATTGCATAATGCACACGTGTATAATAAAAAAAACAATGATTTAAAACCTACTCTGAATTTCAAATAAGCAGCAAATTTTTTTCTGACAAATGTATTTTTTATCCCATTTTTCAGCCCCCTGTATCATGTGACAGATATCAGCCAATCACAGACTAGTATACGTATATGCTGTAAGCTTGTGAACATGCTCAGTTTGATTTTTTGCCCCAGAAAGTGCGCATCTAAAAATACAAATTTTGATAATGGAAGTAAATTGTAAAATGTCTTAAAACTGCATGTTCTTTCTGAATCATAAAAGTTTGTTTTGACTTGTGTCCCTGTAACAGGCAATTTATGGAACATCCTTAATAGAAACTGTTAAAGGGACAGTATACTGTAAAATAGTTTTTCCCTTAATGTGTTTACAATTGCTTTTTTTACCAACTGCAGAGTAAAAAATGTATGAAAATGAGCTTTTAAGGCTTATTTGTGTATATTAAAGCTCTGATTTTGTGTTTTGAAGCCACAACCTAATAAAATGGGTTGAGCTTGTAGGTATAATCAGATCTCATTACTGTATCACATTGTGTACATATATCTGCTTCTTTATCTTATATCTGTCCTTAAAACAATCACTAGTACTTTGAGAGAACAATGTAAAATCAACATTTTATTACCTTATCTCTTCTATAACCCACTGGGAGTGTAATTTCTTCTGCTGGCTGTGTTTACAAAGCTTATCTATAGCTGGTACGCGCGGCCACAAACTTTCAGAATAGGTGGGGATACCACATGCTAAATCAACAATTTCAAATGCCAATATAAGGGTAAAGGAGCTACTTGTAAACACTTTAATACACTCCAGCAGGTAAAGTGGATCATTGTGAACAAATTAAAGGGGAGAACATTTTTGAGTAAACTGTCCCTTTAAGGATGATGAAGAACAGGATGTAAATACACCAATTACTATTTCGGGGTCACACCGAGCTGTTAATTTTAGGAATAATAAGCATTTTACCAATAAAAATAAAAATAAGGGTAATATAAAACAGAATAAACAACAAAATCAATACAAAGGGAAGGGACATTTTGAGAAAATAGGGGGCCATGTAAGACCTAGAGACCAACACACTTATGAGTGGGATAGGGGGCAGGCTTCAGGTAATTTTAATAATCAGAATACAGGGCCCTTTAATAGACCTGAAATACAGAGGGATCAATATGTAAATAGCACCAAGTGGAACCAACAGCGGGTGAAACTGAAATTTAGAGGCAATTGGCAGGATAAACAAATGAAACCCCGTCTCCTTTTGTACAAAGGCAGGATAATTATAAGAAGGGGCATTTTTTAGGGACTCCTCCCTGGCGACAACAGGAAAAAAAGACCAGATTGGAGAGAGATACAATTAAATGTATTAGAGACCCCAAAAAACCCCAAACGCACACTAGACAATATAGAGGTACAAGAGGGGGTAAAAAACTACGAAAAAAGGAACAGAAACAATTGGAACTAGAAAGAGGGGCTAAATTATTTTTTAATCTGTCTCACAAAGTATTTAAAGATAACGAAATGAGACTACTATCTAGGGGACTAAATTTTGCTCCGGTCACACAACCAAATCATTTTGAATTATTTATTGATATTCAAAGATATATCAGAAAGTTAATACTCAAGAGATACTATGACAAAAATAATGTGTATAGGAAAATGATTCTGATGCATTGAAAATATTTGAATCTCTTGATAGGGATAATGGAACCCAATTCTCTCAAGGAGAAATAATGGAGGGGAATTCTTTTAATGTTTCCCTTCATGAAGAAATATCTATCAATATGCAACATTGTCCACTAAAAAGAAAATCGATTTTCTATCCGCAAAATATGCAAAGTGAGTATATAAAGACAATCAATAAATTGGTGTGTGAGGATGTAAATATGTTATTCACCAATAATAAGATACAGAATGATAATCTCACAAATGGAGAAAGAGAATCTCTTAAAATCCTAATGAGTGATATGGAGGTAGTGTATCGGTCTGCGGATATGGGGGGTGGGATTGTAGTGCAAAATAGACATTACTACTTGAAGGAGGCTTACAATCTATTAAATGATAGAGAGACATATTTACCCTTGACTTTCAACCCCACAAGTACGTATAAGAAAGAACTATGGAATCATTTATTAACTGCTAAGCAAGATGGCATTTTAAACCAGAACAAATTTAATTACCTTTATGAAGTGTACCCCATAATTGCATGCTTCTACCACCTCCCTAAAATACATAAGAGTGTCACCTAACCGCCCGGTAGACCGATTGTATCCGGGACTTGGTTCTCTGTGTGATAATCTGTCAAAATCTATTGACTATTATCTACAACCCCTAGTTAAAAACACTCCGGCGTTCCTAAGGGACACTGTGGATGTTATTAAAAAAATTGAAGGGATGAGACTGTCTACAACCCAAGGGCTTGAATATGGACTTAGATATTCAGTCCTTTCTGGTATGATTCACACTGTCCCTTTAATATACAATGGGAAATTCTCTGTCAAAAGCTAAATGAGTTTTTATCAGTTGTAATAGTTGAGGTGTCCCCTATTTATTATGTAAAGTTCCACATCTCTATTTATTACGGGATAAACACATTAACAATAGGGATCACCTAAGCAAGTTTGAGGCCTTTTAGGTGTTCTTTTTAAAGGTTTTAAGTAAGCAAGATATTTGTATTTCTTACCTAGAGGGTTATCTCTAAATAGGGAGAGTGATAATATACAAGACAATTTTATTTTATTTTATTTTGGGTGTTTAATTTTATAAAGAAATATGTTCAATATTTTATTATTATTTTCACTATATGGTATTAGTGTTAAAATTGAATATTTTTAGCAATTGTTATTACTATGTGAATAGAACGTTTTTGTCTCCTTATTGGTCTGTGAGGGGTTAATAGGAGGATCTATCTTAGTACTGCCTATAAATGGCAGGAAGGATGAGCTACAACCACTCTTGAAAAAGTTCCTAGCTGGAACGAAACGTACGTCGAGTGTTTAATCCCAGTGAGGCTACTTATTTGTACAAGCATTAACGCTAGATTACAACATGAGCCGAGGGTTTTCTAAAAAGTTTTTAATTTAGTTTTTAACATCTTTTATTCTGTAATATTATTGCTGGCTATGCAAACATCTAGCTTGTGTAGTATTAACACCGAAGAAGGCTTTGAGTGGCTCTGGATTTGTCAGTTCCATTAGGACTCACACCCTCAGTTTGGAGCTATCGGGAAGAGGAGGAGGATTCTATCTTGCGCAGTCTGGATCCGATTGGCCGTTTGGAAACACACCCTCTCTCTGGTTGTCTCTGACGCTTCATGCGAGGAGGAACTCATTATCCGGAGGATGCTGGAGCGGGTTTGCACAGATATTTGATATATCATATGCTTGTACATATACTTTTTTTTTTAATTCAATTTTTATTGAAGCCAACCAGTAGCAATATATAATCAAATAGTACACACATATGTCACGCAGGACACTGATATTGTACATCTTTATAAAATTAATAGACAGCAGTGTCCTAACCCAATCATGTCTAAACTAAGACCTTTTGGATTTGCACAAAAAATCAATAGCTACCTGGCATTTTCAAATAATAAGAATAAAAATAATAATAACATCGAACAAACGAACAAACAAATTATAATAAAATAAAAAAATTAAAATTATATATAATTCCGCCCCTCAGGGACGCCTCCTACTGGGACATAGATAACATTAAGTTACCTCCCATATACTACCTATTAATTAATTTCTCTATTATTTATAATCAAAGTCCCAGGGAACACATCTGCTAAAACTAGTTCAGCAAAACTTATAGATGACACAAAGGGTGCTAATAATTCCTTATGAAGCGGGAGTGGAAAAGACTTAATAATCGCAGCCCATTTTTCCAAAAACTGCCTTATCCTCTCCTCCGTTACTAAAGACAGATGAAAAGCTTCATAAATAATTTGGGATTGAATCCCCTTCAGAATTTGAGAAAAGCTTGGGATGCGCTTGGCTTTCCAATTTTTCAAAATGAAATATCTAACTGTTAATATAACAGTATTTAACGTTATTATCCATGGATTAGCCCTTGACCTAATAACCAAAAAAATAATCTCTTCTAAGGAAAGCGTAACCGACGTAAGATGTATTATATTAAACCAATACAAAACTTTTTGCCATAGTTTAATTTTAGGGCACTGTCAGAACATATGCGCCAAATCAGCATCCCTGTTCAAACAACAGGGACAAACAGAAGGGTTTGAAGGATAAAATTTAGCAACTTTAAGCGGAGATAAATAGAAATCATTAATTATCTTTGTATGAGACTCCTTCCAGCTTACAGCAACCTGGCATTGGGCTAAACTGTGGAAGCTTTCATGAATTCTCTCACTATCTAACGTAGGAATACCAGTAAGCCAAAACTTACATACTCTATCCAAGAGTCTGGCACCCTGCTTGGACAGCATAATATCATATATTAATGAAATTGAGGCTTTGCCCATATTATATTTGCATATTCACTTCTTAATATCGGACCACGCGACATCCATAGACCTAGGCCAATTCTGGGATTGGATATAATGTCTCAATTGAAAATAAGCAAACAAATTGTTATGCGGAAGGTCAAAACGTTGAAAAATCTGCTCAGTGGGTAAAATTTGATTGTTTTCATCTAACCCCTGTTGAATATTGCACCATCCGTTAAGTGACCATGTTTTAAAGACCTTGTGATAAATAGCTGGAGTGAATTGAGGATTCCCTATTATAGGTAAATATTCTGAAAACGTAAAATCAATCTGCAATATGGAGCAGTACTTTTGCCATGCCTGAATAATATTTTTAAAGGAAAAAAGAGGCTTAATATTTTTCTGGTAAGCTCTGAAGAGAGCAATGTAAGATAGCTTTCAAAGACCACGGAGCAATCATGTATGTTTCTAGCGCAGAAGTAGACACTATATTGGTCTCTGACAAACAATCATAGCAATTTTAAGCATGGTAGCCAGATTATATAACCGCACATTTGGAAGAGCTAAACCTACAAATGAATGATTTTACGTAAGTCTATCCAAGGGAAGGCGAGCCTTATTACCGCTCCAAATAAATTGAGAGAACCAGGAAGAGAGTTTTCTTAAATCTTTATTCAAGATAAAGAGAGGTAAGTTTTGAAGAGGATGCAGAATACAAGGAAAAATGATAGTTTTGATCAAATTAACCTTAGCCGAAATGGAGAGAGGAAAGGAGGCCCATAGTTTTAAATCCTCTTGGATTTTTAAGAATAATGTTGTGAAATTAGCTTAATACCAATTTTTAGGATTTCGATGTAATTCAATACCGAGATATTTAATAGTTTCCACTTCTCTAAACGGAGAAACTACATATTTCCTATTCTGGTTCCCGATATACATATACTATACATTGTGAGTGCTTTTCTTGGAAAGGGTATTATACTAATAAATTATCATTTTAATCTGCACTTAGATGCGGTTGTGCGCTCCTTTCGCTCTTTGTTTTACAATATTAACATAATTTTCAACAACAATTTTTTTTAAATGTTTTTATTGAGGTAAAAATAAATAGTAACAATACAAGTATTGCATGTGCATCCTCATTCAAATATCTACAGAAGCTTGTACATCATACTGTATGACATCACAACCCATTACCTGTATTGTACATATCAGCATGTGCCAAAAAAAAAAGTAGCCTCACAATTTCCATTTATGAGCGAGTAGCATAAAAAATCAGCTTAAAGTACTTGGGGCTTCCATACTTCCCACAAGGCAGGGATATAATATTCCTAATGTCACATAAAATAAAGTGAAATATCAACTTCAACCAGAAGTATAAATTGTTCCTGCTTGCTGCCCCTCTCCTCCTACTAGATCCTATCAGAGCCATTCGTTTCTCAACCTGCTCTCCATTATATACTGGGTATTTTCATACCTTACAATTAATTCCTTTTGTGTATCCCTCTCTAGTGTTCTAATCCAATATTTCCATTTTTTGAAGAACCTTTCAACATTGTTCTCCACGTTATACCATATATCATTTTGCTCTATTAAGAATTGCTTCTGTACCACATTTTTTAATTATTTAAGGGAAGGTGCCCGTATATTTTTCCATCCTTTTAGAATCAGGTTTCTGCTTAATAAAATTAGCATATTAACAAAGGTTCTACACTGAGAGATTTAATTTCTGTTAAAGTGTAAAAAAACAACTTGTTCTGCTTGGGGGAGCAATTGAGCATTACACAATTTATTAGCCCAATAAAAAACCATTCTCCAAAATTTTTTTAGCTTCGGGCAAGACCATAAACAGTGTATTCAGTTTGCTATCTCCATGCTACATTTTTCGCACTTATATTCCTTTTGCCTATTTCCCCATTTAGACATCATCTCTCCCATATTTTCCCATGTAATCTAATAAATTTCATGCAATAATCTCTTACTTGTAAATATACAGCAGTAATGACGCAGCGGACAATATTTTTTCAATAAGGTTTCTCAACACGTCTGCTCACATAGCCACATCCACCGTAAGTCCCAAATCCTGACGATACTTTTCAATTTAGTTATTTTATTAAATTGTCTTTGTTCTTTAGGCGCACTTTGTTTAAAATGATACCTAGGTGGGCTCAGGAGCGAAAATGCACTGCTGGTAGCTAGCTGGTGATTGATGACCACACACATATGCCTCTTGTCATTGGCTCACCATATATGCTTAGCTAGTTCCCAGTATTTTACTTTATTACATGACTACAGAAACATTTTTCCCTTTATTCTCTTCCTTTGATGCTCATATGATCTGAATATCCCTTTCTGTATGCACATTTCTCTCCCATATCACTCACACAATTTGTAATCAATGTCCATTCTGATCTATTCTAATGCAATGATCTTGTTCTGGGTTCCAAATGACAATGTCACTGTCCCAGAAATGTCAAAGCTTTTCCAGTTTTTTTCTTCCTTTGGCATCTCAGAATTAACTAATTATCTCACTAAGATGGTCACTCTGCCTTATCTTTGCTTATCCTGCTTTGTCTCACGTTTCAACTTTCAACACCCCCTTGATTCCTCATTCTATCACCTCTTATGTAACATCACTTTAGCTGCTTCTTCAAACCAAACATTGCCAGGTTCTTGTCAATATTAACACTCTCTAAAACCCCTTATGGAAACAGTAATCTTAATCAGATGTGACAGCACCACTCCAAAAATATTATAACTATATTAGTGTTACTCAGGTTGCAAGAGAAAGCTATAGCCACAATACCAAAATACATATAATATTAACAATTCTCAGCACACCAATTTGGTATAAAAGTATCAAATGTATTATGATAAATGTCATAAAAAAGAATTTAATAAAATAAATCCATAATATCCCCCAAACTATCATCATGTATACACCACATACATATACCAAAGAAGAAAATTATTAAGAAAACAAAAAAAAAAAGAAAAAAAATCACACACAATTTTTTTTAGAAACAAATAAAAAAAGTCTGAAAAAAATCCCCCTAGTCATCCCAAGAGGGAGCCGTCCGTCCTCACATGTAGACAAGAGTCCAAGTAATAAACCGGTATATCCAAACTGTATCAAAGTATATCTAGTCACAGGCCAAATGCAAATAGCATGTGTTCCTTTAAATTACATCTTTAAGTAAAATTCACTTCATAGTCCTTAAGATTTCAGTACCAAAAACATTTGTACAGAAACAAAAAGCTGTGTACAATAGCATTTACATGTTGCAGGATATGGGTCAGTAGGAACATTGCAGGCCGCTAAATAACTTATAGGATTGTGGCTCCCAAATGAACTGTTTTTATTATGTGAGAGATGCAAATGTGCTTTAACCACTCCACTTTTCAGTGGTTCAAGTGTGAGGTTGACTGTTACTGATAACAACAGGACTGATACTAAGCTACTATCCATAGAAGTTTGCATATAACCCAGGTCTAACTGTCTAGAGATACATGCAACCTATATTTTAAAAGGACACTAAAGTCATAATGAAACTTACATGATTCAGATAGAGGATGCAATTAAAAAAATATATTATATCATATACTTTACTTAAGGCATCAGTTCTTAATGCAAATGTGCAAGAGTACACTGTTTATATATATGTCTGTGATTTGTTGATGGGTGTCTCATGATACAGGGGGTAGGGAAATTAGAGGAAATTTGAACATTTTCAGGAAAAAAAATCTGTGCATTTTTTTTATTATTTGGTTCTATTGTGTTTTTTTTGTTGTTTTTTGAGAATTTTTTTTTAATTGAGGTTTTGAAAGATAACAACCAATAAAATAGGTCCATAAGGCAATTCAAAGAAAATACTAGAATGTACATACACTACTAACAAAATATCGACATAAGGGCTAACACTCAAACATCAATATGGTGGTCCTGTCTACCCAGTGGTAATTGTTATGTAACTATAACCTTTAGTGATGGTAATCATTATGGAATAATTGAATGTCCTCTTAAATAGAATAAATAAAAATATTAAATATTAAGAGGGGGAGAAACAGAATATGCTGTCTGAATAAAAACTACACTGGGGCCATGGACTACCAAACTTATATATCCTTCCTAGCTATTCTAGTGGAAAGTATTGAGGTCTTGGAAGAAACAATATAAATGTACATAAAAGGGAAAAAGGTATTTTATGATGTTAGGCATAAGGTGTGTTCTGACTCTATTGAGTAAAGTTCCTGTGAGAAGACATCACAACCATGTCAATGGTAAATTAAATTTCCATTATTATATATGCATCAAAGTCTCTCATCTCTTCACACTAATGCATACAAATCTGATGCAGCATAGTTAGCTAAACTAGGTGAATAGAAATCAATTGGTAGTAAGGGCAAGTAAGTTATATACACTGAAGCCCAGTACATCTAAATAGGCGTGTATTGGGAGCCTGTATATAATTATATAAGTATTGATATCCCCAGTGGAGAGTGTGATCTCACTTAATTAAACAGGAAAAAACTTAATGGCAGGTATGAACATAAGTATAAGAACGTTTGGTAAGTAAAATAACAAAGAAAAAGAAAAACAACCATATAGCTACAGTAAAAACCTGTTGGAACAAAAGAGCCCCAAAGCTAACTTAATAGGCTAAGAATACTTAGGTTAACAAACAATCTATTAAACTTATGTTAAAGTGATGGGGGGCACATCCTGTCCTCCTGTGTCGTATAGGGGGGGAGAAAGGGAAGTGTAAAAGTTCGCAACATAAGTTCTCCAGAGGTGGGTGATGGGATGCCCTGTATTGGCGATGTCGTGGACGGTACCATCCAAAACCTCTCCTTGGAAGATGAGTCAATCTAGGGAGGCTATGGAGTGGTATCCTGTCCAAACTGTAGGCCATCCATAAGACCAATATAAACCTTTTGCCATACAGCGCAAGCAGTCTTAGCCAGGTATGAGGGCTGTGGAAAATGTGTATCTTGATACCCACGGTGTACATGCGGTGCCGCTTGACTTCCTCCAAGGTACCTGGTGTTATCTTGATGGTTCCCCTCTCTCCCAGCAAGGTCTTCCTATACACCCAGTGGCTAGCGACACTAACCTGGGTCGCAGTTGCCGGGAACCGCAGCGAAGGGATAGTAAGCTTGTCAGGTGTGGGTGGGCTTGACAGTTCCGATATTTCTCTTGTCTGACTCCCAGAAAGCGGCTTGGGGAAGGAGGGACAGCTCTGATCCCCGCATGATATGCTGCATAGTAAATAGACTCCCTCTCTATCCGCCATCTTAGTCAAGTCCCCATGCGCCTCCTCACCAGCCATTCTAATGACATTCGTAAGGTCTCTGAAGTAGCTGTCCATTCGATGGTCTAGTCCATTCAGAAGTGCCCATATCTGTGGGGTAATATCCTCCTCCATGGGCAACTAAGCTCTATATGGTATTAAACCCTGTGATAATATCAAAATGAAGATACACTCTCCCGGGTAGCCCACACACCGGAAGAGGGGGGTAGCTGGTATAGTGATATAGGCCACAACACTCCGATTTGAGTTCAGTACATCTAATTACGATAATTTTAGTAGATCCAGGATTAGGATTGCTTCTTTGTGTAATGTAAATAATTATTAATGTGAAAAGCTTGAGATATTAGCGCAAAAGCTAACTGTTTCTGCAGATTGAGTCCGGAGCTACTCTATTCTGCGTCTTCTCATAGCTGTGGGCTTGGTCACGCCCCCCCCCCCCTGGTTCTATTGTTTTTAATGGTCATTTAATATTTGTTTTTCACCTGTTCTACCTAAAATGTATTTTTATTAGTTATCCCCATTATAAGTATATAATCTCACCTGTCTTTTTAGTAAAGGTGTTATAATCCATAAAAAGTCAATCATACAGACCCTTTACACTTTTTTTTTCTTCAATGTAAATACTTAATTTACTTTATCCCTTGTTTTTCTGCTGCATAATGCGTCAGTGCTTTAAAATAACTAATAAAACAATAATTTATTATTGTAATAAACCAACATGTATAACTATATATTTCTGGTAGTACCTGTAAATGTGGTTAAATTGGCTTAGGCTTTTATAGGAAATTTCCGAAAGGCTGTTATATTCTACATACGCAGTTTGCATGTGCAGTTTGTAATCTTAAAGAGGCACAACTGCTCACTTAGTTTGACAGGTATAGAGAGGGTGGCACAGTTTTAATTTACTCGGGACACATGCACTTGCCTGGGCCTACCTAAGTAAGCTCCTCAGCAAAAAATACCAAGAAAACAAAGTAAATCTAATAGTAGAAGTACAATGGAAAGTTGTTTATAATGACATGCTCTATCCTTACTTGAGCACCATAAACACACACACATATATATATATATATATATATATATATATATATATATATATATATATAAAACACATGCATTATAAAATATAATTTTGTAGCAAACCCATGAATGTTCATATCTACAACACATATTTATCCTGAAATATAGTTAAACCTGCACCATATGAGCTTGCAGCAACAATACATGAAAAACCTATATATACATATATATATACACATATATAAAATACATAATTGCACCCCACAAATTATTCATACACGCGTTTACAAATTATGCATGGACGTACACAATCACAAATACACATCATAATCAACACACATCAACACCCAGTAAATATTCTATACATTACCCAAAACAGATGAAAATCCAAGGCTTATCATGTATGCATATGTGCACCATACAATCAAATTTACCAAACACATTTAAAGGGATAGTCTACACCAGAATTTTTATTGTTTTAAAAGATAAATAATCCCTTTATTACCCATTCCCCAGTTTTGCACAACCAACACAGTTATATTAACCCCTTAACGACCAAGGACGTGCCATGCCCATCCTCCAAAAACGGTAGTTAATAACACGTCCTCAGGGGTTTCAAGTGCTGGAAGCTATCATGATTGCTTCCAGTCGCTTTCAGGGTATTGCATTGATGCCTCAATATTGAGGCATACCGCAATACCCTTTTTTAAGCAACGGATGCAGAGAAAGCCACTCTGGGTATTGAGGGGGGCAGCTACACTACATAAAAATTGGCAGTTTTTAATAAAAAATAAAAAAAAAATAGCAATTTTTTTGCAAACTGAGTACTCGCCAGTACCCAAGATGGCGGCAAATAGGTAGAGGGGGATGGTAAGAGAGCTGTTTGGGGGGGGGGGGATCAGGGATGTTGGGGGCTAAGGGGCGATCCAACACTGCAGAATAAATATTAAAAAAAAGCCTTTTTATTTTAGTACTTGCAGACTTTCTGCCAGTACTTAAGATGGCGGTAACAATTGCTGGGCATAATACAAGTGTGGTGCGCAGTGGCATTTAGCAACCTTCTAATTACCAAAAAGCAACACCAAAGCCATATAAGTCTGCTATTTCTGAACAAAGGGGATCCCAGAGAAGCATTTACAACCATTTGTGCCATAATTGCAAAAGCTGTTTGTAAATAATTTCAGTGAGAAACCTAAAATTTGTGAAAACATTTGTGAAAAAGTTAACGATTTTTTTTATTTAATCGCATTTGGAGGTGAAATTGTGGCATGAAATATACCAAAATGGGCCTAGATCAATACTGTGGGTTGTCTACTAAAAATATATATATTTCTAAACTCAGGACAAAATTTGGAAACTATTTAGCATGGGCGTTTTTTCGTGGTTGTAGATGTGTAACAGATTTTGGGGGGCAAAGTTAGAAAAAGTGGTGTGTTTTTTTTAAATTTTTTCATCATATTTTATATTTTTTTATAGTAAATTATAAGATATGATAAAATAAATGGTATCTTTAGAAAGTCAATTTAATGACGAGAAAAACGGTATATAATATGTGTGGGTACAGTAAATGAGTAAGAGGAAAATTACAGCTAAACACAAACAACGCAGAAATGTAAAAAAATCCCTGGTCCTTAACGGTAAGTAAATTGAAAAATGGTCTGGTCACTAAGGGGTTAATATAATTTTTAGCTCTGTGATTGCCTTGTATCTAAGCATCTTCTGACAGCCCCCTGATCACATGACTTTTTATTTATTATCTATTGAATTGGATTTTAGCCAATTAGTGCTGGGTGTGAGCACAATGTTTTCTATATGGCCCACATGAACTTCCAGTCTCCTGTTGTGAAAAACAAATAAAAAAACATATGATAAGAGGCTGTCTATAGTGGCTTAGAAACAGGCAGACATTTTGAGGTTTAAAGGTTATAAAGTATATTAATATAACAATGTTGGTTTTGCAAAGCTGGGGAATGGGTAGTAAAGGCGTTATCTATCTTTTAAAATAATAACAATTTTAATGAAGACTGTCCCTTTAATGTACAAAAGTAAAACTTATAAATACCTTCAACAAAAGCTGTAATTACAAAGAAAGCAAAACAGTAGTCTTGAGCTATGCAGCACCATCTAGTGGCTGGAATTTGAACTATGGTCAAACCAGAAGCTTGTTTGAATTTTTTTGTCCAGAAGTTATTGTTAAAGGGATATGAAAGTCAAAATTAAACTTTTATGGCTCAGATTGAGCAAACAATTTTAAGAAACATTTTTAAAATGTACTTCCAATATCTAATTTCCCTTGTTCTCATGATATACTTTGTTAAAAAGCACCAGGAGCAGTAATGCACTACTGGATCCTAGCTGGCGATTGTCAGCTACATATATATATGTCTCTTGTGATTGGCTCTCTAATACTTTTCAGCTAGGTCCCAGTAGCACATTGCTGCTCTGGAGCTGACTATAACTGTGTGTTTAATTTTGTAATGGGTTAAATACATAGTTATATGCAAGTAATAATGCAAGTATAATATAAATGTTATCCCAGTAAGGAATGTTTAGCAAATGTAATATCGGCACAAACAATGTATGCAAAATCAAGTTTAATTAATGTGTGGGGGGAAAAAACAGTTTCATTTCTGTACACAAAATTAACCCCATACACATAACTGAGCTGCTTTAAACACACTTGTGTGTTACAAGGGCTAGTCATTTTTACGTGTAAAGCAAGTACAAGTTACAACTATACTATCAATCAGCTAGATTACAAGTTTTGCGTTATGAGTCAAATAGCATCGTTATGGCCCATAGCGCTTCATTTTCCATAACGCTGCTATTACAAGTCTTGTCGGTATAGGTGTACCACACACCTTTTAGCCTGTCACGCAACGTCAGTACCGCACTTTTAAAAAAGTCCTTTTTCAATGGGACTCCCATAGCGCCGGTATTACGAGTTTGCCTGAGAGGCCAAAAAGTGAGCGGTACACTCTATAACCACAAGATCCGTACTGCCATCTAAAGTCAGCAGTTATGAGTTTTACACTACAAAGCTGTAACATAAAACTCATAACTAAAGTGTTAAAAAGTACACTAACACCAATAAACTACCTATTAACCCCTAAACCGAGGCCCCCCTGCATCGCAAATACTATAATAAAGTTATTAACCCCTAATCTGCCACTCCGGACATCGCCGCAACTATTAAAATGTATTAACCCCTATTCCGCCGCTCCTCAACATTGTCGCCACTATAATAAACCTATTAACCCCTAAACCGCCGCCCTCCCGCATCGCAAACACTATTTACATATAATTAACCCCTAATCTGCCATCTGCCCACACTGCCGCTATAATAAACCTATTAACCCCTAAACCGCAAGCCCCCCACAACAAAATATACTAAAATAAACTCCTAAACCTAACGCCCCCCTATTATTATTATCAGGTATTTGTAGAGCGCCAACAGATTCCGCAGCGTTAACTTTATATTAAAATTACAATTTCCCTATCTGAAATTAAATTAAAACTTACCTGTCAAATTAAATACATTAATTTTAAACTAACAATTAAACTAAGATAATTATTAAACCACAATTAAACTAACTACCAATTAAATTAAACTAAACTAAACTACATATTAAAAAAATTCTAACACTACTCTAAAAATTACAAAAAGTATCTAATTACAAAAAATAAATAACTAAATTGCAAAAGAACAACACTAAATTACGAAAAATAAGAAAAAAAATAATCAAAAATAAAAAAAATTACACATAATTTAATAGCCCTATCAAAATAAAAAGCCCCCCCCCCAAATAAAAAACCCCTAGCCTACAATAAACTACCAATGGCCCTTAAAAGGGCCTTTTGTGGGGCATTGTCCCAAAGATATCAGCTCTTTTACCTGTAAAAAAAATACAAACAACCCACCAACAGTAAAACCCACCACCCCCACAACCAACCCCTCCAAATAAAATAACTATCTAAAAAACCTAATCTCCCCATTGCCCTGAAAAGGGCATTTGTATGGGCATTGCCCTTAAAAGGTCATTTAGCTCTTTTACATGCCCAGACCCTAAACTAAAAATAAAACCCACCCAAAAGAAACTTAAAAAAAAACACTAACCCCCGACAATCCACTTACAGTTTTTGAAGTCCCGCTTGAAGGATCCATCCAGCCGGCGAAGTCCTCTTCCATGTGGCAAGAAGTCTTCATCTAGACAGCCTCTTCCATCTTCATCCAGCCGGCGAAGTCTTCATCAAGGTGGCAAGAAGTCTTCATCCAGACGGCATCTTCTATCTTCATCCATCCGGCGCGGAGTGGTCCATCCTGAAGACATCCTGTGCGGAGCATCCTCTTCATACAGTCGCCGCCGTAAACTGGAACTTCAATAAAAGTGACGTCATCCAAGATAGCGTCCCTTGCATTCCTATTGGCTAAAAGATTTAAGTCAGCCAATAGGATTAGAGCTGCAAAAATCCTATTGGCTGTTCCAATCAGCCAATAGGATTGAGCTCTCATCCTATTGGCTGAGTGTAAGGCAGGTTAGGTTTTATTTCACAGGTAAGTTTGTATTTATTTTAACTAGGTAGTTATTAAATAGTAAATAAATATTTAATAACTAGTCTACCTAGTTAAAATAAATACACACTTACCTGTGAAATAAAAATAAAACCTAAGCTAGCTACAATATAACTATTAGTTATATTGTAGCTAGCTTAGGTTTTATTTCACAGGTAAGTTTGTATTTAGTTTTAAATAGGTATTATTTAGTTAATAATTGTAACTTTAGTTTAGCTTTATTTTAATTATGTTAAAGTTAGGGGGTGTTAGGGTTAGGGTTACATTAGGGTTAGTGTTCGGTTTAGGGGTTATTGGATTTACTTAGTGGTAGTGATGTGGGAGGCCAGAGGTTTAGGGGTTAATAACTTTAGTATAGTGGCGGCGACATGGGGAGCGGCAGATTAGGGGTTAATATTCTTATGTAGGTGGCGGCGATGTTGGGGTGGCAGATAAGGGGTTAATAACTATATGTAGGTGGCGGCGATATCGGGTTTGGCAGATTAGGAGTTAATAACTGTATGTAGGTGGCGGCGATGTCGGGGCAGCAGATTAGGAGTGTTTAGACTTGGGGTTTATGTTAGGGTGTTAGGTTTAAACATACCCTTTTCTTTCCCTATAGACATCAATGGGGCTGCGCTACGGAGCTTTTTATTCCACGATCGCAGGTGATAGGCTTTTTTTTGCCGGCTCTCCCCATTGATGTCTATGTCAAAGCAGCGCTTGATTTCAGTGTGGTATGGAGCTCAACGCCACCATATCGCCCGCACAAGCCTGCTTTTTTTAAACCTGTAATAGCAGCGCTATAGGGAGGGGAAATAACGCTGCTTTTGTGGCTGTCGTTAAAATCCCTATAGTGCTCAAAACTTGTAATCTAGCTGAATGTTAGGTAACACTTGCTAAGTCTGATTATTTAGTAATCTTTAAATGGGCATAAAAGTTCAAAAATAAAATGCTGTAATGTCTTCTATATAGGCAATAGTGCAATAATAAAATGCTCTAAGGGGTTATATTTTTTAGTTGAATCCAGTCAAGATAATACCAACCCTCAACTTTTAACCAAATATAAATTCAATAAATACACAACACTCAGGGTTCAGAGAAAAAAACAACCTCCCCCAACGGGAGGAGGGGTTGTTTTATTAAAAAATACATAAATAACTTTAAATAACGAACTGCTACCAGCTGGCAAGATGATCTTGTCCTATCAACCCTATAAGGGGTGTGGCCACCCTGGGAATGAGGACGCACTCATTCCGCCTACCTATCCGCTCAAGGAAGATCGACCAGCGAGCCGACCTATCCCTAGCCCCTTGGCGACTAGGGTCCTAGGGTCCTAAACGCCCACTATACCTTCCTTCTATGATTCTTATGGCAAATTGGAATCTGTTGCCGCCCTGAGAAAGCATGCAGCCATGAAAACCCACCAAACCTGCTTAAGGGTTGAGAGGTCTCCAACACTGGATAGTCAACAGTCCCCCAGCCAAAAGACTGTTAGTCCCGAAGGGAGACCCCATACTACCAATTAACGGCCTTGGGCTTACATGACTATGCAGCCCCCTGCCAAGGTGAAGACTAAGCCAGCTGAAATCACGAAACAAACTCCTCCATCCGATTCAATACCTGTAATAGTAATAACAGAAAAAACAGGGAGAGCTAGGAGGGAAGACAAGAAACAGGTTGGTGATTTACTTTCTGTTCTGCAGTTCTTTTTATCACCTCTGAATCTCCGCCTCCTAAACTCCTGCTATCCAGCAGTCACAACCTCCTTTAACCCATTTCTACCTCTCCTTTCTTACAAAGAAATTACCCCTTAAATTGCTATGTCCATAAATAGGCCATTCCCTTTCCTAAGGGGTTACATTTTTTAGTTGAATCTAGTCAAGATAATACCAACCCTCAACTTTTAACCAAACATAAATTCAATAAAGGCACAACACTCAGGGTTGGGAGAAAAAAACAACCTCCCCCAATGGGAGGAGGGGTTGTTTTATTAATATATACATAAATTACTTTAAATAACGTACTGCTACCAGCTGGCAAGATGATCTTGTCCTATCAACCCTAAAAGGGGTGTGACCACCCTGGAAATGAAGACAACCTCATTCCGCCTACCTATCAGCTCAAGGAAGATCAATCAATGAGCCGACCTTTCCCTAGCCCCTCGGTGACTAGGGTCCTAAACACCTTATTCTATGATTGTTACGGCAAATTGGAATCTGTTGCCACACCCCTTTCCGCCACAAAAAGAGGACAAGGTACTCTTGCCCCACTAACCATAACAGGAAGCCAGGACCTGCCTGATATTATCCAAGAACAAATCTGTACCCCTGTCCGACAGGTGTACTTGGTCTCTCCTGAACAAACCTGCATAATCAATTCTGATATTGTCATGCGAGACAACCTTCCCACCTGTAGCCAGCACCACTTTCCTCACATCTCTATTGAGTTTCCTTTTCACCTGGAAACCCGCCTTCCTTGTGGCAATATGCCGCCATATATTCCTCAATATAATATTTGAACAATTAAAGGTCATTCCCTAAAACTGTGCCTTAAGCCATCTAATGTCAGCCAAATCCCCCATTGGCATCGTCCCTATGTCATTCCCTCCTAGATAAAGGAGAATTACATGAGGTCTGCCCCATCTCCTCCTGGCTTTAGCAACTTACTCAGGCAAATCTGTCCACATCATGCCCCTTCTGCCTAACCTACTAATGGAAACCTTCTCTGACAGCAATCCGCTGCGATGCAGCCCGAACGCCCGCTCAATGTATGTTTGAGTGGCCCACAATCCATAGCCTCCTGCATCCTGCGGCCTGATCTGAAAAGAAAAGCAACAAACCATAAGGTCTTGGCTTCCACCAACTAACACACCAAAACACAAGAACTAGCTAGAACAACTGAACAAAACAACTAACAAATAAACTCCCATCTCTTAACACTGATTCAGAGGCCTAATATATTTCTTATATTGCCCTGATGACCAACGCACCAGTGCCTTAATCTGTCCCTCCGAAGACCCTGACATGGCCGCATCCATTGCCAACCCAATGAGGAAAGAATGAGGAGCCACTACTGCCGGGTCCCACCCCAAGCTGCACACTACCCTCCTCAAAACCGTTCTGAATTGAAATTGAGATAAATACGACCCATCTTCATGTACTAAAAACAGCCCGTCTACGTTCTGCCTGATTGCTATAAATTTTTAGCAAAGAACAACTGAACAGATAGATGGCTCCGCAAAGGGAGAAAGAAACCAATGGCACTACAAATGGCTTGAAATAGCTTTAACCCTTGTATTACTAATAATATCCACTAATAGTGTAGTGGATTAAGTATGGTGCTTTGTAGTAAATGTTTGTTTGCAAAAGATAGATGGCTCCACCTGCGGAAACACATTGAGCCATCTACCCCTCCCCACCTGATCTGTCTTAGACCTTGCCACGAACACTAAAACTGTCTGATCTTCCAATCTCACATGTTCCCTCAATAAGCCTGTACCCGATGTAGTGTTGGATTTTGCTACCAATTCACTGATTCTTAGGGCTGCAAAGTATGCCAAAGAAAATGCAATGGAGAACAACAATGTTTCAAAACCAGAGTCACAAATCCCTTCTAGTTGTCCCATTAACTGCACTAGCCTGACCTTAGTAATGGGCTCCCTCACATCCTTCTGTCTGCCCTCCAACCTACAAACTCCCTTCAAGGCTGCCCTAGCTAAAAAAACTCTTAGTCATATCTTCTACCCCGTACAGTTTAGAGAAGAAAGCTACAGCTGCAGCCTTGCCACATATAGCACCAGGAGATAAGCCTGCTACCTCAAGGGAACCTAACCAGCTAATGAATAACTGAATTGAAGGGGGCCTCCATGTGGTATTAAAAACATTCAATAATTTACCCCACTTACTCCAAGCCACACTGTATGCCAGCCAAGTCCTAGGTGCCAGCGAACCTTTTAACAGCCTTAATGCAGCTCCCCAGAACTCACCACCGGCCAGAGATATGTTGAACACGTTACCCATGCTGACTGCGTTTGGCGCCAACTCCCTAAACTTAGCCCACTGAAACCATGATAGAGCACCGGCAATCCCATTGTGAACCCCTGGAACATGTCTAGCGCTAAAAGTAATGTTATGCCTCAAGCATCTAAGCAATAACTGCCTCAGTATGTTCACTACAGGTGGAGAACTAGCGGAAAGCCTGTTGATGGCATAAACAACACTTTGATTATCACACCAGAAAACTACTGCCCTATTCTGCAACCTATCCCACCACAGTTCAATGACTACTAAGATCGAGAATAGCTCTAAGAGGGTCAGATTTCTGACCAGGCCTATGTTGTTCCATTCTGGCGGCCGCAGACCGTTAAAATATGCACCAAAACCTGCACTACCTGCCGCATCCGTAAATAGGTGCGATTCCTGATTTGAAACTGGTGAATCCCTCCAAATCCTAACCCCATTAAACTCTTTCAAGAAAAGCAGCCACACTCATAGATCAGCTATAATAGCCCTAGACAGCCTAATGCGTGACTTAGGGTTGTTTACGCCCCTTGTGTCGGCCTCCATCTTCTGGTTAAATATTCTCCCAAATGGAATGACTCTAGTCACAAAATTTAGAGTCCCCAGCAATGACTGAATTTGCCTAAGGGTAGCATGACCTGTGTCCAAGATGATGGAGATGGATGCAGTGGCCGTCTGAATCTTAAAACTCGGGAGTCGACACTCCTTTGCCACTGAATCCAACTTAATCCCCAGGAAAACCAGGCATGTAGTTGGGCCCTCTGTTTTTCCGCTTGCTAAAGGTACCCCAAACTCAGCCATCAAGGATTTCATCACCCCCAAAAAGTGATTTCCGCACCACTGCCCAATGGAGAAGGGAACTAAAATGTTCAGAATATGCACAAGATATGGCACACCCAATCAGCAGACAGCGGTCCACGTAGTACCGGCCCTGAGACCTGCAGCCCATCAAGTGGAAACTATCAGGGTGTATTGGCAAGAGACGGAAAGCTGACTCAATGTCCACCTTAGCCATTTCTGCCCCCGCCCCTAATCCCTGTATTATAGCCAGCGCAGACTCAAACAACTGATAAGCCACTGAAGGCTCAGACTCATTCAGCGCATCATTTACCGAATTCCCTTTCGGGTGCGACAGGTGCTGTATGAGTCTGAACTTCCCGGGTTCTTTTTTGGGAACTACACCTAGTGGGGAAAATACCAGATTCTCAAATGGAGGGGAAGAAAAGGGGTCCGCGATCCTACCCAACCTGACCTCCTTATCAATTTTTTTCTTGCAGGACCTGTGGAAATTGATATGCTGATTTTAAGTTGCGTATCGCAAACGGGGAAACTAACCTACGCACTGGGATATGAAAACCGTAAGACAAACCTGCCCAAATAAATTGCTCCCCTTCCCTATCAGGATAATCCTGCAAGGTTCATTGGCGTGTGAGCCATTTTCCGCAGGACTATGTCTAAATAGTTGCTTGGCAGTGTAACTATCTCTTTTCCTTTTACAATCGTTCCCTGGGTGGGCCTCACTACACTAGATGCACACGTGCCGAAAAAGGCACTTCGCTCCCCTGTCGCATAACTTATCCTGAAAACGCCAGCATTCTCTGATTCTGCTGATCTACGTTAAATGATTTTACTGGCGCTGAAACTGTTCTATCCATGAGGTCCATTTCCTTCATCCCAAAAGCCAGAACTGAGTTCGCCTCCAACATCCTCCTAAACTGAGCATCATATTGACGCCAAGCCGTACCCTTACCCCTTTCATGGATGTCATCAATAATCTCCAAATATTTGAGTATATTTACTGCCTGACTCGGGTTTGCTTCTATGTAGCAAGAAGCAAGGACCGTAAAGCAGCGCATCCACTTCTAATAGGTTTCAGGCCTCTTCACCTTCTTGTACCCCGTACCATCCTGTGCCATCTCCTTAACCTGATACACTGCCCTTGACAACTCAAAAATCTTAACATAGCGCCTTCCCTAATCTTTTTTGCTATCCTGGGTTTCAAGTGAGAATGTAAAGAATGCACTATGCAGGGATAGGTGTCTGCTGTACCAGCCACCTCAGATTTTTTCCCCCTGCTAGTACCCCCCTGCGCTGGCGCTATCCCAGTAGACCCCGTAACATCGCTACCTGTTAGAACACTTCACACCCCTACTGTCCTTGGCTTTTTGTCCACCAACCTATGAATCTTCCTAAATAATTTCCGATGTCCCTCATCCGTAAGCCCAGTGAAACTATCTGAATCCACTGATGTAGAATAATCCTCATCCCTAACGTGTGGTGCAAGTACTGCCTCACTACTTCCTAACGTTGTCAATGAAGAGACTGCCACCATCCCGATGCCGTGGATCCAGATGACCTGCCACAGCTTCTCCTCCAGTTGCCGTGATGCCAGCGGTGGAATTGGGCTCCTCCAAGCTGCCAGGAATCACTTTTGCCACTGAACTATTATGGCCAACCTGTGGGACAGAAACAACAGTTAGAGCACTACAGGAAGAAACAGATTGCCCAGAGGACCCCCCAGCCGCTACCTCAGATGACCTAACCCCTAAAAATTGCCCCCCAGAAACATTTCTAGCTAATAACCTCTTCCTAGGACTAGACATAAGATCCATAGGGGTTATAAATGGCCCTACTGGCCCTTTAACTGACTGTTTATTATTAATAGCGTTTTATTGCCAGTGGAATGCCTCAAATTCATACCCCTTTTATTTGCTCCGCCCCTCCCCTCACCCAGTTAGTTGAGGGACCCCCTAGGCCCCCTGCCTCCCTGTGATGCCGCACCTACCACTATATTGGCACGGACTGCTGTCCCTGAAGACAAGGTGCGCCCCTGGACAAGCCTGGATCAACCACCGCTGCAGCACACGCCGCACTACCCGGATCCAAGATGGGGACCGGAAGGGAGGGGCCAAGTCCAGCGCGCGCACAGAGTCCCTAGCGAAAGCCGGCATGGAACGCCTGAGGTCATGTGCCTCCAAAAATGGTGCGCACGGTCTCCCCTCCATCCCCTGCTGCCCTGATACTAAAGTTGGCGATGGGGATTCCCTGGGGCTCCACTGAGAAAAACAGCTCAGGGGACATTAGCAGCTGCTCAGCTGCCAATGCAGGATTTACTGCCAAGTCGGCAGAGAAGGAAGCCACCAGGGAGCAGGGAGGAGGGAAATGAGAGACGGGAGGGAGAGGCTAGAGACAGGAGGGGTAAAGAAGCGGGTGGTGGAAAAGAGGAGAAAGGAACAGAGGAGAGAGGGAAAAAAGAAGATGAGATAGATACAGCAGGAAACACAGCAGCATATGAAAAAATTGGGGCAGAGGAAGAAGGGGAAAGAGAAATAGAATAAATAGGGAGAAAGGCCCCAGTCAAAGGGGGAGCCCCAGCAGCAGATGAAACTGCAGGGACAGACATAGGGACAGATAGAGAAACCACCGTAGCAGGGAGAGGGGGGTCACCAGTTGTTGTAACTGTTGTCCTCTTCTTCCTTGCAGGTAATTCCTCTTCCTCAGAAAACCTCCTTGGAGCCTTCGCAGAACGCTTGTATCTCTCCATGATGACACCTGCAAGACAAGAAACAGGTTAGTGATTTACTTTCTGTTCTGCAGTTCTTTTTATCAACTCTGAATCTCCGCCTCCTAAACTCCTGCTATCCAGCAGTCACAACCTCCTTTAACGATTCCTATCTCTCCTTTCTTCCAAAGAAATTACCCCTTAAATTGCTACGTCCCTAAATAGATCCTTCACTTTCCTAAGGCAGGGTTCTTCAAACTATGGGTCATGACCTATTACTGGGTTGCAACACCATGTTTACTTGTATGAGAATGAGTGTGTGTGTTGTATGAGAGTGTGGCATTATGTGTTTTTAGTTATTACCTTTTACAGCGTACTCACAAAGTTTAGTCCCTTTGCAAAAATGATAGCTATCTTGTTGTATTTACTTCAGAGGTTTTCAGACCAAGCATAAAAATAGGGTCGCAAAAAGATTTGTGGTATCATTGCACTGGGTCTTGGGAAAAAAAAGTTTGAAGAACCCTGCTTTAAGGATTTGATCTCAAACTATCCACCGATGAGCATTTTTCGTGCTTAAAACAATTAGTGGGTTTTGAGTGTTTTTTGACCAGGGGAGGATCCAGAGCCCGATATCGGGAGGGGCAATATGCCAGATTATTGTGTGACAAATATGCACATTGACACACATACACATACACACACACACATATATGTATATAATATATATATATATATATATATATATATATATATATATATATATATATACACACACACACACATAAAGACACATACACACATAGACAAGCACAAACAGATATATATATATATATATATACACACACACATATATATATATACACACACACATAAAGACACATACACACACACACACACACATATATGTATATAATATATATATATATATATATATGTATATATATATACACACACACACACACATAAAGACACACATGCACATTCACACACATACACAAACACACACATATACCCATACACACATATAAAAAAACACAGATACCCACAAATATACACACTCACAAACACAAACAATTGCCGATATATGTACACACACACATGCACACACATATACACAAACTCATTTACACACATATGCACATACATACACACAATTAGAGAGACATATAAACACAAATACACACACATGCACATATACACAAACATACACAAACATGCATTTATATGCACACACATACACAGTTATCAAACGCATACACATACACGCATAACAAACACACACACATATATACAAACACAAGCATATACACACATACATGCACACGCACACATATGCACAACAAATACACATACATGCACATATACACAAACGCACGCACACACAGGTGCATAAACACATATACACACAAAAACACATGTGCATAGACACACACACATACAAACATATATATATAATTGTATGGCAAACAGAGGCGCTGGTTCTTAGAGGTCTTCAAAAGATTCCTTTCTGTGTTTCACAATCCTCCCAAAAGGGTTATGTCTGTATCTGTGTTCAAAGAATATCACATTGGCGTAGTGTTTCTATACACCTTGGTGCATAAGTGCAGTATACTCACAGAGTAATATCAGACAAACGGCTCCACAGGTGGTTTCACAACAACGGTCATAAAAGAATAAAGTTGAATCTTTGAATAAAAATATAGTTGTTTATTTGGCTCAACGCATTTCAACGGCTTTACCTTCTTTTTCAAGAGCTATTAAAAACTTACACCTAGATTACGAGTCTTGCGTTAGCCTTAAAAAGCAGCGTTGAGAGGTCCCAACGCTGCTTTTTAACGTCCGCTGGTATTACGAGTCTTGAAATGAAAGGTGTACCGCTCACTTTTTTGGTCAGACTTGAAAATACCGCAAATCCACTTACGTCAATTGAGTATCCTATATTTTCAATGGAACTTGCATAACGCCGGTATTATGAGTCTGACTCCTGTCAAGACTGATACCGCATTTAAAAGTCAGTAGTTAAGAGTTTTATGGGCTAACGCCGTAGCATAAAACTCTTAACTAAAGTGCTAAAAAGTACACTAACACCCATAAACTACCTATTAAACCCTAAACTGAGGCCCCCCCACATCGCAAACACTAAAAAAAATCTTTTTAACCCCTAATCTGCCGAACCGGACATCGCCGGCACTATAAAAAATATATTAACCCCTAAACCGCTGCACTCCCGCATCGCAAACACTAGTTACATTTTACTAACCCCTAATCTGCTGTCCCTAACATCGCCGACACCTACCTACATTTATTAACAAGAAGAAGAGAAGAGGCGCCAAATAGTGTGTACCGTTATGCTACAAGAGGCCAAAACCCCATATGAATCTTACTTACAAGATTTTCAGCACTTGAGAAGTGCCACATAAGCCTTCTGAACAATTAGCAGCCGTCCAGCTAGCTGTGTTAGCATATATACCTCCAGTTGCGAGCTGTATGAAAAAAGAACACAGAAGCGCCACAATAGTGTGTATCAGTGAGAACAATAACTAGTGCGCAAAGTATGAAATGTACTCACGAGATAAAAAGCACTTGATAAGTGCCACAAAGACCTCCTGGACACTTTACAGCTGTCCAGATCACTGTGTTCACAAGCAATCCTCTGGGCATTCAGAACCGAATGATCAAGATGTCTCCGAAAAAGCCGACGGACTCGATCACAAAAAACATCAAATGATAGCGGTAGATAGAAGCTGATAAGCCGCGTTACTGATTATATATAAAATGTTTATTAAAAACAAATCTTTTCACAACGCGTTTCCCGGTTTCTAAGACCGTTTCATCAGGTGTAAATTGTGATACAAAGTAGCACAGCTTATAAAGCCCATGTCGGCGTCTAACTCGACAAAGAGCGCATGCGTGAACAACCTCAAACCTGTATAGCCAATCAGCAACAATCGACAAACTGGCTTAATGTTGATAGGTTACGAAACAAGAGGCTTGGCTGACCCAGCCTTACTTATTATCCAATGGGCCAAGTTACTGGTAGTATTATATACCAGATTGACTTTGATCTTAGAAATAATGATAACGCCCAAAAATGAACATCGTAATGTATTGCTACATCAATATACCATTAACAAATTTTAATTTAAATAGGATTTATTGCCCACAGGGTTATATAGCAAAAATGCTAGTTGTAGCGAACCTGACGATGTTGCCAATGGCTAAATACCGGTTTGTTGTTCAAACATTTACATAAATGAAAACTAAAACAACGAATACATAAACAAATATAATAGAATATAACTTCTATATAAAATACCATTGATTCCATAAAATATTATAAAATTAATACACATTGAATTATGTAATGTAGATAAACGTCCCGCCTATTATTATCAAATAACTTAATACATGATCCTGCTTATTTGGATCATATTAACTATTGTGTTGTTGTGGTGTATGTGTCCTATTGGTGACTAGAAGACAAATGTGATTATAATGACGACCAACCTATTTTTAAGATAGACAAATTAGGGTTGCCATAATGGTAGCTATGTCATAACTAATCCCAAATATAGATATCAGTTAAAGGCAGCCATGTCTATATTTTCATTATTCACCTTTAACGGATATCTATAACTGATACTATTGTGGCGCTTCTGTGTTCTTTTTTCATACAGCTCGCAACTGGAGGTATACAGGGAGTGCAGAATTATTAGGCAAGTTGTATTTTTGAGGATTAATTTTATTATTGAACAACAACCATGTTCTCAATGAACCCAAAAAACTCATTAATATCAAAGCTGAATAGTTTTGGAAGTAGTTTTTAGTTTGTTTTTAGTTATAGCTATTTTAGGGGGATATCTGTGTTTGCAGGTGACTATTACTGTGCATAATTATTAGGCAACTTAACAAAAAACAAATATATACCCATTTCAATTATTTATTTTTACCAGTGAAACCAATATAACATCTCAACATTCACAAATATACATTTCTGACATTCAAAAACAAAACAAAAACAAATCAGTGACCAATATAGCCACGTTTCTTTGCAAGGACACTCAAAAGCCTGCCATCCATGGATTCTGTCAGTGTTTTGATTTGTTCACCATCAACATTGCGTGCAGCAGCAACCACAGCCTCCCAGACACTGTTCAGAGAGGTGTACTGTTTTCCATCCTTGTAAATCTCACATTTGATGATGGACCACAGGTTCTCAATGGGGTTCAGATCAGGTGAACAAGGAGGCCATGTCATTAGATTTTCTTCTTTTATACCCTTTCTTGCCAGCCACGCTGTGGAGTACTTGGACGCGTGTGATGGAGCATTGTCCTGCATGAAAATCATGTTTTTCTTGAAGGATGCAGACTTCTTCCTGTACCACTGCTTGAAGAAGGTGTCTTCCAGAAACTGGCAGTAGGACTGGGAGTTGAGCTTGACTCCATCCTCAACCCGAAAAGGCCCCACAAGCTCATCTTTGATGATACCAGCCCAAACCAGTACTCCACCTCCACCTTGCTGGCGTCTGAGTCGGACTGGAGCTCTCTGCCCTTTACCAATCCAGCCACGGGCCCATCCATCTGGCCCATCAAGACTCACTCTCATTTCATCAGTCCATAAAACCTTAGAAAAATCAGTCTTGAGATATTTCTTGACCCAGTCTTGACGTTTCAGCTTGTGTGTCTTGTTCAGTGGTGGTCGTCTTTCAGCCTTTCTTACCTTGGCCATGTCTCTGAGTATTGCACACCTTGTGCTTTTGGGCACTCCAGTGATGTTGCAGCTCTGAAATATGGCCAAACTGGTGGCAAGTGGCATCTTGGCAGCTGCACGCTTGACTTTTCTCAGTTCATGGGCAGTTATTTTGCGCCTTGGTTTTTCCACAAGCTTCTTGCGACCCTGTTGACTATTTTGAATGAAATGCTTGATTGTTCGATGATCACGCTTCAGAAGCTTTGCAAGTTTAAGAGTGCTGCATCCCTCTGCAAGATATCTCACTATTTTTGACTTTTCTGAGCCTGTCAAGTCCTTCTTTTGAGCCATTTTGCCAAAGGAAAGGAAGTTGCCTAATAATTATGCACACCTGATATAGGGTGTTGATGTCATTAGACCACACCCCTTCTCATTACAGAGATGCACATTACCTAATATGCTTAATTGGTAGTAGGCTTTCGAACCTATACAGCTTGGAGTAAGACAACATGCATAAAGAGGATGATGTGGTCAAAATACTCATTTGCCTAATAATTCTGCACTCCCTGTATATGCTAACACAGCTAGCTGGACGGCTGCTAATTGTTCAGAAGGCTTATGTGGCACTTCTCAAGTGCTGAAAATCTTGTTTGGCCTCTTGTTTGGCCTCTTGTAGCATAACGGTACACACTATTTGGCGCCTCTTCTCTTCTTCTTTTTAACAGAACTTGCGACTGCCAACATCGATCTGGAATGAGTTTGCTGCCTGGAGAATTTTGAAGTATCTCCTTGAGTGTGGACTTTTTTTGCATCTATCTGCATAGAGATGGTTCTATCATTTTTTTAATATCTTTCTCATTGAGACGGTTCTATTTTTAACTTGCAATTTAATAATATTGCTATGTATAATATCCAACTCTGAATTGTTTTGGGTACCACCACACATTTGATTATAGGGGTTCAGTGTATATCACTATAACACTAAGTATATATTTTGTAGTATATTTTGAGGGCGCATCTGATTTTTATTATATTATACTACATTTATTAACCCCTAATCTGCCGCCCCCAACGTCGCCGCAACTATATTAATGTATTAACCCCTAAATCTAAGTCTAACCCTAACACCCCCTAACTTAAATATAATTTAAATAAATAAAAATAAAATAACTATCAACTAAATTATTCCTATTTAAAACTAAATACTTACCTATAAAATAAACCCTAAGCTATCTTAGGGTTTATTTTTATTTTACAGGAAAGTTTGTATTTTTTTAACTAGGTAGAATAGTTATTAAATAGTTATTAACTATTTAATAGCTACCTAGTTAAAATAAAGACAAATTTACCTGTAAAATAAATCCTAACCTAAGTTACAATTACACTTAACACTACACTATAATTAAATGAATTACCTAAACTAAATACAATTAAATACAATTGAAAAAAAATTATCTAAAGTATGGAAAAAAAACATTAATTACAGAAAATAATAAAATAATTATAAGTTTTTTAAACTAATTACACCTAATCTAATCCTAATAAAATAAAAAAGCCCCCCAAAATAATAAAAAGCCCTACCCTATACTAAATTACAAATAGCCCTTAAAAGGGCCTTTTGCGGGGCATTGCCCTAAAGTAATCAGCTCTATTACCTGTAAAAAAAAGTACAATACCCCCCAACATTAAAACCCACCACCCACACACCAATACCCCCTTAATAAAAGCTAACACTAACCCCTTGAAGATCACCCTACCTTGAGAAGTCTTGGGTAAAAAATAGGCACCCGCATTGGGTGGCGGCCATTTCAAAACTGCCAGATGAGATCTAGTGAGTTTATTTTCTGCCAAAGTTTATTTAGATTAAAATTTGGTTACAGTTTACTGTAAAGATCGTTATTTAACTAATCTAAATAAGTTACAGTAATTTTTGGGTTGACTGTCCCTTTAAACTAAGGTATGAGTGAGGTGGGAAGGTGTATTTATAGGCATTTTGAGGTTTGGGAAACTTTTCCCCCTCCTGGCAGGAATTTATATCCCACATGTCACTAGCTCATACCCATATACGTCACTAGCTCATGGACACTTGCCACTATGAAAGAAATTAATTTATCAGTTAAGTTCTTACATAAATTATATTTTTTAAGGTTTTTTTGGGTGTTTTTTTTTTAGATTAGGGTTTGGGCTTGTCTGAAGAGCTGAATGCCCTTTTAAGGGCAAGAAAAAGATCTGAATGCCCTGCAATGCCCATACAAATTCCTTTTTCAGAGCAATGGGTAGATTATTTTTTTTTAGTTAGTTTTTTTTATTTTTTGGGGGTTTGGGGGGGGGATTTGTAATGTTAGGGGTGTTTGTTTTTATTTTTTAGAAAAAGAGCTGACTTCTTTAGGGCAATGCCCTCATACAAATGCCATTTTCAGGGCAATGAGTAGATTAGGTTTAACTTTAATTTTATTTTGTGGGTTTGAGGGGTGGGGATTTGTATACTGTTAGGGGGTGTTTGTTTTTCTTTTGTAGCAAAAGATCTGATTTCTTTAGGGCAATGTCCTACAAAAGACCCTTTTAAGGGCCCTCTGTAGTTTATTATAGATTAGGGTTTTTTATTTTCGGGCAGGTTTTTATTTTTTAAACAGGTTATTAGAATAGGAATCATTTTTATTGTTTTGAATAATTTCGTTTGTTATTTTTTGTAATGGTAGTTTTTGTATTTTTTGTAATTTTAGTGTTTTTTATTTTTTGTAATGTTAGTTGTTTTTTTGTAATGTTAAGTTTTAGTGTAAGGCAGCTTAAGTTTTACTTTCATTTCACAGGTAAGTTTGTATTTATTTTAACTAGGTAGTAAATAGTTCATAACTATTTATTAACTAGTCTTCCTAGTTAAAATAAATTCAAACTTACCTGTGAAATGAAAGTAAAACTTAAGCTACCTACAATATAACTATTAGTTATATTGTAGCTAGCTTAGGTTTTATTTTTATTTCACAGGTAAGTTTGATTTTATTTTTAAATAGGTATTATTTAGGTAATAATTGTAACTTTAATTTAGGTCTATTTTAATGATATTAAAGTTAGGGGGTGTTAGGTTTAGGGTTAGGGTTGCAGTTAGGTTTAGGGTTAATATAGTTTAATTTAGGTTGTTGCGATGTGGGGGGCTGGCGGTTTAGGGGTTAATAGGTTTATTTAGTGGTAGTGATGTGGGAGGCCAGAAGTTTAGGGGTTAATAACTTTATTTAGTGGCGGCAATGTCTGGGATCAGTGGAATAGGCGTTAATATCTTTATTATAGTTGGGCGATGTTAGGGTGCAGGGGAATAGGGGTTAATAACTTTATTATAGTGGTGGCAATATCGGGAGCGGCTGATTACAAGTTAATAGATTTATTTTGGTGGCGGCGATATCGGAAGTGGCAGATTAGTAGTTAATAACATTATGTAGGTGATGGCGATGTCGGGGGCAGCGGATTATGGTGTTTAGACTTGGGGTTTATGTTAGGGTGTTAGGTTTAAACGTACCTTATTTTTCCCCATAAACATCAATGGGGCTGCGTTACGGAGCTTTTCATTCCTCGATCGCAGGTGTTAGTTTTTTTATGTCTATGGGGAAAGCGTGCACGAGCACGTCAAAGCAGCACTTGTATTTTGTGCAGTATGGAGCTCAATACAACCATATCGCACGCACAAGCCGACTTTTCAAAAACTCGTAATGGCAGCGCTATGGAGGGTGAAATAACGCAACTTTTGTTGAATTTGTTTTGCACACTCTATAGCACAAAACTTGTAATCTAGGTGTATATTTGTAATAGTATTTCTAATGCTCTCTTTAAATGTAGTATTCAAATTATGTAATATTCGAAATAGAAGCATTCAAACTTATATATTTGTATCTATTATATATCAATTTACTAATTTCCCTACCACACTATTGAACTTCTGAATAGTATTTGTTAAATCGAATGTTACGTTCAAAATTTGGAATGTGGATATTCGATCTAATTATGAACATTCGAAAACCAGAAATAACATTCAATTACGAAATTGTAATGGATTTTCATTCTTATCAACATTCAATTTTTCAAAACGAATGTCCACAGAACTATTCGTTCTATTAAGCAAATTACATTATCAGCACATTCGCTCATCCCTAGTCAAAATTAACATTTCACGATTCAGATAGAACATGCAGTTTTAAACAACTTTTCAATTTACTTTAATTATCAAATTTGCTTTGTTCTCTTGGTAATCTTTGTTTAAAGCTAAACCTGGGTAAGATCAAACTGATTTCTAAGCCATTGAAGGCCTCCTCTTATCTCAGTGCATTGTGACAGTTTTTCACAGTTAGACACTGCTAGTTCATGTGTGCCATATAGATAACATTGTGCTCACTCCTGTGTAGTTATTTATGAGTCAGCACTGATGGGCTAAAATGCAAGTCTGTCAAAAGAACTGAGATAAAGGGGAAATCAGCAGAGGCTTAGATACAAGGTAATCACAGAGGTAAAAAGTATATTAATATAACAGTGTTAGTTATGCAAAACTAGAGAATGGGTAATAAAGGGATTATCTATCTTTTTAAACGATAACATTTTTAAGCTGACTGTCAATTTAAACAGCCAATCAGGATGCAAGGGAGTGTGCATCTGACATGTGCAGGGTCATGTTATTTTACTATTCAAGTTTACTGTGAAATCTCATGAGATCACAGCAAAGCAATGCAAGATCTCATCACTGCTGATGTTTTTTTTTCTCAACTTGCAGCTGCATAGCAGCTAAGATATAACTTGGCTGAGCTGAAGAAATGTTGAGGTAAAATATCTTCTTTTTTTACATAGAGATTCTCCGGTGATATTTTCCTGTCAGCTTTTTACAGTTATACTGCATCACTTTCAAGTGATTTAGCATATGAGTATTATGTCCCTTTAATGATGCTAATGAATTGTGAATTTACTAAAAAAACACACAATAAAACACACGATGACCAGTGTTTACAGCAATGTATTGGAAAAACCATGGGACACTTCACAAGACAGTTCTATTGGATTGCAGCATCACCAGCGTGGACCAGTCGCTGACCCTGAGAGCCAATATGTAACTCAGAGGACTCAACTGTCATAAATTTTGTCACAGTTTAGGAACTATATCTGAATGTGCCTTCTAATCTTATTTATGCCCTTAAATGTACAGTAAGCATCTTGTAATTTCAAGATTTTCTGCAGTATTCCAAAATATTAACATACTAGATGAGTGTGATTTTTTTTACTACATTAACACCTCATTTGCTGCAATTGTTTTTGAATAGCCAAAACCAACCATTGCTTACCTTTAAAGTGAGGCTGGCAGGGAAATTATTAATTATCTTGGTATCAAGAAGCAGCAATGCATTACTGGGAGCTAGCTGAACGCACCAGGTGAGCCAATGACAAGAAGCATATATGTGCATCCACCAATCAGCAGCTGGCTCCAAGTAGTGCATTACTGCTCCTGAGCCTACCTAGTTATGCTTTTCAACAAGCTATACAAAGAGATCAAAGAAAAGGACATAATAGAAGTAAATTGGAAAGTTATTTAAAATTGTATGTTCTATCTGAATAATTAAAGAAAATTGTTCAGTTTCATGTCCCTTTAATCATGTTTGTCTTTTAAAAACATTACATACAGAGGAAGATGCTTAACCTCAAGACAGAGAGAGGGGTTGAGGAGGCACTAGGTCTAAAGAACAACTGTATGTTCATTAATACTTATATGATATTTACTATTGTGGTTTTTGTTGTGACCACGTACGGAACGCACACCGTGGTGGTATTGACACATGTTGTGTAGTACATTATTTTACAATGTTAAGTTATTAGTTATATTAATGTTTATATTTTCTTTGTTGTTTGGAGTCACGGGATGCCTTACACGCACACAGAGCTCATCAATTATGAGTAGATCGGCGAGATTCTGGGAGAGGTCTCATCAGATGGTGATTAAGGTACCCTTTAAAAAATTTTTAAATATCTGTAAGAAAAGTGTAGAGCACAACCATACCTTTAAGAATGTCATTACCTAGAATTACATTACTCTCACACAACGCGAGAGGCCTTAACACTGACATAAAACGAAGGACTGCAATGACTAACTATAGGCGACTGAGGGCTAATGTCATTTTCCTTCAGGAAACACATTTCCTACACTCCACCATACCAAAATACTGGGCAAAGGATTTCCCACAGCAATTCCACTCCACGATAGACTCCAAAAAAAGAGGAGTTTCTATTCTTATTCATTCTTCCATTCCCTTCACACACAAAGAAACAATCGCAGATAAGGAGGGCAGGTACCTCCTGGTGTCTGGCCAAATAGGAGGAATAGATATACTCTTCTGTAATGTGTACGCTCCAAATGAGCGTCAAGATAAATTCTTCCAAAACATATCTCACCTGCTGACTGATTGGTCTAGGCTGCGTATAGTTCTGGCAGGAGACTTTAACATAGACATACAAGCATTAACAAAAGACACTGCCAACTTGCAATCTAAAAAGAAACAAAGACAGAGAGGGGTAGCTAAAAACATAGGGGGGATGCTTGAGCAGCACACACTGCAGGACACTTGGCAGATACTCCATGGGGATGCCAGAGACACTACATTCTATTCATCAGCACACAATAGCTACACGAAGATAGACTATATATATACGAGTCAGATACTCCAACCAATATTACAACATATAGATATTCTTACTTGTATATGGTCAGACCATTCAATCACTAAACTCAATTTAGGTGACCTGTTAGACCCAAAGAGAATGAAATCTTGGACATATGACCCATCTTGTATCAAAAACCCGATCATCAAGGATAAAATCCTTAAAGATCTAGAAGAATATTGGCGGATTAATCTAGATACCACAAACAATCCTATCATACCATGGGCGGCACATAAGGCAGTGATAAGGGGTGTACTGATTAAAAAAAAGACAACAGCTAGGAAACAATATACCCTTCTATTAAAGCAGCTATACTCGGAGATTACTTCATTAGAAAAGACACACAGAATAACTAAATCCCAAGATATATTGACACAACTGATAACCACTAAAAATAAGCTACAAGCCATATTGAACGAACAATCCGTAAAGGCAGCACACAGATTGAAAACAAACTACTTTATTTTCTCCAACAAGCCTGATAAATACCTAGCGAAAAAAATTAGAGATAATTATCAGGCATTATCAATACCAAACATACAGAATTCAAACGGCCATATGACATCCCACCCACAGGAAATTGTAGACACATTTGCACAATTTTATAGTGAACTGTACGATGGGACTAAAGTGCAACATTCCCCCCTGACGGACAAACTATTTGACTCTTTCCTACACAAAGCAAACCTGAAACCAATTACTGAGGCAGATAGAGAGACCCTTAATGCTAAAATTACCTATGCAGAGGTCCGAGCAGCTATCAAAGATCTTAAGCCAAGCAAAGCCCCGGGCCCAGATGGTTTCTCGGGGGAATATTATAAAGCTTTCAGGGATACTCTAATACCTCACCTAGTAGTATTTGCCAATCACATTATGGAAGGGGGAGATATACCTATAGAACTGCTTCAGGCCAGGATAGTGGTGATACCAAAGCAGGGGAGGGACCCTCATTCTTGCGCTAATTATAGACCGATTTCCCTTATCAACCAGGATCTTAAAATAGTCACAAAAATCTTAGCCAACAGGCTGAAACACATCCTACCCTCAGTCATACATCCTGACCAAGTTGGATTTGTTACAGATAGGGAGGCCCCTGATAATATTCGAAGGATGGTATCGGTCATTGACTTTCTTCGGGAAAGGGGGATGCCTTCTCTGATCCTATCTTTGGATGCGGAGAAGGCATTCGACCGGGTTGATTGGAAATACATGCTGCGATTGCTGACATTAATGGGATTTAAGGGACGGTTTATGAATGCTATTGAGGGACTATATTCGACACCTACAGCCCAGGTCAGAGCAATTGGACATCAGTCAAAAACCATACATATACTCAATGGCACACGGCAGGGATGCCCTCTGTCGCCCTTGATTTTTGAGCTTTGCATAGAACCCTTTGCTGCATATATACGTAACTGCCCGGATATCTGGGGACTAGAGGTAGGGACGATACATCATAAGATTACTTTGTTCGCAGATGATGTGCTACTAACCATCTCGAAACCACTGATCTCATTGCCACATGTATATCAAGCCATACAATTATTTTCTCAGATATCGGGTTATAAAATTAATGTGGACAAATGTGAAGCACTTCCCCTGTCGATACCTAAACATACCATTAAGACGATTGAGACAAACTTCGAGTTTAAGTGGGTTTCAGAGGGGCTAAAATACCTGGGGATAAAATTGACCACTCACTCCTCAAAGTTATACGCCGCAAATTACCTTCCCATATACAAGGCAATTAGATCAGACTTAGGAAAATGGAGGAAGACAGGTTTTTCTTGGTATGGGAGACTATCTGCCATCAAAATGACGATTCTGCCCAGAATCCTCTACCTATTTAGGGTCCTCCCAATTAAGGTCAATAACTTAGATTTAGATAATCTTCAACGAGACATACATAGATTCTTAAGGGACAACAAACACCTGAGGATTCCACATCAAATTCTGACGAGACACAGACAATTGGGGGGAGTGGGGGCCCCCAACTTACATGATTATTATAAAGCAGCTAGACTGGCGCAGGACTCAATACTTGTGAGAAGACAGAAAGATGTTCTCTGGCCTGCTTTAGAGGCAGCTATGGGGGGGATGGAGGAACCCGATGATATTCTCTGGGGTATTCTAAAGAATAAAGACACAAGGGTTTATCAAAACAAAACTACACAAATGACCAAGCAACAATGGACTAAGATACAAAGTATAGGGAAGCTGATGCCTAAACAATCCCTACTGATACCATTAAAACATTTGATAAATAAGGAATTTATATACCATATAAAGAAATGGGAAAACAAAGGCCTATACAGGGTGGCAGATATGCAGTCACAAGGTAAATTATTGACCTTTACACAACTCAGACAGAAGTTAGAGCCTATACAGATACAATGGTTCCTCTACCTACAGGTCATTTCAGCTATACAACCATATATCAACAGGGCCCAGACACATAATCAAAGGACGACTCTCGAAAACCTATGCTCAGCAGCCATTAGACCCAAGAAAGCAATTTCTAGGTTATACATATCGCTACAAGAAAATAACAATGTAACTAAATCTACACTGCTGCTAAATTGGGAGGAGGATATTGCTGGAGAGTATGCGATTGACAAATGGAATGATATATTCTATTACGCTAGTAAAGGCCTTATGAGCGCAGACCTTAGAGAGAATGTACTGAAAACAACCTTTAGATGGTACTTAACACCCATGAAAACATCTCATATGACACCGGGAAACTCTAGACTTTGCTATAGAGGGTGTGGGGTCAGAGGAACATATCTTCATATGTGGTGGGAATGCCCTAGAGTCCAAACCATTTAGCGAGAGTTGTCTCTATTGCTGACCACCCTGCTAACCGAACAGATCTCGCTCACACCAGCCCAGGCATTGTTGCATGAGACGGTCCCAAGACTAAACCCACACATAAACACTTTTATTCGAATTTTATGTACCACTACAAGAATAGCTATAGCTAAATATTGGAAAAGCGAGACACTGACGTGGACAGAGGTCCTTAATAGAATACAGATGGTTTATTCAATGTACGAGACAGCAGCTTATATACAGGACACAGGGCCTACGTTCCAGAAGATCTGGTTTTACTGGATAACTAAAGAGGGTGCAGAAATGAGGTAGGAAGAAAGACAGGGATTCCTTTAGAGGAAGATAGTCGCTGATCTGACACAAGAGATTATTTAATATAAGGAAAATTGATGAGGAAGCTACTAATAGCAATATAAGTGAGATAAAAGGCGTGAGGTACCCGTGACTCCATTAGTTTAATTTGTTATGTTATGAGAAATGTTGAGTTTTGTTTATCTGTTCTAATTAGATTAACGATAAAGCTAAAGTTACGTGAATCTGACCCCCCATGATTAGTTACTTCTAACAAAGAGTCATATATCCAAGGATGTATAAAAGAAGTAATGGAAGGAAAAATATGAAAAGGGGAGAAACCTCCATATACACTGAAACAGATTACAGCATAGGTAGCAGCATAATTTAATTGGAGATATCTTATGGACATGAGGATAAAGATAAATACAGAGGGTTTCATTGGAAACTCTGCTCAAGGAACTGTCTTCAGCTGAGAACCATTCGTACCTTATTATATAAGTATGAGTAAGGTATTCTTTATCATGCAGCCGAATGTTTTTCTCTGTTTTTTTTTATTTTGTTTTGTGCTTTTCTTTGTGCTTGCCTAATGTATCCTACATGTAATGTATCTGAAGTGTAATGAGGAGGTTTGTGGTTTAATAAAAAATATTTTATCTAAAAACATTACATACATTTTATAAAGGAATATAACTGGATCCCTAAATGTTTAAAGGGACAATAAATACAGTAGAATTACATATTAAATAAATGCATAATAAAAAGGCAAAGCAATAGCAGTTACCCTGAATTTCAAGTGAGTAGTAGATTTTTTTTTTCCTGACCAGTTACTTGCATTCTCCTTGCCCCCTGTATCATGTGACAGCCATAAGCCAATCACAAATGCATATACGTATATACTGTGAACTCTTGCACATGCTCAGTAGGAGCTGATGTCTCAGAAAGTGTGCAAATAAAAAGAACATGCACATTTTGATAATGCAAGTACATTGGAAAGTTTTTTTTTTTAATTGCATACTCTATCTGAATCATGAAAAATTAATTTTGACTTTAGTGTCCCTTTAATGTCCCTTTAAGCTGTGTTAATTCCATCTTTCTTTTATGGTGTGTGTATATGCAGAATTTTCCTGCTTTATTTTAAAGTGATTTGTGTTTATTCCCTGATCCATGGCTCCAGGGATAATATAATTGTTTGTTATTGTTGTCTAAATCATATCGTCTAGTAGCAGGACACTGTGCTGTAATGTAGACAAATTTAACATGTGTTTCCTATGTCTGATGATTCCCCAGAGGGTATTATCAAAGCACTGCTTATACCAAGAAAAATAATATTTAAAGTTGTTTGTGCAGGTGGTGGATACTTCAGTGACATTTGTTTGCTTTATCCTAGCAGCCTATTTTTTATTTCAGATTAGTAAAATACTCTCACGTACAGAGATACTGATCGTTTGCAGGCAGTTTTGTCATCATTTAGGGTTGCCAACTAAATGGGATTTTAGTGACTTGGCCAGTTATTTTAAAACCGTGGTCTGTGCAGGTAATTTCTAGTATATATAAGACATAGAATTTTTGTATAGAAAATTAGCAAATCTAGGCAAGTATTCCCACTTGCTTATCCCTAGAATTACTGGGTAAGTTATGCAAATTAGATATACAATATCTCATGCTTTTTTACTTTCAAGTTCTATTTTAAACACAGCATTCCCATTTATGGGGTAGATGCAGCAACAACAGAAACACTTCTGGACAGCCATTTTTTGTGTTTTTCTTAAACTCTCATCAGCAGAAAATAGGTTTAATTTGCTTTTTGGTGAAGCTTATTTCTAGAGAAAAAGCAATACTCATTTGAGTTATGGTGGAGGTAAAATCATGGTATTAAAATCCCTAATTTCATAAAAGTAAGAGAAATATAACTATTTTATAGAAAATTAGCAAATCTAGGCAAGTATCTCTGCTTGCTTACCCCCAGAAGTACCCTGTATACATTGTTACTAATGAACCAGGGAATATAGAAAGACAGGACTAATACTGCCATTCCATAACAGCCAATTGTTTTATTAAATGGATGTGTTCCCAGTGATCTATTTTACCTGCTGAAGTGTATTAAATTGCATACAAATAACTCCTTTACCTTTATTTTGATATCTGATTTTGCCTCGGTTGTATCCCTATTTATACTGAAAATGTCAGTTCCCTGGAAGCTGAAGAAAATGCCAGGTGGCAATACAATTACTTAACAATTGGCCTCTAACTGTGCTTCATCTGTCCAAACTTGATATGGAGTGTGGGGAGAACGATTTTTTCTGTCAACCAATGGATCATTAATGATGTTCACTGCACCTACAGTCATATCTTCCCTTAAAGGCCATGTCACTTTTTTCAAATTATCTTATTTTGCCCTACTATCCCACAGGTAGATGAAACAAAGGTACTTTGTGTATCTGCTTTGCTGCGTAAGCAAGAAGTTCACCATCTTTAGATAGATCACGAATGTAACAGAAAAAGAAATATAACATTAGGCAAAACATTCAATTTCCACAATGTAACAGTTTCAGTAGAGAAAAACAAAAGCAGGTGTTATGGTAAGATGTCGAACTTTTGAAAACAGCAAACCATGTCACTTCCTGTGACGTTACATCAGCTGTTTCACAAATTTTGGACGCAATGCGCATGCGTGCCAGCGTCATCACATACCTGGCCGCATACGTCACTGGTACAATATTTAGAGCTGTGAAATTCCATTTTAGAGCGCATGCGTGGGATTTTGTATCAGAAATGGTGCGCTCATGGAAAGCTATTTCTTTGGCTCCTCTGCAATATTCGGAAACTCCGCCTCCCACTGCAACTACTCCCATTACTACTACTACTCTAAAGTGGAGAAACAGCTCCCCCGCCCGCACAGCCACTCGGTTATTGCCACTGCTTCTTCTGCTGATCCAATGCAGCTTTTCACAGGGAAGGGGGGGGCTGTTTCTCGTGCACGAGCGTGGAGACTCAGCTTTAGAGTAGTAATAATGGGAGTAGTTGCAGTGGGGGGTGGAGTTCCGAATATTGCAGAGGAGCCGAAGAAACAGCTTTCCAGGAGCGCACCATTTCCGATACAAAATCCCACGCATGAGCTCTAGAAAGGGTTCCGAAATTTCACAGCTCTAAATATTGTACCAGGCACGCATGTGCATTACATACAAAATTTGTGAAACAGCTGATGTAACGTCACAGGAAGTGACATGGTTTGCTGTTTTCTAAAGTTCGCCATCTTACCATAACACCGGCATAATAGCTTTTAAAGTTCATGAAAACAACGAGCAATAGAGGGAGAGGGGTAAAATGACTACAATTTGGCACCAAGAATGACGCATTACGCAAAAAGAAGTTAATTTTTTTTGGCTCAAAACTAACACCAGGAAATGACACAACTCGCGTCATAACAAACGTGATTATGCGCCAAAACAACTAGAGCCAACAAAGATGCAGGAAATGATGAAATTTGCCCCATCTAAGGCGCAACTTCGCACCAATACATTTTGCGCCAAAAATGATGCAATAAAAAACAGCATTTTGCGCCCTCGCGAGCCTAGATTTGCCCGCGAAAAAATGAAAGTCAAATTGAAAAAGACTGAACCCCAGGTAAGAAAAAAGTTTAAATAAACTTCCCAAACATGATTCCTATACTGAAACTGTTTAGACTGCAAAGGGAAATACACATAGGGGCCTATCTATCAAGCTCCGAAAAGAGCTTGACGGCCCGTGTTTCTGGCGAGTCTTCAGACTCACCAGAAACAGCAGTTATGAAGCAGCGGTCACAAAGACAGCTGTCCATAACCCTGTCCGCCTGCTCTGAGCAGGCGGACAGACATCCCCATTGGCCGCGAGTCTGCTGGGGGCGGCGTTGCACCAGCAGCTCTTGTGAGATGCTGGTGCAATGCTGAATACGGAGAGTGTATTGCTCTCTGTATTCAGCGAGGTCTGGTGGACCTGATCCGCACTGTCGGATCAGGTTCGCCAGACCTTGTTAAATAGAGGCCATTCAGAATGCTTAGAAGCACTTATCATAGAAGAAATCATAAAAATCAAGCACAAACTTACTTCACCACCTCCATAGGAGGCAAAGTTTGTAAAACTGAATTGTGGGTGTGGTGAGGGGTGTATTTATAGGCATTTTGAGGTTTGGGAAACTTTGCCCCTCCTGGTAGGAATGTATATCCCATACGTCACTTGCTCATGGACTCTTGCCAATTACATGAAAGAAAATAGACCACAAGTGCTCATGAAAGCAGAGCTTTTTCAACACCATTTTGATATTTTCATTTTCTTCTTAAAGTTTTGTGAGCAACTGGAAGAGATGCAACTGGAACCCAGAGTCTAAACACCCCTAACCTTATACTTATTAACCCCTAATCTGCCGCCCCCACTATTAACCCCTAATCTGCCGCTCCGGACACCGCCGCCACCTACATTATACTTATAAACCCCTAATCTACTGCCCCCAACATCGCCGACACCTAGATTATATTTATTAACCCCTAATCTGCCCCCCCCCAACGTCGCCACCACCTACCTACACTTATTAACCCCTAATCTGCCGACCGGACATCGCCGCCACTATAATAAATGTATTAACCCCTAAATCGCCGCACCCCACCTTGCAAACACTATAATAAATTTTATTAACCCCTTAACATCGCTGCCACCTACCTACAATTATTAACCCCTAAACTCCCGCCCCCAATGTCGCCGCTAGTATAATAAAGTTATTAACCCCTAAACCTAAGTCTAACCCTAACCTTAACACCCCCCTAACTTAAATATAATTTAAATTAAACAAACTAAATTTACTATCATTAAATAAATTATTCCTATTTAAAACTAAATACTTACCTATAAAATAAACCCTAATATAGCTACAACATAACTAATAGTTACATTGTAGCTATTTTAGGATTTATATTTATTTTACAGGCAACTTTGTATTTATTTTAACTAGGTACAATAGCTATTAAATAGTTAATAACTATTTAATAGCTACCTAGTTAAAATAATTACAAAATTACCTGTAAAATAAATCCTAACCTAAGTTACAAATACACCTAACACTACACTATCAATAAATTAATTAAATAAATTACCTACAATTATCTAAACTAAAATACAATTAAATAAACTAAACTATAATACAAAAAAACCCCAATAAATTACAGAAAATAAAAAAAATTACAAGAAGTTTAAACTATTTACACCTAATCTAAGCCCCCTAATAAAATAAAAACAAAATAATAAAATGTCCTACCCTATCCTAAATTACAAAGTAATCAGCTCTTTTACCAGCCCTTAAAAGGGCTTTTTGTGGGGCATTGCCCCAAAGTAATCAGCTCTTTTACCTGTACATAAAAATACAATACCCCCCCTAACATTACAAACCACCACCCACATACCCATACTCTAAAACCCACCAAACCCCCCTTAAAACCTAACACTAACCCCCTGAAGATCTCCCTACCTTGAGTCATCTTCACCCAGCCGAGCCGAATTCTTCATCGAAGCAGGGCAGAAGAGGTCCTCCATCCAGTTGAAGTCTTCATCCAAGCGGGGCAGAAGAGGTCTTCCATCCGGTTGAAGTCTTCATCCAAGCGGGGCAGAAGAGGTCTTCCATCCGACTGAAGTCTTCATCTAAGCGGAATCTTCTATCTTCATCCATCCGGAGCGGAGCGGCAGCATCCTGAAAACCTCTAACGTGGAACATCCATCCTGGCCGACGACTTCCCGATGAATGACGGTTCCTTTAAATGACGTCATCCAAGATGGCGTCCCTCGAATTCCGATTGGCTGATAGGATTCTATCAGCCAATCGGAATTAAGGTAGGAAAAATCTGATTGGCTGATTCAATCAGCCAATCAGATTGAAGTTCAATCCGATTGGCTGATCCAATCAGCCAATCGGATTGACCTCGCATTCTATTGGCTGGTCGGAACAGCCAATAGAATGCGAGGTCAATCCGATTGGCTGATTTGATATATATATATATATATATATATATATATATGTGTGTGTGTGTGTATGTGTTTGTGTGTGTATATATATAATATGTGTGCATGTATACATATATATGTGTTTGTGTATGTGTTTGTGTGTATGTGTGTGTGTATATATATATATATATATATATATATATATATATGTGTGTGTGTGTGTTCTTGTGTAGCATTCTTTTTTTACACCTGAGTGCTAGGGCACATGACTCTTGTAAATTTCATAAAATTATTCATTAATTCTGCACACAGTAAAACACTTGATGGTTTGTTTAGGTTTATTTTCTTTCTTTCTTATGGTAATGTTAAAAGTATGTTTATTAAAGCTGACATGATTTGGGTTAAAAACATATGATGAGAGAAACATATGTATGTGTATGTTTTATATGTTTGTTTTCAACTCCATATTATAAAATGTGTGTGTCTCTCTATATATTTATTTGACGCATCTGTCCACAAATGTGTACTGAATATATCTGTACCATATATATACTTTATGTAAGTGGGTGCAGTGAGTGTATGTAAATATGTGTCTCTCAATAAAGGTCTGTTAGCTTTCTATCTTTTATCAGTGCCTTTGATTTGGGAAGTGTAGGAGGGGGAGGGGCTGGGCTGGAGGGGCGGGGCTGGGCCGGTCGATACAAATTTCCAGGGCTGGTCTGATTTCCCAGTCCGGCCCTGGTTTCATGTCCCTTTAATACAAGGAAATACTTTGTGACCTTAATATGTATAGGACAGAGGAAACATGGGCGTTGATACAGCTGCATTGCCTCATCTGCAGTACAACCCCCTTCAGCTGTATCTGGCCAGCCCCAGTTCTGCAGCTCAGCGGGAAATCTCCTGGTAGGCCAATCCCGCCTTTGGCAGTAAGCGTAAACAGGGCCGTCTTTAATATTGACTGGACCCTGGGCGAAGTTTTTCTTGCCCCCCCCCCCCATGCAATTTCGCTCTCCACCCCAACATCCCAAAAAACAACTAAATCAATTTTTTTTTTAATTATTAGCCCATCAGTGGATTATCCACTGCTGAGCTAATCATTTAAAAAAATGAAATAAATTGCAATATGTGAAACTGGGCCTAAGCAGTACTAATAAGTAAATAAATATATAAACTCCTCCACTGTGGATTCATTTAATATTCTTTTGAATGTGATTCTGGTGTGAGGTTAGTTGGTTAAAGAGAGAATAGGGCAGCCAACAGGAGCAAAGCAAGGTAAAGACTGAGGAGGAAGCTTGGAGGTGCAGACAAATATAACTTTACTGACTGGAACAGCAGAACTAAAGCTGTAAAATCTGAGACAGAGAGAAAACAAAAACTATAAAAATAAATCTTACATTAATGTGTGAAGTATCAGCATGACACTATACATCAGCCACAGCAGCACATGTCACTTCTTTGCTAGGAACAAGTTCCCTCTCACCTTGCACTAGACAATGCTGCATGGGGAGGGGTGTGTGTGCACTCACTTATTCTTCCCACTGACACCTTTCTACAAAGCACTGTTCCCCTAACAAACTTCAGTTAGTTGATCTTAGGGCCACAGCAGAAAGAGCAGGGCTAAGGGGACCAGCAGACTGGATGCTGTCTGTCCAAGGCTACATGGATACAGTGTGAGATGAGTCACACAGCCTCAAGACTGAATAGAGCAGTGTATGCAGCTGCACAGATGCTCAAATCCTCATGTGCCTGCCGCTCCAGCTTTCTGGTGCATGCGCCTACAGTCAGCCCTACCCAGAAACAATCCCCACAACCAGAGCAGTTACCTGGTAACAGTGGTAACCCCAGTAGGACCTTTTATGATGCAGTGGGAATGGCTGGATGCTGAGTTAGGGCTTTGCATTCAGTGCTGCACAGTGCACATCTAAAACAGCACATGGCAATAGCTTGGCATATCACATGACACCGGCACGGTCTGGCACAGTTTAAAAATATATATATACAGTAGCAGCCTGCTGCTTCCATTCTCCAACTTATGTTTTTATATGCATTAGGAATTAATTACTGTATTGTAACTGCATACAAAATAAATGTTGTAAAAAAAGCTTTTCAAGCTGTCAATTTGTTTGCATCATTTTGCAGTCATGGGGCACACCCATTGAAAAGTCTGTTTTGTGTTGTTTATTTCCTTCTTTGTGGCTAGTAAGTTGCATATATATATATATATATATATATATAACATATCAAGCAATCACTCTGCAGTATGTAGATGGCTTGGGTTCTGAATTACATATAAGGGATTAAATGCCCATTATTTTGGTGCTGCCTATACCCTTGGATTAACATCAACAAACTCACTGACAACAGATAGTTGGTTAAAATCGAGTAGGTCCATTTTTATTAATAATTCCAACATCAAAAGACCATCGTTGACATTAAAGGTAATTCAGATGGCAGCAACCGGGCCCTAAATACTAAAATCCTTGTTAAGCTGGTTTGGGCCCCAGCTTGTAAGAGACAGAGCCTTGCTACTACACCATTAAGGGCAGGGACATCAATTTGACCCCCCTACATCCAGGGGAGCATCCCCAGGCATGCACCTGGGGGTGTTGCTCCCTCCTTAGTGGCTGTCATTCTCTCAGCACGCTGTCAAAGCCAGGACCCAGACCAACCGCCACAGAGACAGAAGAAAAGGCAGATAAAAAAATAAAATGAATCGCATACTCATTGGATTGCCCCTTATGTGTTTAGTCTTGTTAAATATAGTGTTGGGGGAAGTAGGTGCTTGATACCAAACAGACAAATGCTAGAGAAGTGATGAAACACCACAACAAAGTGTATACATTAGTAACACGCCACACCAATATAACCACTAAAGTGGGAGAATGTATCGAAGTGACAAGAGTGGAGACAAATCGATAATGAAACATAACTTTTATTGGAAACAAAGTGAAAATGGGAGAAAAAGAAAGAGATGCTTAAATCAATTATGACAGCAGATGTGTTGGTATCTAGATATATAGTAACTGCATAAATAGCAATCTGGTGGTTATTATTATTATTATTATTATTATTATTATTATTATTATTATTATCAGGTATTTGTAGAGCGCCAACAGATTCTGCAGCGCTATGTAAAATCCAAACAAATTGGGATTACTACTGTATCCATGAAATAAACATGATATCTACAATGATAGGCATCCACTAGCATGGGCCAGAATTGTAATATTATACCCACTGTGAGTTGGTTGTTTCAAGCTGGCTAAGGAAGATACCTATATCTGTAAGGTGAACACTATCCCAAAATACTCTTTGTAATATACTCAGATAAAAGAGGGACTTGCAGTGTATGTGGTGAGTGATGTCGCACTAGCTATTATCAAAGATGCAATGGCAAAAAGTCTGATTATATTTGATTCAATCCTTGCAACAGTTACCTTGCAACGGCCACAAGAGACCCATACCCATTACCGCCATCAAATACAATAAGGAACTAAACAGTTAACCCTTTAGTAACCAGACCACTTTTCCATGTTCTGACCGTTTGGGACCAGGGCTATTTTTGCATTTCTGCAGTGTTTGTGTTTAGCTGTAATTTTTACTCATTTACTGTACCCACACATATTATATACCGTTTTTCTCGCCATTAAACTTTTTAAAGATACCATTATTTTCATCATATCTTATAATTTACTATAAAAAAAAACTATAAAACATGATGAAAAAAATGGAAAAAAACACACTTTTTCTAACTGTAACCCCCAAAATCTGTTACACTCTACAACCACCAAAAAACAACCATACTAAATAGTTTCTAGATTTTGTCCAGAGTTTAGAAATACTCAATGTTTACATGTTCTTTGCTTTTTTTGCAAGTTATAGGGCAATAAATACAAGTAGCACTTTGCTATTTCCAAACCCATTTTTTTTTTTCAAAATTAGCGATAGTTACGTTGCAACAATGATATCTGTCAGGAATCCCTGAATATCCCTTGACATATATATATATATATATATATATATATATATATATATATATATATATTTATATATATATATTATATATATATATATATATACATATATAATTTTATATATATATACATATATATTAGCAGACAACCCAAAGTATTGATCTAGGCCCATTTTGGTATATTTCATGCCACCATTTCACCGCCAAATGCGATCAAATTAAAAAAAAACCACTAATTTTTTAACAAACTTTTTCACAAACTTTAGGTTTCTCAATGAAATTATTTACAAACAGCTTGTGCAATTATAACACAAATGGTTGTAAATGCTTCTCTGGGAACCCCTTTGTTCAGAAATAGCAGACACGTATGGCTTTGGTGTTGCTTTTTGGTAATTAGAAGGCCGCTAAATGCCACTGTGCACCACACTTGTATTATGCCCAGCAGTGAAGGGGTTAATTAGGTAGCTTGTAGGGAGCTTGTAGGGTTAATTTTAACTTTAGTGTAGTAGACAACACAAAGTATTGATCTAGGCCCATTTTGGTATATTTCATGCCACCATTTCACCGCCATATTCGATGAAATAAAAAAAAGTGTTAACTTTTTCACTAACTGTAAGTTTCTCACTGAAATTATTTACAAACAGCTTGTTCAATTATGGCACAAATGGTTGTAAATGCTTCTCTGGGATCCCCTTTTTTCAGAAATAGCAGACATATATGGCTTTGGCGTTGCTTTTTGGTAATTAGAAGGCCGCTAATTGCTGCTGCTCACCACACTTGTATTATTCCCAGCAGTGAAGGGGTTAATTAGGTAGCTTGTAGGGAGCTTGTAGGCTTAATTTTAGCTTTAGTGTAGAGATCAGCCTTCCACCTGACACATCCCACCCCTGATCCCTCCCTGACCCCTCACAAACAGCTCTCTTCCCTCCCCCATCCCACAATTGTCACAGCCATCTTAAGTACTGGCAGAAAGTCTGCCAGTACTAAAATAAAAGCCTTTTTTTTTAAGCATTTTTAAAAAATATATAAATAGTTTCTGCAGTGTAGGTTCCCCCCTAACCCCCTCAAACAGCTCTCTTAAACGCCCCCTTCTTCCTATTTGTGGCCATTTTAGGTACTGGCAGCTGCCTGCCAGTACCCAGTTTCTTAACAAATTTGCTAAAAAAAATATTATTTTTATTTTACCCCATTATTCCGTAGTGTAGCTGCCCCCACTCAATATCCTACCCTCTTCCCCTCCCAGATCCCATTCCAAACAATTATTTCCCCCTCCCTCTCCCTTAGGGACAGATCGGTCGCGCGCCTGCTCCTGCCCCCCTTGCGCGCTCCTGCCCCCCTTCCCGGAACAGCGGCCGGAACTAGTCCAGGGATGGGCCGCCCACCCGCCTCCCTGCAGCTGCTCCGACCCACCAACGATCGGCACCATCGCTGGTCGATGCAGAGAGGGCCACAGAGTGGCCCTCTCTGCATCGGTGTGCAAAAAAAGGTATTGCTGTGATGCCTCAAATTTGAGGCATCACGGCAATACCTTGAAAGAGACTGGAAGTGATTAGGATCGCTTCCACCGCTTGAAACCCCTGACGACGTACAGGGCACATCGTTGGTCGTTAACAACCCTTTTTTGTAGGATGTACTCTGTACGTCGTCGGTCGTTAAGGGGTTATACTAGGGGGATACTGAACCCAAATTTTTTCTTTTATGATTCAGATAGAACACGCAATTTTAAGCAACTTTCTAATTTACTCCTATTATCATTTTTTCTTTGTTCTCTTGGTATCTTTATTTGAAAAAGCAGGAATGTAAGCTTACAAGCCCGCACATCTTTGGTTCAGCAACTGGGTTGCGCTTGCTAATTGTTGTCTAAATGTAGCCACCAATCAGCAAGCGCTATCCAGGGTCCTGAACCAAAAATTGTCCGGCTCCTATGCTTATGTTCCTGATTTGTTAAATAAAGATACAAATAGAACAAAGAAAAATTGATAATAGGAGTAAATTAAAAATTTGCTTAAAACTGTATGCTCTGTCTGAATCATGAAAGAAAAAAAATTGATTCAGTATCCCTTTAATAATAAAGCCTAGATAATATTGCCCTATAATAGATCTAGCCTGGACTCCATCAGCCGGGCAAAGGCTCTTATTCCCTGCAGTGATGTTGGTGTGGTGTATAACAAAGCTTGACAACCCCCTCATAGCTTTACACAACTCTTTATTGATCTTTTTTCTTGCACCAAACACGGCCTTATGGCACACCATATGCCCCCACTTCAAACGTGGGACAACACTTGACCACCCAATTATCACTAAATACATACAGAGAGAAGGGCACTTACAGGAAGGAACAACCGGCTCAATAACATTGTTAGCCTGTTCTACATTGATTTACCACCTGGGTGCAGCTTCTTTTTAGCCCAGTAATGTTTTTCACAGAGTAGAACTTTCCTGTAGTATATCAGTCTGATCCTACCTATTAAGGTCAGTCCAGCACCGAAATACCAGGCAATTCCTCTTGGAACAAGGAACACAGCAACCCCAGACAATCGTTTTCGGCCTTCATTGGGCTTCGTCAGTGAGGTGTAGCCATATTCCTCTAAGCACACTGAACAAGGAGTCCATGTCTGGTTGCCCCTTTTTTTCCCATAGGGAGACTAAATGCACACAGAGAGAAGCACACTCACAGGAACGAACAATTGGCTCAATACTATTGTTAGCCTGTTCTATGGTGATTTACCACCTGGGTGCAGCTTCTTTTTAGCCCCATAATGCTTTTCACAGAGTAGTATATCAGTCTGATCCTGCCTATTACAGTCAGTCCAGCGCCAAAATACCAGGCAATTCCTCTCTGAACAAGGAACACAGCAACCCCAGACGATTGCTCAGTGTGCTTAGAGGAATATGGTTACACCTCACTGCCGAGGCCCAAAGAAGGCCGAAACGATCGTCTGGGGTTGCTGTGTTCCTTGTTCAGAGAGGAATTGCCTGGTATTTTGGCGCTGGACTGACTGTAATAAGTGCGATCAGACTGATATAGTACAGGAAAGTTCCACTCTGTGAAGAACATTACTGGGCTAAAAAGAAGCTGCACCCAGGTGGTAGTCTGACTTCTGATTTTTTTTGTGTGCTAAATTTGTAGAAAGGAAACTAAATAAACCTGGAGTGTTTTGGTGCCTCCTCAAAACAATTTGAATGATTATTCAAACACTAATATATATATAACACACACATTCACACTGAAATCGCCTTTAAAGGGATAGTCAACACCAGAATTTTTGTTGTTTAAAAAGATAGATAATCTCTTTATTACCCATTCCCCAGTTTTGCAAAACCAACACATTTATATTAATACACTTTTTACTGCTGTGATTATCTTGTATCTAAGCATCTTCTGACTGCCCCTAATCACATGACTTTTAGTTATTATCTATTGACTTGCATTTTAGCCAATTAGTGCAGTGTCTGCCACTAGCCACGAGCGTGATCACAATGCAATCTATATGGCCTACAAGAGCTAGCTCTCCCCTGCTGTGAAAAGTAAATAAAATAGAGGCAGTCTTCAAGGGCTTAGAAATTATCATATGCACCTTCCTAGGTTTGCTTTCAACTAGAATACCAAGAGAACAAAGCAAAATTGTTGATAAAAGTAAATTGGAAAGTTGTTTAAAATTACATGCCATATTTGAAAAATGAAAGTTTTTTTGGACTTGACTGTCCCTTTAAGCTATTTGCTCTCTTACAAGTCCTATTAAGGTATTAGTGGTTATTTAGCCTCATTACTACCTGATAAAGTTATAACCCTTCATGTGATATTATTGTTGGTCTCTGTACATACACATATAAAAGTGTCATTATATAGTCACATCTATATATATTGTAGTTGTATTCCCTTGATTTGCTCTGGATGGATTCTTAGGATGTGCTAATACTATAAGGAACGTTCTGCTCTTCTTGCTCCCTTCTCTCCATCACACACTTTAACTCTTCACTCTCTTATCCCTCTCCTCTCCATTATATTCTAATATAGGTTTCTAATCTTCACCTCTATAGCCAGATAAGCAGCATTCAAACTGACACAAGCCTTTTGAAAATTAGTTAGCCAGAGTTTAAATCTGTTTGTCATCAGGCCTATGCCCTCTCTGTCCTTTCTACCCTGTGTTTCTTTTTTCTCTCTTCTTTCTTTATTTTCTCTGCCATCTCTTTTCTAGTCTCTCTCTCCCTCTTTATTTTCTCTCACTTCATTCTATCTTCTCTTTATGCTCTCTTTCTCTCCTCTATGTTCTCTATAATCTCTCTTCTCTCTCTCCTCCTCCTCTCTTCTCTTTCTCTCTGCCATCTCCTCTCTGTCCTATCTTCTGCCTCTCTCTCCCTCTTTGTTTTCTCTCCCTTCTTTTTCCTCCTGTCTTATTTGTCCCCTCTCTCCCTTTTTGTTTTCTCTCTCTTCCGTCTATTCTCTCTCTCTCTCTCTCTCTTCATTCTCTCTTTCAGTTCAATGTCTCTCCTCTCTCTTCTCTTTCATCCCCTCTTCTTTCTCTTTGCCATCTTTTCTCTGTCCTATCTCTTAACTTTCTCTCCCTCTGTGGTTTTCTCTCCTTTCTCTTTCCTGTTTCTCTCTTCTCTTCTCTCTGTCCTCTCTCTCCCACTGTGTTTTCTCTCTCTCCCTTCTCTCCTCCTTTACACTTTCTTCCTTTTATCTTCTCTCTCTCCATTCTTTTTCTTCTTTGTAGCCTGACGTTTTGTTTGCTGCATCATATAGTATATCTATAACTCATAGATCTTTATATTTAAACAGAGAACAACATACTAGACCATTTGCACCTGCATGATAAATCAACCACAGATCCGTTTATTTCCTTTACAACATTTTTCAAGTTTGAATAAAATCAAGATTAAAGAGCGCACGCATTTTAGTCTCTGCTAAAAATTGCACACGCTAAACATTTTGCACACACTGCTCAGAAAAGTTAAAGAGAACAAACAAGGATGTCACAGCTATTTGTAATATATCCTAGACACACACAAAACCTGGAAGTGAAGTGCACTCTTTCAAATTGGAGTGGGTACATATCCCATGCCTTGTCAAAAGGAACAAAGGCCAATTACCTGTCCTCTTCAAGTAAAGTACACATAAATAACACACAAGATTCCTCTTCTTTCAGAGGAGAGTTTTGCCTCTTGAAATGTACATCTTACATTGTACCCTACATGATACCTGCACTCTTTCTATGTGTGCCTTTCTACACTTAAAGGGATATTTATCAAGCCGTCAACCTGAAATACGCTGGAATTCCGCAGTGTAATTGTGGTGAGCTGGATTCGACCTAGTTATTGAAGCCTACAGACCGGCAAAATTTGAAATCTGTGACGTAACATACGATCCGCCAGTCTCAATCCGACACAGATCGATGCTTATGTCATTACAGATGTTCCGAATACAAATTCGGCACTATTTGACACTTTTTAAAAGTTATCAAACAGTTAACCGGTACAGTGAAAGCTCATGTTCGTTGCTGCCAGATATCCCATTGATTTTTATGGTAGAAAACCAGTAACGTTTACACCTAACACCCTAACCAGAGGCGTAACTAGAAACCACAGGGCCCAGGTGCAAGAATCTAAGAAGGGCCCCCCCCCCCAAAAAAAAAAAGTAAATTTGATTCATATCTTTTTTTTTTTTTTTTACATTTAACACAGAAAAAAAATGGGAATCAGATTACATGTCTGCAAAAGGAGGTATGTAGTGAATGTAGTCCAGCTCTAAATTAGCACGGGTAGAGCATTTAGTTAAATTATATGATTTGAATATTTTTATTTTTGAAATTAAATGAATATTTTATATATATGTTGCAATCTTGTATTTATATATTAATGCAGATTATCCTAAGTTATTTATCAACATTCAGTTTAGAAGAGTTAATGAAAAAAATATATAATGTAAATAAACTTTTATGTATGAACTGATATATATAAGCTTCTTGTCTATATATGGGCTTCTTATCTATATGTAAAAACTAATTAAACATTTGTATAGTTAAACAGAAATTTAATAACTTGCTAAAAACAGCACAAGATAAAAAGGGACGTCTCCCTTATAACATAGATTGCATCAGAAAAGACAATTGGATAACTTTATTTAATGTTTCCGATATTAATAATCAGGTACCTGTTATATGATGCAACAAATAATAGTGTCCAAAATATTGAATTCAAAATACTTAAAGTTCCAAATGAGATAACCTACCCGCTGTTATGGCGGGTGTTTGTTACCGGTCCGTTAGTGAGAGACTGGTATTTTAAAATATGTCATGTGACTTTTCCTACGTCACACTTGTGATCGTAGCTGTTTCAATTTAGTTGCAATATAACCAGTGATCCTTGATATTCTGTCAAGCGCTTATTATGTTGCAATTTTTTTAACTTTAATCTGTATGTGTATCAGAAGGTGTATTCCCCTATTCCATGTATAATTAGGGAGTCTTGGGGGAGATTGCAACTTACGCTGGTCTTTTGGCACACCTGATGTCTCTATTGGTGTGGTCTTTGCGGTCACGTTCAGTGACTTGGATGTTAGACTGTGCGGTCACGTTCAGTGACTTGGATGTTAGACTGTGCGGTCACGTTTAGTGACTATAATGCAATCCTCGCAGTGTGGACTTGGCGGTCACTCATAGTGACTGTGATAAGATCTTTGCGGTCACGGAGGTGACTAACAGTGGGGTCTTTGCGGTCACAAGAGGTGACTAGGAGTAGAATCTTTACCGGACATCAGTGATGTTATACAGCAGGGTCTTTGCGGTCACAAATTGTGACTTACATATATTAACTTGCGGTTATATCTTTGCGGTCACTAATTGTGACTTAAGAGTGGTCTTTGCGGTCACGAACAGTGGTGACTTAAAGGAAATCTTTGCGGTCACTAGTAGTGACTAACAGTATGATCTGTATAGTAGGAGATCAAAAGTAAAACTTGGCAGTTGTTCTGTGCAACTTGATAGAGCTGATTAGAAACAAATGCAGGTTGTAGCAACGTCCAGCTGCAATGTTGCAGAAAGTAATCAGCAAAGGAGATCCTGTGGTAGTTGTCTTTCCTTTCTTGGCAATTATAATAGCAATCAATAGCTTAGACAAATAAAAATATAAAGTGCAGAGTGACAACAGTGTCAAGGTCAACGCGTTTCGCCCTTAGGCTTTATCAATCCATGCAAAAGGAGGTACCCTGTGTCCACAGTCTGTGAGATGGTCTGACCCCCTATTACTGTATATATTGACACTGTTTAACCCACCAGTACTGTATATAGTGAGTTAGTGACACAGTCTGTAATCTGCCGGTGAGATGGCTGGCCTGACCCTACCCGCCCCAGTACTTTATAAAGTGACCACAGTAGTCTGTGACATGGTCGAGCCCCCCCGTACTTATATATATAATAAACTTTTATGTATGAACTGATATATATAAGCTTCTTGTCTATATATGGGCTTCTTATCTATATGTAAAAACTAATAAAACATTTGTATATTTAAACAGAAATTTAATAACTTGCTAAAAACAGCACAAGATAAAAAGGGACATCTCCCTTATAACATAGATTGCATCAGAAAAGACAATTGGATAACTTTAGTTAATGTTTCCGCTATTAATAATCAGGTACCTGTTATATGATGCAACAAATAATAGTGTCCAAAATATTGAATTCAAAATACTTAAAGTTCCAAATGAGATAACCTACCCGCTGTTATGGCGGGTGTTTGTTACCGGTCCGTTAGTGAGAGACTGGTATTTTAAAATATGTCATGTGACTTTTCCTACGTCACACTTGTGATCGTAGCTGTTTCAATTTAGTTGCAATATAACCAGTGATCCTTGATATTCTGTCAAGCGCTTATTATGTTGCAATTTTTTTAACTTTAATCTGTATGTGTATCAGAAGGTGTATTCCCCTATTCCATGTATAATTAGGGAGTCTTGGGGGAGATTGCAACTTACGCTGGTCTTTTGGCACACCTGATGTCTCTATTGGTGTGGTCTTTGCGGTCACGTTCAGTGACTTGGATGTTAGACTGTGCGGTCACGTTCAGTGACTTGGATGTTAGACTGTGCGGTCACGTTTAGTGACTATAATGCAATCCTCGCAGTGTGGACTTGGCGGTCACTCATAGTGACTGTGATAAGATCTTTGCGGTCACAGAGGTGACTAACAGTGGGGTCTTTGCGGTCACAAGAGGTGACTAGGAGTAGAATCTTTACCGGACATCAGTGATGTTATACAGCAGGGTCTTTGCGGTCACAAATTGTGACTTACATATATTAACTTGCGGTTATATCTTTGCGGTCACTAATTGTGACTTAAGAGTGGTCTTTGCGGTCACGAACAGTGGTGACTTAAAGGAAATCTTTGCGGTCACTAGTAGTGACTAACAGTATGATCTGTATAGTAGGAGATCAAAAGTAAAACTTGGCAGTTGTTCTGTGCAACTTGATAGAGCTGATTAGAAACAAATGCAGGTTGTAGCAACGTCCAGCTGCAATGTTGCAGAAAGTAATCAGCAAAGGAGATCCTGTGGTAGTTGTCTTTCCTTTCTTGGCAATTATAATAGCAATCAATAGCTTAGACAAATAAAAATATAAAGTGCAGAGTGACAACAGTGTCAAGGTCAATGCGTTTCGCCCTTAGGCTTTATCAATCCATGCAAAAGGAGGTACCCTGTGTCCACAGTCTGTGAGATGGTCTGACCCCCTATTACTGTATATATTGACACTGTTTAACCCACCAGTACTGTATATAGTGAGTTAGTGACACAGTCTGTAATCTGCCGGTGAGATGGCTGGCCTGACCCTACCCGCCCCAGTACTTTATAAAGTGACCACAGTAGTCTGTGACATGGTCGAGCCCCCCCGTACTTATATAGTGGTACTGTATAGACTGACACTGTTTACTCCCCTCCCCCCATGCTGTAGTAACAAGGTCTGTAATTTGCTGGTTCCACAAACATACACACACACACACACACACACACACATACATGCATAAATATACATACAGTCACATACACACACACACATACATGCATAAATACACACACAGTCACATACATAGACACACACACATAAACACTGATGGGTAAAACAGAAACACTAACCCCTGTAGTCAGATACACTAGTGAAGCATCATGTCACACTTACATGATATCAGTGCAGGCAATGGCAGATCAACGTTTTTTATTGTAAAAAAAAATAATATAAAAAATTTTTTTTTGAAGCTGGGCCCCACCCACCAATTGCGACCTCTGCACCCCCCTGTAGTTTCGCCCCTGACCCTAACATAAGCCCCGAGTCTAAACATCCCTAATCTGCCGCCCCGACATCGCCACCACTAAATAAAATGTATTAACCCCTATCCCGCCGCTCCCCGACCCGACCCCAACTAAATAAAAGTATTAACCCCTATCCCGTCGCTCCCGACCCCACCGCAACTAAAGAAAAGTATTAACCCCTATCCCGCCACTCCCGGACCCCACCGCAACTAAATAAAAGTATTAACCCCTAAACCCCTGGCCTCCCACATCACTACCACTAACTAAACCTATTAACCCCTAAACCGCCAGCCCCCCACATCGCCATAAACTGAATTAAGCTATTAACCCCTTGACCTAACAACCCGCTAACTTTACATTAAAGGGACACTGTACCCAAATTTTTTCTTTTGTGATTCAGATAGAGCAGTGATTTTTAACCTTTTTTTTGCCGTGGCACACTTTATTACATTAAAAAATCCTGTGGCACACCACCATCCCAAAATTTTAAAAAAATCACACATTGTAGCCTAATACAGAATATATATATATACACATACACACAAACACACACATACTGTATGTATTGTGCTGTTATGCCATGCCTCCTACAAACTACCCCTGCACTGGGAGTAAAAAACAAGCAAAGTTTAAAAAATATGTCACACTGTTGTCAGTCTGCCGTGGCACACCTGAGGATCTCTCATGGCACACTAGTGTGCCACGGCACACTGGTTGAAAAACACTGAGATAGAGCATGCAATTTTAAGCAACTTTCTAATGTACTCCTATTATCAAATTTTCTTCATTCTCTTGGTATGTTTATTTGAAAAGCAAGAATTTAAGTTTAGATGCCGGCCCATTTTTGGTGAACAACCTGGGTTGTCCTTGCTGATTGGACAGCACCAATAAACAAATGCTGTCCATGGTTATGAACCACAAATTTGCTGGCTTAGATGCCTTCTTTTTCAAATAAAGATATCAAGAGAACGAAGAAAAATTGATAACAGAAGTAAATTAGAAAGTTGCTTAAAATTGCATGCTGTATCCGAATCATGAAAGAAAAAAATTTGGGTTCAGTATCCCTTTAAAATTACAATATCCCTATCTTATAATAAATGTAAAATTACCTGTAGAATTAAAATAAACTATTTTAAACTAGTAATTAACCTACCCTAACAATTATCCTACAATTAAATTAAACTATTTTAAACTATTAATTAACCTACCCTAACTATTATCCTACAATTAAATTAAACTATATTAAACTATTAATTAACCTACCCTAACTATTATACTAAAAATACATTAACCTACCAATTAAATTAACTATAGGCTAGATTACGAGTTTTGCGGTATGAGTAAAAAAATCAGCGTTAAGGCTCTTTTTCACTACCGCTGGTATTACGAGTCTTGCAGGTTTAGCGACACCGCACACATTTTTGGCCGTAACGCAACGTAATTACCCGAGCTTTCAAAAGTCATTTTTTTCAATGGGACTTCCTTTGCGCCGGTATAACGAGACGGCCTGGGAAGCCAAAAAGTGAGCGGTACACCCTATAATGCCAAGATCGATACCGTAAACTGAAAGTCAGTAGTTATGAGTTTTACGCTACAAAGTTATAACATAAAACTCATAACTAAAGTGCTAAAAAGTACACTAACACCCATAAACTACCTATTAACGCCTAAACCGAGGCCCTCCCGCATCGCAAACACTAAAATAAAATTATTAACCCCTAATCTGCTGCTCCGGACATCTCCGCCACTATAATAAACATATCAACTCCTAAACCGCCGCAATCCCGCATCGCAGACACTAGTAAAATATTATTAACGCTGAATCTGCTGTCCCTAACATCGCCGAAACCTACATTATACTTATTGACCCCTAATCTAGCTACAAAATAACTAATAGTTACATTGTAGCTAGCTTAGGGTTTATTTTTATTTTATAGGTAAGTTTGTATTTATATTAACTAGGTAGAATAGTTAGTAAAAAGTTATTAACTATTTACTAACTACCTAGCTAAAATAAATACAAATTTACCTGTAAAATAAAACCTAACCTGAGTTACACTAACACAAATCCCCCCCCCCCACTAAATTACACAAAATAAAAAAAGAAATTATCAGATATTTAAGCTAATTACACCTAATCTAATAGCCCTATCAAAATAAAAAAACAACAACAATATATATATATATATATATATATATATATATATATATATATATATATATATATATATATATATATATATAAAACCTAGCCTAAACTAAACTACCAATAGCCCGTAAAAGGGTCCCAAAGATATCAGCTCTTTTACCTGTAAAAAAAAATACAACAGTAAAACCCACCACCCACACAACCAACCCCCCATATAAAATCCTAACTAAAAAAAACTAAGCTCCCCATTGCCCTGAAAAGGGCATTTGGATGGGCATTGCCCTTAAAAGGGCATTTAGCTCTTTTTCAAGTGCCCAAACCCTAATCTAAAAATAAAACCCACCGAATAAACCCTTAAAAAAACCTAACACTAACCCCCGAAGAGCCACTTACAGTTTTGAAGACCGGACATCCATCCTCAATTAAGAAGTCTTCATTCAAGCCGGCAGAAGTGGTCCTCCAGATGGGCAGAAGTCTTCATTCAGACGGCATCTTCTATCTTCATCCATCCGGCACGGAGTGGGTCCATCTACAAGACATCCGGCACGGAGTATCCTCTTCTTAAGACGACTCTTCTGGAATGAAGGTTCCTTTAAGTGACGTCATCCAAGATGGCATCCCTTGAATTCCGATTGGCTGAAAGAATTCTATCAGCCAATCGGAATTAAAGGTGAAAAAATCCTATTGGCTGATGCAATCAGCCAATAGGATTGATCTTCAATCCTATTGGTTGATCCAATCAGCCAAAAGGATTGAGCTCGCATTCTATTGGCCACACCAGATGTCTTCAGGATGGACCCGCTCCTCGCCGGATGGATGAAGATAGAAGAGGCTGCATGGATGAAGACTTCACCAGCTGGATGAAGATGGAAGAGGCCGTCCGGATGAAGACTTCTTGCCGGCTGGAACTTTGAAAACTGTAAGTGGATCGTTGGGGGTTAGTGTTAGGTTTTTTTGTTTTTTTTTGTTGTTGTTTTTTTAAATATTTTTTTATTGAGGTCATTGGAAAGACATCTTCAAACAAACATGTTACAATAAACATCCAGAAACATTCTTTTAACATATACTATTACATAAGATTACACAGGTAAGGAGTATTCTCCTCGTATATGGAAACTTAAAGCGATATCTCCATAATTATACTAAACATGCTAAACTGCAACCTCATTTTATACCTTTATGTGACTCCCTCTCATGTTATATTAAGCCACTCATGGGCTTGTGAAACCAATAATATTATCTAGGGGGAAAAAGATGGTGAAAATGGCCTCTCATGGACCAGTGGTCAATTAGAATAAGATTATCAACTGATAAATGCATCTGATATATGAATATATTATAGTTTATGATACGCAAATGTAAGGGCGTTATAGTTTATAGTAGACAAAGAGCTACTAGGTTATAAATTAAACTACTGATGTAACTGGTAGCAACTTCTCAGCAAGCATTACCTATTATGAGGAGCCTATGGTAGCAAAATCGCCAGCAGTCATTGTAGTAATAAGAAATTGTGGGTTACACAAAATAAATAAAAATAATAGTGTCTGGAGTCCCCTCAAACAAGACTTGTTACCCTAGTGAGCGTTTGATGTTAGGAAGGATGATCTTTAATAAGTAGGTATACTGTGCATGAAATATCTAAGGTATAATTCAAAAGTTAAAGATTCTAAATGGAATAAGCTTGTGCTGACACTGCTATAGAATCATAAAACCCTATAGGGTCATATAGTAAGACAACACTAAATGTGCATAAAAGAGCATATATAAAGAGCAGACATCACCCCTCCAAATAAGCAGTAAGCCACCTCAGCTATATAAAAAATGTGACGAAGACCTTTATATTATGCATTGATACTTCATCAGAGTGTGTGGTGGTCCAATACTGTACTCTACTCCTACCCTTTATCTTACATGAGGTCTCTTGTCTGAAAACATATCTGGGTATTACATATATACCTAGAGGCTGTTAATGCAAATACACATTTATCTTTATGCAGATATAAAACAGTAAACATTCAATAGGTTAACTCTAGAGCCACAAATTGAGGCACATCTTAGGCCAATGGTAGTCATCCTCCTATTAGTGTTATTACAATATACCACTCATCTGGGGTCTAAAATCTCTTCACTCCTCTACCCAATCCCTCTTGCAGGTATGGAGCCATGTGTATTCCTCTGACATGCCGTATCTTGAATGATAGGGCCTCCTGGCGTGGAAAAAACAATGTGTGTCTTAGACATGGCTTTCCCAATGGAATCCGTTGCTGTCATTTGGGAGTCAGTGTATCGGGGCTTGAAAGTCTGAAAGAAATTTGTTACAGCCCTGTCTGCGCTGTCAAAGGCAAGCTTGTCTCTCCGCTCCAGTTTCAGACAAAGCGTAAGGGATGCATGCTGGCTCTCCATCTTGCAAGACAACTGTTGTAGGAGAGCTATAACTTCAGCCTCCATTTTGAGTCCATGAGGCTTAGAAACTTGTCAGTTTCTCCTAGCATCCACTTTGCAACTCAGCTAAATGGGGACTCCAGTATAGATAAGCAAAGTTCTGTCACATCACCCGGCGATCTTCCTACCCGGGGGGGGGGGGGGGTGAGATGGTTATAGGTTGTAGGCCGCCGCCGCCTTAGTTGAAGCTGGTTCCAGGTCCCTCTATTGCCCACACAAAAGTATTGGGATTAGCTTTTTCTAGCACAGTTCAACAACTGATATTTAGCATTATATGTCAAAATGAGAGAATATAGGTAAAGAAATCTCCAAATTAAGTGTTAGGTTTTTTAAAGGTTTTTTGGGTGGGTTTTATTTTTAGAGTAGGGTCTGGGCAGTAAAAGTGCTAAATGCCGTTTTAAGGGCAATGCCCATACTCATGCCCTTTTTAGGGCAATGGGAAACTTAGGTTTTTTAGATAGGGTTTTTATTTGGGGGTTTGGTTGTGTGGGTAGTGGGTTTTACTGTTGGGGGGTGTTTGTATTTTTTTTTACAGGTAAAAGAGAGGATTTCTTTGGGGCAATGCCCCGCAAAAGGCCCTTTTAAGGGCCATTGGTAGTTTATTGTAGGCTAGGTTTTTTTTTATTTTGTAGGGGCGTTTTTATTTTGATAGGGCTATTAGATTAGGTGTAAATCTTTTTTATTTTTGATACTGTGGTTTTTAGTTTTTGTAACTTAGTGTTTATTTTTTTGTAATTTAGAAATTTTTAATTGTAGATTTAAATCATTTGAGTAAGGTTAGGTTTTTAAATATGTAATATAGTTAATTTAATTGGTAGTTTAATGTATTTTTAGTATAATAGTTAGTGTAGGTTAATTAATAGTTTAATATAGTTTAATTTAATTGTAGGATAATAGTTAGGGTAGGTTAATTAATAGTTTAATATACCGTAGTTTATTTTAATTCTAAAGGTAAGTTTAAATGTATTATAAGATAGGGATGTTGTAATTTTAATGTAAAGTTAGCGGGTTGTAAGGTTAAGGGGTTAATAGCTTAATTTAGTTTATGGTGATGTGGGGGGCTGGCGGTTTAGGGGTTAATATGTTTAGTTATTGGTAGTGATGTGGGAGGCCGGGGGTTTAGGGGTTAATACTTTTATTTAGTTGCGGTGGGGTCCAGGAGCAGCGGGATAGGAGTTAATACTTTTATTTAGTTGCGGTGGGGTCCAGGAGCAGCGGGATAGGGGTTAATACTTTTATTTATTTGCGGTGGGGTCCAGGAGCAGCGGGATAGGGGTTAATATTTTTATTTAGTTGCGGTGGGGTCCAGGAGCAGCGGGATAGGGGTTTATACTTTTATTTAGTTGCGGTGGGGTCCAGGAGCAGCGGGATAGGGGTTAATACTTTTATTTATTTGCTGCAGGGTCCGGGAGCAGCGGCATAGGGGTTAAACATTTTAGTATAGTGGCAGTGTTTAGTGACAGGGTATAAATAAAGTTGGTAAAAAGCCGAATAGCAGCGAGATCGATGACTGCTAGTTAACAACAGTACGCTGCTTATCGCCCCGTACTTGGTGCGCGGCTTTTTGCTGACTTTTTTCATAAATATGGAGATCGTATTCAGGTCCGCGGCCGCGATGTTAGGCGAGCGTATTGGTGCCATCGAATGCAAGAAAGTTGACGGCTTGATAGATAGGTCTCTTAATCCACTCTCTCCCACAAACATAATGGATTTAAATACTTTTGTGGTCAGTCTTAAGGTTCATTGCAGCAGATGTGCAGCCCTGTAAGCAGCATGATGCATGATACTGGCTGCCTCTTGTGTAAAAGCACAGTGTATGTATTGTTAAACTGGATTCCCCTTAACGACTTGTTATATCAGCTGAAGAGTATAAAATGAAGGGAAATTGTTCCTTTAGGATTATTTTTGAAAATGAACTAGCTGCTTATGCTCTTTGAAACCACAATCTATTAAAATGGGTTGAACCTGCAGGGAGATACATTCTCTTTACATTATCACTTTATATACACACACAGACACAGACACAGACACACACACACATACACACAGGCACACACAGACACACACACAGACACACACACAGACACACGTAGACACACACACAGACACATACACAGACACAGGCACACACACACACACAGGCACACACACACACACACAGGCACACACACACACACACACACAGACACACACACACACAGACACACACACACATAAAGCCTCCTTAACTTAAAGGGATAGTAAACACCAAAAATGTTATAGTCTAAAAAGATAAAATCCCTTTATTTACCATTCCCCAGTTTTGCATAACCAACACTGTTATAGAAATATACTTTTTACCTCTGTAATTACCTTGTATCTAACCTTCTGCTGACTGCCTCCTTATCTCAGATATTTTGACAAACTTGCATTTCAGGCAATTAGTGCTGACTCTTAAATAACTTCACGTGCATGAGCACAGTGTTATCTATATGAAACACATGAACTAATGCCCTCTTGCTGTGAAAAACTGTTTAATGCATCAGATGAGAGGCTGCCTTCAAGGGCTTAGAAATTAGCATATGAGCATACCTAGGTTTAGCTTTCAACTAAGAATAACAAGAAACAAAGCAAATTTGATGATAAAGGTAAATTAGAAAGTTGTTTAAAATTAAATGCCCTATCTGAATCATGAAAGTTTAATTTGGACTTTACTATCCCTTTAACTCTATATACAACTGATAATGATCATTTTAGAACATATCGCTACTACCCCTCACTGTGAGTGAAATGTCTTCTCCTGGTTATGTTTACATAGCTTTTCAATAGGGAATACTTAAAGAGACAGTATACTATAAAATTGGTTTAACCTTAAAGGGACAGTATACACTCATTATTATATAACTGCGTGTAATAGACACTACTATAAAGAATAAGATGCACAGATACTGATATAAAAATCCAGTATTAAACTCTTTAAAAACTTACTTAGAAGCTCTCAGTTTAGATCTGTTGAAAAGGTAGCTGGAAAGCCAACTGCAAGTGGGAAATAAGACACTCCCCCTTCTTTTGCATATGAAAAGACCCTTTACACAAACAGGAGCAAGCTGGAGAAGGTAGCTGACGGTATTCTCATAAAACTTTAGGGCTTGGTTAAGAGTCTGAAAATCAGAGCAATGTTGTTTAAAAATAAGCAAAACTATACATTTTTAAAAAAAACTAACTTTATGGGCTATATAAATAGATCATCTACAAAACATTTATGGAAAATAAAAAATGAGTGTATAATGTCCCTTTAATGGGGTTCCAAATACTTTTTTTACCAGCTGCAGGGTATAAAGATATTTACTTTTAAAAGTTTATTTGTGTATATGAATTAGCTGATTTTGTGTTTTGAAGCCACAACCTAATAAAATGGGTTGAGCTTGTAGGTATAATCAGATCTCATGACTTTATCACATTGTGTACATATACATGCTTCTTTATCTTATATCTGTCTGTAAACCAATAACTAAATACTTGGAGAGAACAATGGAAAATTAAAATTGTATTACCATATCCCTTTTATACCCCACTGGAAGTGTAATTACTGGCAATTTCAGGATAGGTGGGGATACCACAGGCTAAAACAACTATTTCAAATGCCAATATAAGGGTAATGGAAATACTTGTAAACAATTTAATACACTCCAGCAGGTAAAGTGGATCATTGGGTACAAATTAAAGGGGAGATTTTTTTTTAGTAAACTGTCCCTTTAAATATTGAAATGTTCAGTATAGCTGGGGATACAACAGGCAAACGCAGCTATTTCAAATGGCAAAATAAACTGAAATAACTACTTATAATCAATAGACAAAATAAATCATTGGGAACAGATTAAGAGAAAAGTATACAGTATACTGTCCCTTTAAATACACTCCAGTGGGTAATATGGAAAACTGGAAACAAATTAAAGGGGAGAAATGTTACATTACACTGTATCTTTAAAGTCCCTTTATCTCTCTAAACATTTTTTATAATGGATATTATGTGGCCATTGAAACTGTCCATCTACAAAAAAAGCTCTATTAAATTAGATATATAATCTTGTAGCTATCAGATGGCTGTCATGATATTGATGATTATCTGAGAGGTCACAAAACATTAAGGGCTAGATTACAAGTGGAGCGTTAATTTATCGCACGGCACGCCTGTAAACGGGCAAATTTGCATTAACATTGCACCTAACTTGTAATACCAGCGTACATTTGCGTGTTCTGGTATTACTAAGTGGAGCTCAAATATCGCTTTCGTGAAATCTATATTTTGCGTTCCACTTGTAAATTTGCCAAAATTCTTTGTTTATTCTAGTTGATTATGCAGACAATTAATTCTTAGGATAGTTATTCTCTTATCAAATACATTTTTATACATAGACAGATTATAGATATATAGATAGATCAATCGACAGATGTTGACAAGTTGACAACCATCCTGCATTTAATTGGACAGGGTACTGTTAAAATTTCCCCCACTTGTATATTTTTCCAATGATCCATTTTATATGCTGAAGTGAATTAAAAAGTTAACAAATAGCTCGTTTAATTTTGTTTTTATACTTGAAATAGCTGTTTTTCCTATTGGAACTGCCACCTATGCTTAAAATATGAATGCTGCTTTATCCTCTATAGAAAACCAATCTAAACAAGAGGCAGTTGCAGAAATCAACCTCCTAGTTGGGGTGGGTGAGAGACAGCTCAGACCATTAATAGGTACTTGGAATACAATGAAGTTTAAGCTAGTTTCTTTAGTACACTGTCTCTTTAATCGCTAGCACCATATAAATAACTGTGCCCTCACTTATCTTCCTATTAGAATGACACACCTGCTAATCTGTACCACACAAGGATTTACAGCAATGGACTTGTACTCTGCATGCAATAAGCCAACTAATATCCAGCCTGTCAGGTGCTGCATCCACAAACTTTCATCCCAGCACTAAAGTGCACTCCATTAAATAATAGTATATAGTCAGTAACGTACATACCACAGTGTGACACAGAATGCTGCAGACTGAAACATGATACGCCACCTTACAAGGATGCTGGTTTTGTGTGCCTTTGGCTCCCCCTTGTGTCCAAACTGGCATTGCAGCCTTTTGAATAGAGCTTTCTAGTTTGCATTCATTAAAGGGACATTATACACTCATTTTTTCTTTGCATAAATGTTTTGCAGATAATCTATTTATATAGGCCATGAAGTTTTTTTTTTTTTTAATATATAGCTTTGCTCTGATTTTCAGACTCCTAACCAAGCCACAAAGTTTTATCAGAATACCGTCAGCTACCTTCTCTAGCTTGCTCCTGTTTGTGTAAAGGGTCATTTCATATGCAAAAGAAGGGGGAGGGGGGGAGTTTCTTATTTCCCACTTGCAGTGGGCTTTCCAACTGCCTTTTCAACAGAGTTAAACTGAGAGCTTCTAAGTAGGTTTTTAAACCGTTTTATACTGGATTTTTATATCAGTATCTGTGCATCTTATTTTTTATAGTAGTGTCTATAACATGCAGTTATATGAAAATTGGTGTATACTGTCCCTTTAAACAAAAACTAATTATGATGAAAGAAGCATCAAATAACTACATCAACATGTACATGAGTCTTTTTAGTTGACTTTGTTCTCTTGGAATCCTTTGCTGAAAGACACACCTAGGTAGGCTCAGGACCAGTAATGTACTACCGTCTACTTGGAGCTATCTGGTGATAGGTGGCTGCACGGATATGCCTCTTGTTATTGGTTCACCAGAAGTGTTCATCTAGGTCCCAGTAGTGAATTGCTGCTCTTTAAATGACTTTAACTATGTGTTTAAGCACTTTGTAGGGGCTTAAACACATTATTATATGCAAGCAACATTGCAATAATAAAATAATATAACACAGTACAGCATTTTCTTTTTGGTTTGTTATTGTTATTGTTTAAAGCATACAATATGTCGTACACATTAACCTGCATTCTAAAATGATAGTCCTAATTAGAAATAATTAATAATATAATTATCAATAAACAATATTCACCCTAAAATGAGTCATACTCATTAACCCTTTTTCCCCCTCCCCCACCCTACTTTCAGGGTTTCCAATAAAGAAGCAATAGAATAAAACTGACTAGTGCAGATACTCCTGTGTGTGATTGTTGATACAACCTGAGGAACATTCCAAATACACATCAAAATCCTGTTTATTGTTTAAAACCAAGAAGAATAGACAGGCTGCTAATTGTAAGCCTTTTGTTCTACAAAGCATCATCACGGCAAGGGGCCCAGACTTACTGACTCCTCTAAAGGCAGCAGAATTCAAACAGCTCTAGGTCGGAGATAACCATCAGAAAGTGATCTGGAAAGTAGTAAAATAGTGCACACACGGCTAGGAGGTTAAATGTTTCATGCTCAAATTGGGAAAATAGGTGTGTTTGCTTTACTGACACTGATTGCATAACCAGATCACAAAATTTGCCTACTGTATTTTGAAAGTAAAACATTCCTTAAAATTATTGATTAGACACGTGCATTTGTTTTATTACTAATGCAAATTCATAACGAAAAAACAGATATTCGTTTTATTTTCACAAAACTGATATCCGAACGCATGCACCAACTACATTTAAAGAAAACGAAGATATACTAACTAAATTAGTCAGTATTCATTTGTTGTCTTTAAATTACCTGTAGGATATAAAGCCTCTAGTACACTGGAGAGCCGTGCTATTCCTAACCCTTCATCTTAGACTCCCAAACTGCACTAATAGGAGGCTTAGCGGAGGATGCCAGGCCCTGTGTTAAAGCAGAAGGTCCTTTAGTGCGGCCCAGGGCTCTAAGACGGAAGGTTGTTTTTAGCGCGGCTCTCCAGTACGCTAGAGGTAAGTATATAACTCTAAATTCAGTATTCGTTTAGTTTAAAACAAAACAAATACTGAATATTGCCGCAGAAAAATATTTGAAGAAACTAATTTCCTCGATTATTTGTTCAAGCCAAATTTTGTATCGCTACACCTGTCTATAGTTGTTATCTAATGGCACCTCTGGTGCAAACAATACAGATTCAAAGGCAATAGAAATTTTGGTGCACATTTTTTTTGACTATATTGATAGTCACCCTCTCTGTAAAGTCCTAAGTGCAGAGGACGATGTGTCATCTTCTTGGGGTGTAGCCCCTCAAATCCAGATACTGGGGTTTCCCAGTACTGCATTGGTGAAGGAAACTCCTTTCCAATCACCAGCTCTTGCTGGAATACCTGGTGATATCACAAGGGGAGGAGAAACATTAAGACCATCGTCATTCAAATAGGTGATTTTGTGTCTATCTGACTGCAGCTAAATGTCATAACTATGACAATTTCTCACAATATTCGTTCTATTTTGGGCGTTTCTTCTGATTTTTAAGGACCTTTATCACCACTTACCATAGAAATTTATCATACGACCCCTCAATTGAAAGAGTGAGCTTTCATGATTCGGGGTTTCATGTCCTTATAGCTATCAAGTAATTGTGCACTGGTATTTTTCAGTGGCCCGCAATGCAAACCCGACCTCCCGTTCACATTTCATGGAAGCTCTGCATTCAATAGAGCGCACTTCTATAGGCTCCAATGGGAGCCTCGTTCTCTTGCCGTGAGACACAGCATGAAAACTAGCACAGCAAAGGGTGTAAGTCGCGCAGCGATGAGCAGTTTTTATTAATTTTAAAAAAATGCTACTTTTTTTTTAATAAAAAAAAAAGTATATACTTTATTTTGGGGGCAATTGGGGGTTATTTTGATCATTAACCAGACGTCTGACCTCTGGTTAATTTCCGGAGTGCTAATTGCTACGAGTAATGGCTGGTTATTTATTGTGTGTGGTTATTTATTTGTGGTTGGATTTGCACGTTTGTTGATGCACGGTAAATTAGGGCTCCACTCTTAATCTGGCCCTTAATAATGTTTGGTGTTTTTTTTCTTCCAATTTTTGCTTTGATGAATTAGCTTGGACAGTGGTGGGAAGGTATAACTTATGTGCGCACCTCACAGAAAAAATGTTGGATTAATAATTCACCCCTAAGCCCCTCTAGCGTATTAACCCATAGCGAAACCTCCCATACTGTTTTAAAAGGTAACATTTTTTTCATGTAAGTGGCAAGAGTCCATGAGCTAGTGACGTATGGGATATACATTCCTACCAGGAGGGGGCAAAGTTTCCCAAACCTCAAAATGCCTATAAATACACCTCCCACCTCACTCATACCTCAGTTTTACAAACTTTGCCTCCTTGTGGAGGTGGTGAAGCATGATGTGCTTGATTTCTTCTGTTAAAGGCACGTCTAAGCATATTGAAGCCCAGGTCCTCTCTAAGTACAGTGTTTGTCTGAGGGATGTGAAGGGAGTATTGCCTGATGATACCATGTTTTCGCCTATGGGAAGTCTATTCTAAGGCTCTCTGTAAATTCGGTCGCAGAGATTCATCTGCTGCCTCCCTTTACAGATCGACATTATACTCCTCTACCATTACCTCTGCTTATATGTTTCAGTACTGGTTTGGCTGTCTGCTATATGTGGATGGGTGTCCTCTGGTGAGTAGATATCATTTTTTAAGACACTCTCAGCTATGTTTGGCACTTTATATTTTACCCATACCTCCCATACTGTTTTAAAAGGTAACATTTCAAGTATCCAAAGTGGTTTAATCATTTAACAGATGTAATTGTAAATTTGTGGATAACTTTAAAGCGATATAAAGGTGCGTAAAGAAAATGTTCTCTTATATTAGACCATTTTATTATTAGGAAACAAGGAAATGAAGGAATCCGGCACTTCTTGAAATCTTTAAGAGCACACAGTTTTTATTGGCAGGTAAAAAGGAAAAGCAAAGTAGTACATAGCAGCCCCAGCAATTTAGTCATTGCGGCACAGCAAACAAAGAGTTAGCATGGATGGTGGTCACTAGAGCTGACGCGTTTCGGCATCCCCCGCCGTAGTCATAGCATGGATAGTGACCATCATCCTCAAGTTTAAAAAGGGCACTCTTTCACCTCATTGGTTTAAAAGTTAAACACACCTCCAATGTATGCTAATAACAATGTTTCTTAATTGTTACATTTCAATACCTAATGTGTGGCAATGCACTAGATAGAGACTTTGTGTGGAGTATTAATTAATTGTTAGAATGTGGACTTGGGCAATAATGAGATTAAGTTATGTTAATAATTGTAATTTGACAATATTCTGCTAAATAATATGTTATATATTTGTCTGCTTTTAGATAAGACTGTTTAACTTAAGAAAGAATTTTTATTTTTCTATTAATGTTAAGTTAATTTGTTTTATATATAACGTGTAAGCCTCTGTATTCTTTTAAACCATGGAACATCTGTTTGTTCCTTGAGTTATAGTATTTTATTAAGAATCAGAATAGAGATAAATATATATACGTTCTCTATCGTGCTTAAACAGGCTTAGGCTTGGCATGATTGTCACAAATCACAAAAATCACAAAAATTTCAAAAATCACACAAAAAGAGACAAACCTAAGTAAGTACATTATATATACATGTGCATCCTTTTAGGTGCACACATATGTATGTGGAACATAGGTCAGTGGGTATAGATCACTGAGACCCTCTCTCCACTGTAAGTTTAAAGCCAGAAATTGATTAGATCAAATTCACTGTTGAGACCTAATGGTCTTCTGGTCTTAAGTTTTAGGATCCAGAAGACCTCTTCTCTGGCCAACAAAAGATCCCTGTTCCCTCCTCTCTGAGGTCGTGGGACATACTTTATTATGGTCCAGCTCAGTGTTGCTGGACTCTTGTTGTGAGACCACAGAAAATGTGTGATCAGAGGAGCTGTAAGGGTACCAAGTTTTATGTTATTTACATGCTCACGCACTCTGGCTCTGACCTCTCTTGAGGTCATGCCAACATATTGTAAATTGCATGTAGTGCACGTCAATAAGTAAACAACATAAGTAGCCCTGCAATTAAAACATCTTTCATGTTCGAAGGATTCACCTGTTACTGTGCTCCTAAAACCATTTCCTACAGTAAGATGGTTACAAGCTATACAATCTGTATAATGGCATCTGTAGACTCCTTTGGTATCTAGCCACGAGCTGGATGAATTTCCGGTTTTGGCTTTAGGCATTGTCGGTGCTACCCTATTGCCTATGGTGATTCCTCTTCTGAAGGCGAAGCGACAGCATTTCCTGGACAAATCAGCTAAGCCCTCATCTGCTGAAAGCAGGGGAAAATGCTTAGAGATTATTTTGCAGATGTCTGAATATTGGTCACTGTATGTGGTCAGAAAGGTAATGTTTTCTTTTGATTGATTTTGAGTTGACTTATCATCTTTGTTCTTATCAAGTAAATCATTTCTATCCTTTTTACTTATTTCTTTCTTGATACCCAGTAACATTTTCTTGGGATAGCCTCTAGAAACTAACCTATTGGTTAGTTCATTGGCCTGTGTTTCAAACATATTTTTGTCTGAGCAATTCCTAAGAGTTCTAACATATTGGCCCTTGGCAATGGCTTTAAAGACTCTGTTAGGGTGGTTGCTCTTGGCATGTAAGATTGTGTTTTTCGCTGTGGGTTTGCGAAAAATACTCGTAGAAATGAAACCTTTGGTTTCTGAAATGTTACCTTTTAGATTGACATCTAGGTAATTGGTTGTATTAGGGTCGGTTTCAAACGTGAAACTGAGGCCTATATTGTTACTGTTCAAGTACTGAATGAATCTGGGGATCAAATTTGTATCACCTTGCCAGATTAGAATAAGGTCGTCTATGAATCTCTTGTAAAAAATAATGTATTGTTTGTATTCATTTCTATCTCCATAGATGTGGGACTGCTCCCACCACCCCATATAGAGGTTGGCGTAAGAGGGGGCAAATTTGGCCCCCATAGCAGTCCCACATCTCTGGAGGTAGAAATTATTGTCAAAACAAAAGTAGTTATGTGTTAAAAGAAAATTAGTTACCCGCAAAATAAAACTGCATTGTTCCTCCTCAAAATGTCCTGAATTTGTTAGAAAATGCCTAATAGCTTTTAGACCTTCTTTGTGGGGGATTGATGAATATAGTGCTTTTACATCTATTGTGACCCAAGTGTTCGTTGTTTTCCAACCCACATCTCTCAAAAGGCCCAATAGATGTTTTGTGTCTGATAAATGGCTTGGTAAGGTCAACACATATGGCTGCAATATTGCATCCAGCCATTGTGAAAGTTTCTCTGTCAGAGAACCAATGCCACTGATAATAGGTCTCCCATGGACTTCTGTCCCAGGTTTGTGGATTTTGGGCAAGTGGTTGAAAATTGGTCTGACTGGGAATTTAACTTGTAGATATTTGTATGTTTCTTCATCATACATTCCTATCTCCCTTCCTTCATCTAGTAAGTCTAAAAGTTCAGACTCAAAGACATCAGTGGGGTCTTTGTTTAGCAAAATGTATTGTTCAGTGTCCATTAGCTGTCGCCTCGCTTCAGTTTGGAATTGATTTTTGCTCATAACCACTATAGAGCCGCCTTTGTCCGCGGCTCTAATCACTATGTCATTGTTATTTTGGAGCCTTGTAAGGGCTTCCTTTTCTTTTAATGAAAGATTGGATCTGCCTGAGTTAGAACTGCATTTGTTTGAGAGAGTGGTGAGATCATTCTCCACCCTCTTTTGGAAAATTTCCAAAATTTGACCCCTGTTCTGGATAGGGTAAAAGGAGGAGTTACCTTTAAATTTGGGTAAACTTGGGATGTTTATAGGCCCCACTGCTCCCAAAGAATGCAATTCTTCTAAGGCTATTACGTCACAGTCTTCCTCAAATGTAAGATGTGATGTGGTGGTTGTTGTAGTGGTCCTATTTATACCAGTGTCAGACCCATCAGTTTGTTTGTAAAATTTTCTTAGTGTCAGATTTCTAATCAACTTGTTCACATCTAAAAGAGTTGCGAACAAATTGAAGTTAGAAGTAGGAACAAAACTAAGGCCTTTATTTAAGACCTTAATTTCAAGGTCAGTTAATATGTAGTCAGAGAAGTTAATAACATTATTCATTACTGGTATTTCGTGTAATGTCCCCTCTTTTGACTCCTCTGTGGATATCTGTTGGACCTGGTCTGTTCTATTTTGTCTTGTTCCAAAGTTGGTGTCTGGGGGTACTGGTTCTTTGTTGCCTTTTGGCCCCCCCCGTTTATACCAACTGGGCCTAGACAAAAAACCTTCTCAAATTCATCCACATTGCCAGATTTGGGAGTTGGCACATATTTACTTGCAGTGCCTATATTTTGTGTGGATTTATGTGAAGGTTGGGGTGGTAGTTGTGGTGGGGGTGGCTGTGTAGCTGAAGTTTGGACTAAGATCGATTTAATTTTTGGTTTAACTGCAGCTTCTGGTGTGTCATATGTGGGTTCTAGGGAAGGTGGTGCAGACTGAGTTTTTTCTAGGTGTGACTGTTCTTCCTCACCTGAACTTTGGAACTCATCTGTTGATTCTGCTTCACTTTCACTGAACCTCACTCTTCTATTATCATACTGGTAGTAATTTCTGCCTCTTTTATTATTAAACTAATGCTTGTATATAACTGTGTTTTAACCCTTGAAAAGGTATTAAATACATTTGACTAGATTACAAGTGGAGCAATACATTTTAAGCAATGTTGAGCGCTAACTTCAATCAAGGTAAATCAATAGTGCTCCTATGTTTGCACTGGTATTACAAGCTGAAAGTAAACATTTAGCATGCCAGCAAAAGTCTGAGGAGAGCTAACATCTGGAGGTTGGATAACGCAATTGTGCTAACTCCATTTCCCCATAGACTACTATTGGAAGAGCTAAAATGACTTTTCTTTTCTAGCTCGAATGCCAAACGTGCGCTAGGCCAAATGTTCTAAAGCTGAAGGTGCGGTAATAATACATAGTAACATAGTAGATGTGGTTGAAAGAAGACAAAACTCCATCAAGTTTAACCTATACAGATTCTACCTAATTTACAATAAAAGCTCCAATTAAGCTTAATCCAATTAAAAAGTGACCTATTTAACACATGCAATCATATCCCTAAATTCTGTTTCTAGCCAGTAATGTATCTGCTCCAGCGCCCCCCTGGGTTTGAAAAACGCTGCCTTAGTTCAATATGAGAATGATTCATTTACTACTACTTGTTGCTCCCTGTCTTTTATCCAGTTATTTATCTATGAGATAACTTTTTTTTTAGCTATTCCCAGTCCCTTCATTTTGTACAATAATCTCTCATGTAACACTGTATCAAAAGCCTTTGCAAAATCCAAGTATATGACATCAATTGATTCCCCTTTATCTATATTTTTACCTACTTCCTTGTGGAATCGAATAAGATTAGTTTGATATGATCTATTTCTCATAAAACCATGCTGTTTGAACTCTTAATCTTGTTTACATGAATATACTCTTCATTATTATACTTTATAATACCTTCAAGTGTCTTGATCACTACCAATGTCAGACTAACTGGTCTATAGCTTCCTAGATCAGCCCTGCTTCCCTTATTAAAAAGTGGCACCACATCAGCTTTACGCCAGTCCTAGGGTTCTATGCCTGAGGATAATGAGTCTTGAAACATTAAGAGTAGAGGTTTGGCTATAGCAGTGCTATGTTCCCTTAAAACTCTTGGGTGTATTCCATCTGGACTTGGAGTTTTATTTACCTTAATATTATCCAGTTTTTTCCTGATATCACAGTTATTGTTATGAACTTGAAATGCTCTAGTTTATTTCAATGTATTTCCCATTTGTTCCTCTCTTGTGTATGCTAAAGAAAATAATTGGCTTAATACTTCAGCCTTCTTCCTGTCACTGTTAATTGTGTTACCCTTCTCACATTTTAAAGTACCTATATTTTCCTTCTTACATTTTTTTACCATTTATATACTTTAAAAAACTTTTAAAGTTTGACTTAGAATTTGATTGCTTTTTTGCATGCTTTGTTACATTCCTTATATATTTGGAATGTTGAGTTTGTACTATTTTCTTTGAGTAATTAAAATGCCCTACATTTATTCCCAATTTCTCTTAAAACGTTTGTATTTAGCTTGGATTTTTTTTTTCATTTTATTTTTATATAACCATGTGGTACATGTTGATGTGTATATTTGTTTAACAACATTTTAAATATCCAATTATCCTCTGTGTTTTTGTTTAAGAATACTTTGTTCCAATTTATGCTATTTAATTATTTTTTAAATCATTTAACTTTTCTTTCTTGAAATTAAAATTCTTGGTTGAACCCTTGTAACACTGCTTTTGGAAAGTGATTTCAAATGTGACCATGTTATGATACCCAAATGCTTGTTTTTTTGCAGCTTTGGAGACATAGTAGGGGACATATGTGGTTGCATAATAGCTAGAATTAGAAGGGACTCCCCTGAAACATACAGAGTGCAGGTCAGCCAGAACTGCTGAATACATCTGGCTGGAATATTTCACTGCACAGCCCCTGCGCTCTCTGCAGCCTTCATATTTATATATTTATCTATCTAATGTCAATTGCAAGGTAACACATGTATATTCTCTGTCTATTCTACATGCTTACTTTTATATTAAAGTGTATATAGATGGTCAAACTCAGCACTACATGTCCTATTTCAGTGTACAGAAACTTAGCATAATTATACAGTATAACTATTGTTTCCTGTTAGACATGCTAGTGTCAGTCTGGTTATAATGGTAAAAAGGAAAAGAGGTCATCCTGTCTCCGGGTTTGTGTGTTTTCTTTTTGTCATCACCATTTGATTGATTATGTAGAGCCACCACTGATTTGCATTATAGATAAAATAGTTATCTATAGCTGCTTAACACATAACTAGAACATTTGATTAAGAAGCAGTAATGGCAGGGTATATAATATGTTTTACATGTGTTTTATGAAACTTTTATTTTAACCCTATCTCTTTATTTCAGGTCTCTGGTCGGGCAAATTTTTCTAGTGCTATTTGTGCTTTCACAGTATTTATTTGAAGTATAGGGCACGCTAAAGAGATGCCGGCCATGCTAATTTTATTTTACCATGGACCTGTAATATCAATTTGCACGCTCATCTTAGCGTGGTCCTGCGCTATCAGTAACGCTCCACTTGTAATCTGGGCCTTAGTTTATATCAACTCCTAAGCAGCTTTGCACTAGCTGAATACATCTGGTGAGCCAATGACAAGAGACAAATGTGTGAATTTAAAAGTGTCTTAAAATAGCATGCTCTATCTGAATCATGCAAGTTTAAGTTTGACTTTCCTATCCCTTCAATATTATTTTTTTTCCTGCAGATCTGTTTAGAATTCCTAAACAGTGATTGTGGAACTGTCCGCATTTAACATTGCACAAGCATTTATGGTGAAATGCTTATGCATTGCCGCCCCCTGGTCACTGGTGGCCAATTGGCAGTTAGCAGGGGCTGTCAATCATCCCGAAGGTTGGGACAGGTTAAGGAGCAGTAATCTAACAACTGCTGCTGCTTAACTTACGTTTCAGGGGACCCTAAAGCAGCATCCGTTGCATGATAGAGCCCCATGTGTTTGATGACTGACATCAGCATGTGAGTCCTCACCAAAAAGATTGTTAGTGTGTGAATTGGAGCTTTCAGTTATATAATACCCCAAAGTGTTAATTCGCTCATCAAACCATAAAGATAAAAAATTGGTGTGAACGAAATCAAAGTACTCACTTAAAGGGACAGTCTAGTCAAAATTAAACTTTCATGATTCAGATACGGCATGCAATATTAAACAACTTTCCATTTTTTTTAGCATCACATTTACTTAGTTCTCTTGGTATTCTTAGTTAAAAAACTAAACCTATGTAGGCTCATATACTAATTTCTAAGCCCTTGAAGATCACTTCTTATCTGAATGCATTTGACAATCTTTCACAGTTAGAGGGCGTCAGTTCATGTGTGCCATATAGATAACATGCTTACGCCCGCGGGGATACTTATGAGAGGGCACTGATTGGCTGAAATGCAAGCCTTTCAAAAGAACTGAAATAACTGAAATAAGGGGGCAGTCTTCAGAAGCTTAGATACAAGGTAATCACAGAGGTAAAAAAACGTGTTGGTTATGCAAAACTGGGGAATAAATAATAATGGATTATCTATTTCTTTAAACAATAACGATTCTGGAGTAGACTGTCCCCATAATCCTTTGGCTGGTAAATAATACTGCAGCGCACTGATTCATAACCCTGCCTCGAAGCCAAAAGGTTGACCGTAACCTTTATATATATAAATAGTCATCCCGTGGTTTTACCAATGTGGCAAATACTTTATCTCCGCAGCTGATGGCAGCTGTGTTTTCTTTGTGTGTTCACGGTCTAATCCATTATTGCTTTGTAGCCTGCAATATCTATGCAGCATTTGGGAATTTCTTTGTGTATTATTTAATATGCAATTACTGAGCACCAAAATGAACAAGAATACAATAAAAGCATTTCAGTTAATAACTGTCTTTGGACTAAGACAAAAAAAGAAGCTGTTTAAAAAAAAATCTGTGGCCACTACTTTTTTTTCTTCCTGCCACTGATCTATTTGCAGGGGTATCATAATTCCCTCTCTATTATTCAGTGACAGCAAGAAAATAATAGCAAATGATTACACCTGGTTGTAAGGACCAATTGATAAGAATCTTGTGAATATGCAACAAAAATCCTGGTACTTAAATTATCTAGGTACTGTGCAGCCACACCGTTAAAAGGGACATACAGTACTAAATAAATATGAACATACCAATGGCATGTAGATGTATTTTTAATTTGTATTAGTTGTTAAAATAAGTAAGAAGAGCAGGCTCTTAAAGCTAGGATAACTAAGTTACAACATGGCGGCACTATTACTTTATGGAAACTCAGGAGAATTGGAAAGCATACAATTAAAGGGACATGAAACCTAAAAAAAATGCCCTTCGTGATTCATATAGATACAGAGCATGGAATATTAACAACTTTCCAATTTACTTCTATTATCTAATTTGCTTATTTCTCTTTGTATCTTTTGTTGGAAAGCATATCTAGGTAGGCTCAGGAACTGGGAGGTAGCTGCTGATTAGTGGCTGCACATATATACTCTTATCATTGGCTTACCCATGTGCTCAGCTAACTCCCAGTGCATTACTGCTCCTTCAATAAGTGTTACCAAGAGAATGAAACAAAATTGATAATAGAAGTTTATTGGAAAGTTGTTTAAAATTGTATGTTCTATCTGAATAATGAAAGAAACTTTTTGGGTTTTATGTCCCTTTTTAATTTAAGGAAAGTGGGACAAAATGAATAATAAAAGTAATTTCAAAGATTTTTTTTACAACACATAATTAAACATTTTATATTACAGTCTCAAATTGTTTAGTGTCCCTTCAACCCTTTGCCACCCAGACTCACCTAGCTCCAAAAGCACAACACCACACGGATTCCCAGATTTTTATACTTGAGCGGACAGAATTTTCTCTTACAGGACAAGCAAAGACTTGTTATACGATTAGAAGCGGACAAACCACAGTTTTTCTTTTCACATATATTCATCAAACGCTTTGGTAGTGTACATTTACATTTTTCATTATTACTTCTTTTGTTCATTTATATTTTTACTAGTCCTAAAGCCTGTGTACATTTTTTTGCAGTACAGCGGTCCCACCCCTTGCTCTCTCTCTATCCCCCCTCTCTTCTGCTCTCTCTTTCTCCCCTCTCTTTTGCTTTCTCTCTCCCCCTCTCTTTTGCTCTCTCTCTCTCCCCCCTCTCTTTTGCTCTCTCTCTCCCCCCTCTCTTTTGCTCTCTCTCCCCCTCTCTTTTGCTCTCTCTCTCCCCCCTCTCTTTTGCTCTCTCTCCCCCTCTCTTTTGCTCTCTCTCTCCCCATCTCTTTTGCTCTCTCCCCCCCTCTCTTTTGCTCTCTTTCTCCCTCTTTTGCTGTCTCTCTCCCTCTCTTTTGCTCTCCCCCCTCTTTTGCTGTCTCTCTCCCCCCTCTCGTATGCTCTCTCTCCTCTCGTTTGCTCTCTCTCTCCTCTCATTTGGTGTCGCTCTCTCCTCTCTTTTGCTGTCTCTCCCCCTATCTTTTGCGCTCTCTCTCCCTTTCTTTTGTGCTCTCCCCCTCTCTTTTGTGCTCTCTCCCCCTCTCTTTTGTGTTCTCTCCCCCCTCTCTTTTGCGCTCTCTCCCCCCTCTCTTTTGCGCTCTCTCCCCCTCTCTTTTGCGCTCTCTCCCCCTCTCTCTTTTGTGCTCTCTCCCCCTCTCTCTTTTGCGCTCTCTCCCCCTCTCTTTTGCTCTCTATCCCCCCTCTCTTTTGCGCTCTCTCCCCCTTCTCTTTTGCGCTCTCTCCCCCTCTCTTTTGCGCTCTCTCCCCCTCTCTTTTGCGCTCTCTCCCCCCTCTCTTTTGCACACTCTCCCCCTCTCTTTTGCACACTCTCCCCCTCTCTTTTGCTCTCTCTCCCCCCTCTCTTTTGCTCTCTCTCTCCCCCTTCTCTTTTGCTCTCTCTCTCCCCCCCTCTATTTTGCTCTATCTCTCCCCCCTCTCCCCTCTCTTTTGCGCTCTCTCCCCCTCTCTTTTGCGCTCTCCCCCCTCTATTGCGCTTTCTCCACCCTCTCTTTTGCGCTCTCTCCACCTTTCTTTTTCGCTCTCTCCCCCTCTCTTTTGCGCTCTCTCTCCCCCTCTCTTTTGCGCACTCTCCCCCTCTCTTTTGCGCACTCTCCCCCTCTCTTTTGCTCTCTCCCCCTCTCTCTTTGCTCTCTCTCTCCCCCTTCTCTTTTGCTCTCTCTCTCCCCCTCTCTTTTGCTCTCTCTCCCCCCTCTCTTTTGCTCTCTCTCTCCCCCCTCTCTTTTGCTCTCTCTCCCCCTCTTTTGCTTCCTCTCTCCCTCTCTTTTGCTCTCTATCTCCCCCTCTTTTGCTGTCTCTCTCCCTCTCTTTTGCTCTCTCTCTTCCCCCCTCTCATTTGCTCTCTCTCCTCTCATTTGCTCTCTCTCTCCTCTCGTTTGGTGTCTCTCTCTCCTCTCTTTTGGTCACTCTCCCCCTCTCTTTTGCGCTCTCTCCCCCTCTCTTTCGCGTTCTCTCCCCCCTCTCTTTTGCGCTCTCTCCCCCCTCTCTTTTGCGCTCTCTCCCCTTCTCTTTTGCGCTCTCTCCCCCTCTCTTTTGCGCTCTCTCCCCCTCTCTTTTGCGCTCTCCCCCCTCTTTTGCGCTCTCTCCCCCCTCTCTTTTGTGCACTCTTTCCCTCTCTTTTGCGCACTCTCCCCCTCTCTTTTGTGCTCTCTCACCCTCTCTTTTGCGCTCTCTCCCCCTCTCTTTTGCGCTCTCTCCCCCCTCTCTTTTGCGCTCTCTCCCCCTCTCTTTTGTGCTCTCTCCCCCCTCTCTTTTGCGCTCTCTCCCCCCTCTCTTTTGCGCTCTCTCTCCCCTCTCTTTTGCGCTCTATCCCCCCTCTCTTTTGCGCTCTCTCTCCCCCCCTCTCTTTTGCGCACTCTCCCCCTCTCTTTTTCGCACTCTCCCCCTCTCTTTTGCTCTCTTTCTCCCCCCTCTCTTTTGCTCTCTCGCCCCCTCTTTTGCTGTCTCTCTCCTTCTCTTTTGCTCTCTCTCTTCCCCCTCTCGTTTGCTCTCTCTCCTCTCATTTGCTCTCTCTCTCCTTTCTTTTGCGCTATCTCCCCCTCTCTTATGTGCTCTCTCCCCCTCTCTTTTGCGCTCTCTCCCCCTCTCTTTCGCGCTCTCTCCCCCCTCTCTTTTGCGCTCTCTCCCCCCTCTCTTTTGCGCTCTCTCCCCCCCTCTCTTTTGCGCTCTCTCCCCCTCTCTTTTGCGCTCTCTCCCCCTCTCTTTTGCGCTCTCCCCCCTCTTTTGCGCTCTCTCCCCCCCTCTCTTTTGTGCACTCTTTCCCTCTCTTTTGCGCACTCTCCCCCTCTCTTTTGTGCTCTCTCCCCCTCTCTTTTGTGCTCTCCCCCCCCTCTCTTTTGCGCTCTCTCCCCCCTCTCTTTTGCGCTCTCTCCCCCTCTCTTTTGTGCTCTCTCCCCCCTCTCTTTTGTGCTCTCTCCCCCTCTCTTTTGCGCTCTCTCCCCACTCTCTTTTGCGCTCTATCCCCCCTCTCTTTTGTGCTCTCTCTCCCCCCTCTCTTTTGCGCTCTCTCTCCCCCCTCTCTTTTGCGCACTCTCCCCCTCTCTTTTTCGCACTCTCCCCCTCTCTTTTGCTCTCTTTCTCCCCCCTCTCTTTTGCTCTCTCGCCCCCTCTTTTGCTGTCTCTCTCCTTCTCTTTTGCTCTCTCTCTTCCCCCTCTCGTTTGCTCTCTCTCCTCTCGTTTGTTGTCTCTCTCTCCTTTCTTTTGCTCACTCTCCCCCTCTCTTTTACTCACTCTCCCCCTCTCTTTTGCGCTCTCTCCCCCTCTCTTTTGTGCTCTCTCTCCCTCTCTTTTGCGCTCTCTCTCCCCCTCTCTTTTGCGCTCTCTCCCCCCTCTCTTTTGCGCTCTCTCCCCCCTCTCTTTTGCGCTCTCTCCCCCCTCTCTTTCGCGCTCTTTCCCCCTCTATTTTGCTCACTCCCCCCCTCTCTTTTGCGCACTCTTCCCCTCTCTTTTGCGCACTCTCCCCCCTCTCTTTTGCGCACTCTCTCCCCCACGTCACGCCCGGCCACGCCCATGTCACGCTTGCCCAGTCACGCCAACTCCGCGTCCGGCCATGCCCACTCCACCACACGACGCCAGGGAAGTCAGTTGGAAGGCCAGGTGTGTTTGTCCTCGCGCGCAGTCTCTACTGAGCATTACAGCTTCAGACAAACACACTTGGCCTTTTATTATATAGAGAAAAAATATGCTAAAACAACATACAATAGGGTGCGCAAATATAATATTAGGTGCACAAAAATGGGAGAGGGGGGGTTGGTGATAAGTGTAGCGGGTATCACTATGTGTAGTGATTGTGAGTGCTCAGTGCTGGAATAGCTGAGTGCTCAAATAGTGTTCATGGTATAGTATGAGTGTTGTATAGGAAAAAAGATAAGTGTTAGAAAGAGATCGTATCCTTAAGTTAAGAAGTATTTTGAGTGTCGTGACAAAAAGTGAACTGAAGGAGTGATATTTTCATATGCCACTTGTAAAGTACAAATCTATATTTGTATTAATATTAATACCAAGCTACACAAAAAAGTCCAGACAAAACAAATGAATGAATAAACGTTGAGTAGAGTCGCTGTTACAATCAGCAAATGTGTCAGGCAGCTTCACTCCAAGCCGGTGGTAAGTCGGATAATCTGTAATATTAGAAGTGAAAGAGAGAGCGCCTAATGGTGTGATATAGTTTAAGACCAGATAGATATGATTACTATACACATCCGCCAAATGGATACTCACAAAAGAGTTGGCACTCACAAGTAGTGCATACAGGCAGGCTGACCTTTGTACAGCAGTCAGTACGCTGAATCTGTCAGATTAGTGTTGTAGATCTGTTGTAATAGAAGAGGGAGAGAGCGCCTAATAGTGCAATATCGTCTGTACCAAAAGCGACACACAGAAACAAGGGGGGCAATCGGGTGGATACTCACAAAAGAGTTGGCACTAGCAAGTAGTGCATTCAGGCAGGCTGACCTTTAGACAGCAGTCAGTACGCTGAACTACTAGGATTCATGTCCCTCTGGCCAGTAGTATGATAGTTTGCAGATTTTTGGAGATCTTGCTTGTCTTTAGCACCCAAATTTTCTGCACGATAAACGTCTGTGGCACAGTGGTTCTGTGTTATCCAATGATCCTAGGAGAATAATGGAGGTACTCCAAAGAATACACCTGAAGCTGTATGATGGCTCAGAGTGTATATAGAACAATTTTCAGTCCATTGAATTCATAGTATAAAAACAAACTGAACAAAGGGGAAGTCAGCGAACAAATGCTAGGTGATTTATATTATAAAAGTATTTATTTAAAGCTAAATACAACGCGTTTCTCGGCCGTAATGCTCACTGGCAGTTTCCTCAGGTAAGTATACAAGGTGTAGCGGGAAAAAGACATTTAAAAAGACAAAGTGGTCATGATTGGTTGGAGTATCAACCAATAAAACACCATGCATTTGTGATATATTAGAAACATTGTTACGCTGACAACTAAAAATAACATTTGTTGTTTACAAATATAGAAAACAACTGAATTTTAACATATTAAAAACAGAAAACTTATGTTGCAATTTAAAATCATTTGGTAAAAAAACAACAATGTGAAAGAAATTATATGCTGCACTACGTGAATATATTTATACGGTACAATGTACTCTGCGATTGCTCCGATAGCGATAGAAATTGATCTACAAACAAATACATATGTGTGATCAATGTATTATGTGCTTAGGCTTTTGCACGGACTATGTTAAAATAGTATTATGATATCAGTGCTGACACGATATCACTGCTAACACAAAAAGAGAGAGAATTATTTCGTAGCACTGTGTGAATGTATTCAAGATGGTATTATATAACCATTGACATTTTATGGCACTGCTTAGATATATTCAGAATTTTGAAAAATATGTAAATATAAATGTTCAAAAAAAACGCTGGCAATTATTCCGACCATAAGGATAATAGATTGGTCATAAATGTCAGAGTCATATGGTATGTTTGATATATTGAATGTACTAATGTATAATATATAGTATATAGAGTTTTTAAGCGAACTGTATTGATATGGCATTGTAGCATCTGTGCTGACACAAAAGGATATAATCTGTGTCTTAGAAAAGACATGTAATATCATATAGTAGGTTGGTATTTTGTGACATAATGTGGTATAGATTATGGCTTATTGAAAATAAACTATGATACGATGGAAGGTATAGGTGTATGAGAATAAAACATTTTCAATACATAAAATTACAAAATATAAAATATAAATACGAAATAATTCTCTCGTAGTGCAGCATATAATTTCTTTCACATTGTTGTTTTTTTACCAAATGATTTTAAATTGCAACATAAGTTTTCTGTTTTTAATATGTTAAAATTCAGTTGTTTTCTATATTTGTAAACAACAAATGTTATTTTTAGTTGTCAGCGTAACAATGTTTCTAATATATAACAAATGCATGGTGTTTTATTGGTTGATACTCCAACCAATCATGACCACTTTGTCTTTTTAAATGTCTTTTTCCCGCTACACCTTGTATACTTACCTGAGGAAACGGCCAGTGAGCATTACGGCCGAGAAACGCGTTGTATTTAGCTTTAAATAAATACTTTTATAATATAAATCACCTAGCATTTGTTCGCTGACTTCCCCTTTGTTCAGTTTGTTTTTATACTATGAATTCAATGGACTGAAAATTGTTCTATATACACTCTGAGCCATCATACAGCTTCAGGTGTATTCTTTGGAGTACCTCCATTATTCTCCTAGGATCATTGGATAACACAGAACCACTGTGCCACAGACGTTTATCGTGCAGAAAATTTGGGTGCTAAAGACAAGCAAGATCTACAAAAATCTGCAAACTATCATACTACTGGCCAGAGGGACATGAATCCTAGTAGTTCAGCGTACTGACTGCTGTCTAAAGGTCAGCCTGCCTGAATGCACTACTTGCTAGTGCCAACTCTTTTGTGAGTATCCACCCGATTGCCCCCCTTGTTTCTGTGTGTCGCTTTTGGTCCAGACGATATTGCACTATTAGGCGCTCTCTCCCTCTTCTATTACAACAGATCTACAACACTAATCTGACAGATTCAGCGTACTGACTGCTGTACAAAGGTCAGCCTGCCTGTATGCACTACTTGTGAGTGCCAACTCTTTTGTGAGTATCCATTTGGCGGATGTGTATAGTAATCATATCTATCTGGTCTTAAACGATATCACACCATTAGGCGCACTCTCTTTCACTTCTAATTTTATTATATAGGATTATTGTTAAGAGCATGAAAAGATGGCATGTCAATATTTTGTTTATTATTGTACTCATATCTTGTCATCAATAAAGTTTTTATTTTTTTTTAAAAAAAGAAAGTTGGGGAGATATTGCAGAGGAAGAGCAAAAGGAAAGAGGAATAAGAAAAAGGGAAAGTATGAGGAAAAGACAAATAAAAAAGAAAAAGGAGATGTGGGGAAAAAAGGAGAAAGGAAGAAGAATGAAAGAGAGAGGGGAAAAGAAGGATGTATAGAAAGAAGGAAATGGTAGTAGGCGATAAAGTTAAGTAAAAAATGGAAAATGACTACTATAGGAGGAAGAGATAGAGAAGAGTGAGAAAGAGAAAGTAGAAGTTGGAGGAGACAAAGGACAGAAGGAAAAAGAGAGTAGATACAGGCAAATAAGGAAATGTTTGGAATAGTTGAAACAGATACATTTTGGAGGTATAAAAAGAGGAATCTAGTTCCAATAGCAAAAAAAAAACATTTACAGTGCGTACTCTGCTTTCATTTTGACTTTTGTGAAAGCGATGCAGACCTCGATGATAAAAGCATTGTGGCAATTGCAATATTTTACATCCATTTTTGAAACAGTCTCGCCCAGAGGCACTTACTTACTATACATCTCTGTGGGTGGCGATGCCTCTCTGATACTGGCGGAATTCTAAAAGCATCACTGCCACCTACATTGAAGACGTGATGTAAATGATCCCTTTACAGAGTATTGTATGTAAATACAATTTACATACATCAGCAGAAACTCAACCCTTTCTGTTACAATACAATAGTGAAACTAAGGCATCAATAAGACACCTACAGCTGGGGAAATGTGGGTATATTGTGCATTTGTATACAATCTTTTATTTATATGTATTTTATTGTATAAATGCTTTAATATGTATTTAAGTCTTGTGATTTAAAAAATGTGTTTTATTCTATTTTTAGGAAGATTTCATGTTCGTGATATTAATATTTCATAGAAGACAGTAGCCTCGATTTTCTAGTTTTACAAAAGTAAATTTTTTAACAAGGTCTTTACTGTCTCTTAAACTCAGAAAAATGGAGGATATGCTTGAAGGCAGTTTGCTAAATTATTATTATTTTTTTCATATAGTTTAATGGTCGTTGTGGTTTAGCATCACAATTAGAAGATATTCAAGTTTGGGATGTACGGAACAATGACAATGGAGTTCCTGAAGAGTGAACCTCATGATAAACCTCAATCTGTTACGGATCATTCTATTTGTGCTTGTGGTTTAGCTGTGGAGAATGAATCTGATAATTGTACATGATTTTCAAGTGAAGCTATAGAAGTGAATTGCCTAGAAAAAAATACTTTATGTTTATCAGTACTGCAATAATCCCATTCATGTCCCCTCTAGTTCTAGGGATCATGTAGCACAGAATGATTCTCTCTTTGGGTTTTACTTTAGTAGGGCTCAGTAGGAATGGACAGGGTTGTTGGATTCTGGGATTAGGGAATACAATGCTCTATATAAATTTAATGTGATAAAAGGGGAAGTTGGTAAATCTGTGTCAGCCAAAAAACAATCAGTATACTCATGTGACCACTTATTTGAATTTGAGATAAGGACCCCTCTTGCATATGACACACACTCGAGCGCACTCATTATAAAGATTAGAATTTCTTCTTTTAATCGACCTTTAGATTTGACCCTTTAGGTATGACATGGCTAATGACACTGGGTAATTATTTAAAGGGACAGGAAACCAAATAGGGGGTAAGTCGCGCAGCAATGGAAAACAAATATAAATATATATGTATATGAATATATCAGGGACGTGCAGTCAAAGAAGGCAGGTAAGGTACTGCCGCACCTGCCATTTGGGGTAAAAATTCAATTTAATAAAAAATAAAATTCTGTATATTGCGCAATAGAGAGAGGCAGCATAGGGTCAGCTTTCTCTAAATTGCCCAACCTTGTAGCATGCTTTTCTACCAGTAGTCTTTCTGCTGCGCCACCCTGTGGTGAGTTGTACTGCAGCACGGCTAAAAAACTTCATATAGGAGGCATCTCTAATGCGGCCTCTTAGCCAATGAGCGTGCAGGTCATGTATGTTCTCCTGGTAATTAACAGCACCAGGAGAACTTGACCGGCGATGTTTGTCTCTCCCTGTGTAAATCTATACAGATGTGTTTTCTCAATTTTCCAGGTACCTTTTCAGGTCCAGGGATCCTAAGGTGGAGATGGTGGCTGCATTAGCAGTGTCTTGGTTTTGCAACCTGACTACATTTTTCCGCCTTTGTTTTTTTCTTCCAAAGGTGATTTTCAAGATCATATTGGAACAGTGTAGTGTTTCTGATAGCATCAGCATTGTCTCACAGGTTTGGTATGTGGATTTTGTTCGGATGTCTAGCTGCCATCGTTGGCCGCTTCTCTTTGGCCAAGCCCTCTTGTTTTAGGGGCTTTTTTTCCATCGGCATCTCAAATGATTAATTTGGGGCTATGGAAATTGATTAGTGTTTAGTCATAGAAGTTTCTCTGACTCACTTTTTATCGCTATGTTGCAGGCTTATAACTCTGTTTCAAGGAACATGTATTATCAGGTTTGGAAAACCTATATTTTATAGTGTTCTTCTCATAAATTTTCTTGGTATTCTTTTAGAATTCCTAGGTTTTTCAGTGATGTTTGGATAAGTTTGTCTGCAAATTTTAACTTCCTGATATTCACTGTTTTGTTCAGGCTTTGGTTAGTATCAAGCCTGTTAATTTATTAATTTCTCCTTTTTGGAGTCTTATTTGGTTTAAAGATTTTGCAGGCTCTTTTATTTTGTGCCTATATTTTCTTTGAAGATTATCTACTTTCTTGGAAAGTGTTGTTTCTTTTGACTATCTCTTCTGGTACAAGAGTTTCTGATTTATCAGTTCACTCTTGTGTGTCTCTATATCTGATTTTTTCATCTAGATAAGTTGTTTTGTGGACTTCTTTTTTCCGAAGGTTGTGAATTTGAACAACATTAGTAGAGAAATTGTTGTCCCTTATTTGTGTCCTAATCCTAAGTAATTATTTGAGAGTTCTTTACATCCTTTGGATGTGGTAAGAACTTTATAATTCTATATCAAGGTTTCTAGGATTTCAGAAGACTGCTAGTCCATCTGCTGTTTTCTGGTTCCAGAGAAAGTTAGGAAGCCTCTGCCATTTCTTTGGCATCCTGATTAAAACTTTTGTTTTTCAAGGCTTATTTCAAGGCAGGGCAGGCTCCGCCTCAGAGTTTTACAGCTCATTCTACTAAGCTCAGTCACCTTTTCCTGAGCTTTTTCAGAATGAAGCTTAGGTTGATCAAATTTGCAAATCAGTAATTTGGTCTTCTTTGCATACCTTTATTGTTTTGACCATTTTAATGTATTTGCTTCTTCTGAAGCAGTCTTTGGTAGAAAAGGTTCTTCAGGCAGCTGTTTCAGTTTGATTTTACTGCTTTTGATTTAAGTTTTTTGAGAAAAACTTAATTATTGTGTGGATTTAATTTCTCAGTGGAAATAGCTGTTGTTATTTTATCCCTCCCTCTCTAGTGACTCTTCTGTGGACTTCCACATCTTGGGTATTTCTGTCCCATACGTCACTAGCTCATGGACTCTTGCCAATTAATTGAAAAAAAACATAATTTATGTAAGAACTTACCTGATAAATTAATTTATTTCATATTGGCAAGAGTCCATGAGGTCCACCCTTTTTATGGTGGTTATGATTTTTTGTATTAAAGCACAATTATTTTTCCAGTTCCTCTTTTTGTATGCTTTTTTACTTATTTTTCACCCCACAACTTGGCTATTAATTAAACTGAATTGTGGGTGTGGTGAGGGTGTATTTATAGGCATTTTGAGGTTTAGGAAACTTTGCCTCTTCTGGTAGGATTGTATAGCCCATACGTCACTAGCTCATGGACTCTTGCCAATATGAACAAAATTAATTTAACAGGTAAGTTCTTACATAAATTATGTTTTTCTATAAATGGGACTCTTTCTATCTTGCCACTGTTAACTTCCTGCCACATGACTTCCACTGTCAAGGAAACCTCCATCGCAAAAATGTTTTAAAAATATTAAAAAAGCAAACATAAAAAATGAAAGAAAAAAAAAACATAATTTATAAAACAGTCCTCTTTAACATGTGCAAAATATAAAACATGAAATAGTTTAAGAAAATAAAAAAGAGACAACCTCATCAACTATGATGTAGTAAGACACGACCACGAGACAAAACAATTCTGTCACCCCTTTCTTTGCACCTGCAAGATTGCTGATACAAGTACCATTCTCTCTCTGCACCTTCCTCCCAACCACTGAGAGTGAAGTGGCTTCCCTTTTGTCTTCCTCACACCTCACTACCTGCCCACTTGACCCTATTCCTTCACATCTAATTCCCCCTCTGTCCCCCACCCTCACTCCGGCTCTTACTCACATATTCGACCTATCCCTTTCCCTGCCTCCTTCAAACATGAGGATTGGTCACCCCCATCCTCAAAAAACCCTCCCTTGACCCTAACTCCCCTGCAAACTACCGCCCCATATTACTGCTCCCGCTAGCTTCAAAAATCCTTGAAAAACTAGTTTTCGATCGCCTAACCCAATTCCTGTCCTCCAACTCATTGCTCGACCCCCTGCAATCTTGCTTCCGTACCCAACACTCAACTGAGACTGCCTTCACCAAGGTTACTAACGATCTCCTTTCTGCTAAAAACAAAGGCTACTACCTTATACTCATCTTACTTGACCTCTCTGCTGCCTTTAACACTGTTGACCATCCCCTTCTCCTACGGACTCTCAGCTCTCTTGGGCTCTGTGACACTGCCCTCTCCTGGATTCACTCTTATCTCTCTAACAGATCCTTCTCCGTCTCTTGTGCTGGTGACTCCTCCTCTCTATTGCCTCTGTCTGTTGGAGTACCTCAAGGCTCTGTCCTGGGTCCTCTACTCTTCTCTATTTACACTTCTTCACTGGGTAAACTTATCAACAGCTATGGCTTCAGCTATCACCTCTATGCTGATAATACCCAGATCTACCTTTCCACCCATGCACTCTCTCCTTCTGTCAATTCTCACATCAGCGACTGATTATCTGGCATTTCTTCCTGGATGGCCTCTCACCACCTAAGAATAAACATGTCCAAGACCAAACTACTTCTAATTCCCTCCTCTAACTCTACTCCAGTTTCTAATTTTTCTATCACTGTTGGCAGCACCACTATCTCCCCATCACCCCAAGTCCGCTGCCTCTGAGTCACGCTTGACTCAAATCTGTCCTTCATTCCCCACATCCAATTGCTCTCTTCATCCTGCCGCAACCACCTACGCAATATGTCCAAAATTTGTCCATTTCTACTAAACAGCTAATCCACTCCCTGGTAATTTCCCGACTTGACTACTGTAACAGCTTACTAACTGGCCTCCCTCTCTCTCGTCTCTCTCCCCTCCAATCCATCCTAAATGCATCTGCCAGGCTAATCCACCTCTCTTGATGCTCTGTTTCTGCTGCACCTCTCTGTGAGTCCCTTCACTGGCTCCCCATTCACAACAGAGTTATATTCAAAATTCTCACCCTGACCTACAAAGCCCTCACCAATGCTGCCCCACACTACCTGTCCTCACTCATCAACAAATATACTCCTGCTTGTCCTCTACCATCACCTCTTGTCATGCTAGACTACAGGACTTCTCTCGTGCGGCACCAACCCTCTGGAATGCACTTCCTCGAGCTGTCAGACTTGCCCCTAACCTCTCCTCCTTTAAACGTTCCCTAAAGACCTTTCTGTTCAGGGAAGCTTATCACCCGACTTATTAACAAACTAACTTCACTTAACTAACAGTTGCCCTCTATCTCCTCACTAATATCATTCTCACCTTTGCAGTCCCCACCTCCTGTTTCTCATCCTTCTACCCATCTAGATTGTAAGTTCCCAAGGGAATAGGGCCCTCAATTCCCCCTGTATTTGTCTGTCAAATTTTGTCTTTTATCGTATTGTTTCTCCATTGTACTGTTATCCTTGTACCCATTGGCAGCGCTGCGGAATCTGTTGGTGCTTTATAAATAAAGAATAATAATAATAATTCTATTCAGTGACACTACTTTAGCATAACAAAACAGGCATGCAAATATAACATTTACAGATCCCATTTTGCAAACCTGTTACTAAAGTGTTGTGATTGTATTTATTGTTTTTCAGTTTTCTAGTGTACATGTGGACTGTGCAATATATCTGACAATCAGCTAGAAAAGATATGTGAAATGAGCCTCAATTAATTTTGAACAAGACCCCTCAGTAGCATAGTAAGTATATATAAATCTAGCCCATTTTCTTCACTTCCTTTTGATGTGAATCCTGGGGACCCCCACACTGCAGCAGGTAAAGGAGACTGCAGTCTCCTTCCCCATTACTAGCTAATGTTAGAGTTCCCTGTGATGTCACCACCACATGCATGCAGGATAGTGTCACAGGGTACTTTATTGTTAGCAAGTCTGCTGTTGGGGTGGGGCTTTAAAAGCCAATTTCTCAACTCCAGACCACTTACAGGTTGAGAACATGCTCTTCAAACGAGGGGTCTCCTGGCCAGTAAGAATGTAAGCGATTGCCAAACAAAAGGTAATAACTGGCAGCAGCACTTAAAATGTGTTTTCCTTTAGTGGGAGAGAGGATCTAATTGAGCCCCTATCTTAAAATTAGCTTTTGAAGGTAATATACTTACCTCTAGCGCACTGGGGAGCCGCACTAATTCCCACCCTTATAAACAGAGCCCAGGACCTAATATATAAAAACTGCAGTATTAGTTATACTTTTTGATATAAACTGCATTTTTATAATTTAGGGACATTTTTAAGTTTTATTTCAATCATTCTTAGGGATTTTGATTATATTGTTTGCATTTTTAAATAAAAATAAATAAATAAATAAATAAAAAATGTGTGTGTGTGTGTATATATATATTTATTATTATTATTATTATCAGGTATTTGTAAAGCGCCAACAGATTCGACATCGCTATAAACATAGGCGGTATACAAGGTAACATTTATAGGGGGTCAAATGGGTAGAGGTCCCTGCTGAGAGTTGCACTGTTGTAATCAGCTCTTATTCTTACATGCTAAGGGGTTCAAGGGGATAGCAGTGGAGTTAGGAAAGGTTAGTGTAGGTTGTATGCATCCCTGAATAGTACAGTCTTTAGGGAAGATTGAAGAAGCTTGAATATTTCAAAACTAGGGGAGAGTCTTGTGGAGGGAGGCAGAGAGTTTCACAAGATGGGACCAGTCTGGAGAAGTCTTATAAACGGGAATGTGAGGAGGAAACAAGAGAGAAGGAGAGTAGGAGATCATGGGCAGAGCGAAGGGGTCGGGAGGGAGAGTATCTGGAGACAAGGTCTGAGATGTAGAGGGGAGCAGTGCAGTTAAGGGCTTTGTATGTTAGAGTGAGAATTTTGTGTTTAAGCCTGAAAGCAAGAGGAAGCCAGTAAAGGGATTGTCAGAGAGGGGCAGCAGATGAAGAGCCTGGCAGAGGCATTCATTATGGATTGTAAAGGAGCTAGGCGACAGCTAGGGAGACCAGAGAGGATGGAGTTGCAGTAATCAAGGCGGGAAAGGATGAAAGAGTGGATCAGAATCTTAGTTGTGTCTTGTGGAAAAAAAAATGTCTAATTTTAGAGATGTTTTTAAAGTGGAAGCGGCAGACTTTAGCCAAGGACTGAATGTGAGGAGTGAAAGAAAGATCTGAGTCAAGTGTGACCCCAAGCCATCAAGAATGTGGGGTAGGGGTAATGATGGAGTTATCGACAATTATAGAGAAGTTGGGGGTGGAGATTTTTGAAGAAGGGGGGGGAAATAAGGAGCTCAGTTTTGAAGAGATTTAGCTTAAGGTAGTGAGATATGAGAAAGACAGTTAGTGACACGGTTTGCAAGGAAGAAGATAGGTCTGCTGCAGAGAGGTAGATGAGAGTCAACGGCATACAAATGGTATTGAAACCCATGGGACTTTATTATGGAAACTAAAGATGATGTGTAGATTGAGAAGAGAAGGGGACCAAGGACAGAGCCTTGCGGTACCCCTACAGAAAGTGGTAACGGGGCAGAGGCTGCCCCAGAGAAGGTTACAATAAAGGTACAGTTAGACAGGAAGAGAACCACAAGAGAGCTGTGTCACAAATGCCAAAGGATTAAAGGGTTTGTATCAAAAGAGGGGGGTCGACAGTATCAAAGGCTGCAGACAGATCAAGGAGGATAAGCAGAGAGAAGTGGCCTTTGGATTTTGCTGTAAGTAGGTCGTTGGTAACCTTAACAATTGCTGTCTCAATGGAGTGTTGGGGGCGAAATCCCGATTGCAGTGGGTCAAGGAGGGAGTTTAGTGTAAGGAAATGGGATAGACATACATATACTAGCTTTTTAAAAAGCTTTGAGGCAAGAGGGAGTAGGGAAATAGGGTGGTAGTTGGATGGGGGGGTTGGATCGAGAGGTTTTTTGAGGATAGGTGTGACCAGAGCATGTTTAAGAGATGAGGGGAATATACCAGTGCTGAGGGAGAGGTTGAAGATGTGTGTGAGTATAGGGGTAAGGGTAGAAGAGAGGGCGGGTACTAGCTGTGTGGGAATGGGGTCAAGGGGACAGGTAGTGAGGTGAGAGGATAGTATAAGGGCAGAAACTTCATCCTCTGTAACAGGGGCAAAATAGATAAATGTATGGCTATGTGGGTTTGGATGATAGTGAGGTTTTGAGGGGGTTTGAGACCGGTAGCATGTTGAGAACTGATTTCATTTCTGACGGAGTCTATTTTGTTATTGAAGTAGCTGGCAAAATCTTGAGCTGAAAGAGAAGTTGTAGTAGGAGGTGGGGGTGGACGGAGAAGAGTATTGAACGTGGAGAACAGACGTTTTGGGTTTGAAGAAAAAGTAGAGATAAGAGTGGCAAAGTAATGTTGCTTATATAGATTAAGGGAAGAATAGTAAGAGTTTAAGATGAACTTGTAGTGAAGAAAGTCAGCTGAACTCTGAGATTTTCTCCAGTGTCACTCAGCAGTACGGAAACATCTGCATAGGTACTGTGTCAGAGGTGTATGCCAGGGCTGAAGATGAGTGTATGATTTCTGAGCTATGGTAGGTGGGACCTGATTGTCAAGGACTGATGTAAGGGTAGAGTTATAGTGGCAGATAGATTCATCAGGGCAAGAAAAGGAGGGGATAGAAGAGAGGAGAGGTTCAAGAGAGCTAGAGAGCTGTTTCTGATCTAATGACTTGATGCATCTGTGAAGTTTGGTGTGAGGGGTATTAGGAGCGAGAGTTGTAGGGAGGGATGTGATGTTACAAGTGAGGAGATGATGGTCCAAAAGAGGAAAAGGGGAGTTTGTGAAGTTTGAGATAGTGCATCGATAGCTGAAAATCAGATCAAGGGAGTGACCATCTTTGTGAGTGGGAGAGTCAGTCCATTCAGACAGTGTCAGGGTGCCAGGAATCAGACTGAGACGAGAAGTGCAAAAATAATCACACCTTTATTAATAGCAAAAAATGATAAAAAGTCCACAAGTCAAATAACAAGCCAGGAGTCAAAACCAGAGCTGGTAGTCAAACGAGCCAAGTCAGGAGCCAAAGCGAATAGTCAGACGAGCTGGAATCAGGAACAAGGAAAACAGCAGAGCCAGGAACAAGCCAGGGATCAGTAACCAGGAAGGACGTCAGGCAGCCAGGTAATACACAGGAACTCTCACAAACAGGTCTGAGACAACGCAAAAGCAAAGCATACTGAACAGAGGCCCTTCAAATAATAAGTGATGACATCACAATTCTGAGACTGCATCCTGTCTCACACGGATGATGCACACCAGTCTGGCCATAAAAGGAAGTGCAAGAAATGAGCAGCATCCCCCACAATGCACCATAGTCAGGAAGAGAGGTGAGTAAAATGGCTGCCAGCAGCACATGGCAAACACAACAGGGAAAAAACCCTGACAGACAGGCCGAAAGAGGAAGTGAGCTGCAGAAGTTGTTTTGCAGAGGAGGCAGTGGGGTTGTCAACAGGGAGGTTGAAGTCGCCAAGAATGAGGGCAGGGATGTCTGAGGAAAGAAAATAAGGTAGCCAGGCAGCAAAGTGATCTAGAAATAAAGTTGATGAGCCAGGGGGGCGCTATATGACTGCAATATGTATAAGGAGGGGAGAGAATAAGCGAATCATGTGTGTTTCGTATGAAGAAAATGTAACGGAAGAAAAGGGCTGTATTTGTTGAATGGTGCAATGAGAGGAAGTAAAATACCAGCATCACCTTCTTGCCTATTATCAGACCTAGGAGTGTGGCTGAAGTGAAGATCCCCATGTGACAGTGCAGTGGCGGAAGCTGTGTCTGAAGGAGAAAGCCAGGTTTCTGTGAGAGCCAGAAGATTGAGAGAGTGGGAGGAGAGGTCATGGATAGAAGTGAGCTTGTTGCAAACAGAGCAAGAGTTCCAGAGTGCACAAGTGAAGAAGGTGGAGGCTTTAGATGCAAGAGGAATGAGATTAAAGGGACAGTCAAGTCCAAAAAAAACTTTCATGATTCAAATAGGGCATGTAATTTTAAACAACTTTCCAATTTACTTTTATCACCAATTTTGCTTTGTTCTCTTGGTATTCTTAGTTGAAAGCTAAGGTTCATATGCTAATTTCTTAGACCTTGAAGGCCGCCTCTAATTTAAATACATTTTGATAGTATTTCACCACTAGAGGGCATTAGTTCATGTGTTTCATATAGATAACATTAAGCTCATGCACGTGAGTTTACCATGGAGTCAGCTCTGATTGGCTAAAATGCAAGTCTGTCAAAAGAACTGAAATAAGGGGGCAGTCTGCTGAAGCTTAGATACAAGGTAATTACAGAGGTAAAACGTGTATAATTATAACTGTGTTGGTTATGCAAAACTGGGGAATTGGTAATTAAGGGATTATCTTTTTAAACAACAAAAATTCTGGTGTTGACTGTCCCTTTAAGGTTACCAGAGTTTTGTTTTTGAATTCTATTGAAAGGCACACATGAGTGTGCAAGGCTAGGAAGTTGTGGGGGTCCAGGATTAGGAGAGATGTCAACAGCAGCTAGTATGAGCAAGAGGGAGAGAGACATGAGATGAGATTCAGATTTGCAGTAATGAGACTGTTTTTGGGATGAGAGAGAGTCTTTAGGAATGTGTGAAGTTTATGAATACAAAAGTAAGGTGAGGTTAAGAGAGATGGGCTAATGAGCAGTGCAGGTGGTGAGGGGGAAGGAGTAATTGAGTAAGGTAGTTTGTTATAGAGACAAAAGGTGGCAAAATGTAATATAAAGATATTGAGCATTTTTACAAAATAGTCAAACAGTGGATAAAACACAGAATTACAACAGAACTTGCCTTGTCCTTGTTGAGTTCTTGTATAATTATTTTGCCCAATTCTTAGTTCCTCACTTATAGATGTTAACTTAAGGTATGTGAACAGATGATGTTACAATACTGCAATGCTCACCCCAGCAATGCTTTCCCCATAGCAGTGTTAAATTTATAGGCCAGAGCATTCAGCTGATTGCAATAAATTAGATAATGACCTGATCAAAGACAGTCAAAAGGCCAATTGGGAAAATTTAATTCAGGGTGACATAAGTTGAGAAAACAGACAATATAATTTGGCGGAGGCTGGGGTTATACAATTAGTAAAATAAAAAATGTAGGAAGTATGACAAGTATTGACAAGGTTTGAACATTACATAGATAAAGACAAGATATCAGCAGAGTAAATACATAACATTTCACATACTATACACACGTACCAAAAGAGAGACTTAAAGTGAATGTAAAATTTTGATGCTAAAGTGCCCGGTTTTTAAAAGTTCGAATATAAACAGGGGCACTTTAATTCATAAAAATTTTACATTTCACTCGTGCTGTGAAAAAAAACTTTTAATCTTGACAGCAGCTCCAGCTTCCTCCGCCCGTCGCAAAGCCTCTTCCTGGGTCAGAAATGGCTTGCGACGACCGGAGGAAGCTGGAGCTGCTGTCAAGATTTAAAGGTAAGTATTTCTTCACAATGAGAGAAATGTAAATTTTGATGAATTAAAGTGTCCCTGTTTTTAATCGAATTTTTAAAAACCGGGCACTTTAGCATCAAAATTTACATTCATTTAAGAGTACAATTCACAAAGAAAACAAGGATTTTGGCAGGGGTTGAATGCAGGACTCAATTCACGTACCAAAAGAAAGACTTAAAGAGTTCAATTCACACAAAAAACAAGGGTTTTGGCAGTAGTTGAATGCAGGACTCAATTCATATATATATATATATAAATAAATTGTTTGATCCAGTAATATAGACAGAGAGAGAGAGAGATAGATAGATAGATAGATAGATAGATAGATAGATAGATACATAGATAGATAGATAGATGGGGGCTATATTATGTTATCTGTAGGGAGTAACTTTCATCCAGATAGAAATTACACCGATGAATGTAGCATTCCCTCTGCTAGAAACAACATCACATGACTAACAGGATACAAACAAAATAAACAGAGATACTTTCAGTATAATTTTATTGGAATTTAAGGGGGTACACTGGAATGCAGAAAGCATTAAGCATGGAGTGAAGCCGGCTTCCCTCCCATACAAGATATATTTCCACTGCACTCCCACTCATCTGTAACCCCTTTGCTGCCAGAGAGGCATGCACTGCGTCTGCATATAATATATACACTCCTCCACAAGGGGGTTTAAATAAAATGTATCTTTCCTAATAAACAAGATAATAGGGAAAAGCTATTAAATGTTCTATAGATCAGTGTTTTTCAACCAGTGTGCCGTGGCACACTAGTGTGCCGTGAGAGATCCTCAGGTGTGCCACGGCAGACTGACAACAGTGTGACATATTTTTTAAACTTTGTTTGTTTTTTGCTCCCAGTGCAGGGGTAGTTTGTAGGAGGCATGGCATAACAGCACAATACATACAGTATGTGTGTGTTTGTGTGTATGTGTATATATATATGCTGTATTAGGCTACAATGTGTGATTTTTTTAAATTTTGGGATGGTGGTGTGCCACAGGATTTTTTAATGTAAAAAAGTGTGCCACGGCAAAAAAAAGGTTAAAAATCACTGCTATAGATAAGTTTTTGCTAGTGCTTTTGGTTTTTTTTCTTTACATACAGCCAAGCTTTTTGCTGTAGGGTTTTTGGCACTCTGGTCTCTGATAATGGTGTAGCCAGCTAATGAGATAAGGGGCCTGACTAACATTCCCAGCATTCCGCTCAGCAGGGGGCAGTCTGTGGCTTTAAAAGGGAATCACACATAGGAATCCGTCTCAGGGACGTAAGGCAGCACAACAGATTAGCAATTAGAACTGGAGCAAGAAGTCTCTTTGTTACATTAACATAAAGTTACAGGATACAAATTTGGATATTCTCAGTTCAATTACAAAAAATGACATAAATTCTTTAAAACTGTTTTAAGTCAATTTGGCATGAAATACCAAGCAAAAAAAAACATACTTTATTGAAGTTCATTTATTCCACTCCATTTAATTCTGTATGGTCATTATATACAACTATAGTAAACAATTTCATAATACACATTTATACAAATGCATAGAGAATAGTGGATAACAATTTTTATATTTATATAATGTACTACTATTTTCTATCTGATGTTATATAATTAACTACTATTATATCTGATGTTGATGCTTACATTTATATTTAACAGTTGGCACCCAATTAATATGCTATAGAAGTTAGTATGTAGCAATTGTAAAAAAAAAAAAAGTATTCGAATAGCAAATTATATTGGAAATTTACTTGAGAACAGTGATGTCTCTGCCTTCATAGTGTGAGGGTATAAACAATCACAAATGACTAGATTGGCATTTTGAGCACAAGCAAACTCAGTTTATACACATTTAAAGAAGTATGATTCTCACTTTCAGATCTCCCAACCCTCCAGTTCCATGAATTTCTCCAACAGTTCTTAAAGGGACATTAAACACTAAATACTTGCTAGATAGAATGATGCATTCAAAGAAAAGATTAGTCCATGACTAACATGTAGATGTATTTTTTAAAGTTTCATTAGTTGTTTAAAAAGTGACAAAATAAGTGTAAAGTTTTAGTGTCTATAAAACACTGGGAGCTGCCATATTGTAACTTGTGTTACCTTCTCTGCTGTGGCCAATTAGGGTCAGTTATAAATAGGTCACTAGAGTGTGCAGCCAATGGTTGTGCTGGATTTAAAGGGACATTATACACTCATTTTTTCTTTGCATAAATGTTTTGTAGATGATCTATTTATATAGCCCATAAAGTTTTTTTTAAAATAAATGTATAGTTTTGCTTATTTTTAAATAACATTGCTCTGATTTTCAGACTCCTAACCAAGCCCCAAAGTTTTATGTGAATACTGTCAGCTACCTTCTCCAGCTTGCTCCTGTTTGTGTAAAGGGTCTTTTCATATGCAAAAGAAGGGGGAGGAGGGGAGTGTCTTATTTACCACTTGCAGTGGGCTTTCCAGCTACCTTTTCAACAGAGCCAAACTGACAGCTTCTAAGTAAGTTTTTAAACAGTTTTATACTGGATTTTTATATCAGTATCTGTGCATCTTATTCTTTATAGTAATGTCTATTACATGCAGTTATATGAAAATGAGTGTATACTGTCCCTTTTCAACAATAACAAAATGAGATGCACAGACAGCCGGTGGTAAGTTCCAGTTTCTTTTATTGCAAATAAAAACTCTTTGTCCCAACAAGGGTATAGGAATCACAAGCTGTGCAGCAGTTGGAGATAGCTTCACTTCAGTGACTGATTGCTGACATGTTTCGGCAATTAAGCCGTAATCGTAGCTGCAGTCTCAGGTGAGCACCAGTCCTATAAACTGGTTCCTGTTACCTGATTGGTTAAAAGCTAATTAAAACCATACCTGGAGTGAAGCTATATCCAGCCCTTCTCAAATTAGATATAACAGGAAGACATTTGTCCTATATCAAGAATCTATAATATATACATCAAATGTGAAATTTAAACTAAAACAATCAACTAAACATGAATGAGAGTAAAATATGCTTAATACTTATTGAAAGGTGAACCCTGATATAATGTAATCTAAAGTAATCTGAAGTAATCTAAACTAAAAGTCACATCTATGTTTGTTAGAACATTTGTTAATTATAAGGAGATAGTAAATTTTCCAAATTCCTCCTTCTGATTTATTCAATAAATATGTATAAATACTTTGTTATCCAATACATATGAACCAACAATGTGAAGACCTAATTCTATGTTAACAAGCCTACAGATTGCACACATACCTATATATATATACAAATATTTATTAATGTATAGATATTTTTCTCTCTCAAATCTATACTGAACAGGTATGTGAAGACATAATGTTGTAGTTACACATATCACAGCTAGAGAATGGATGGAAACACAGACCCAGGACCAGGATTATTATTCCCAAAAATTTATTAGGTCAAATTCTGAGTTTAACCCTTCAGGGACTCTGGTCCTGAGTCTGTGTATCCAAAACACCTCTCTTTTTTCCAGCAATCTCTCTCTGTCACCTCCTCTTTTGTTCGTTCTGACCTGTTCTATAATGGTCCATCTTAATGACTTAATACTTGTTTGATGACAGTTTTTAAAGTGCTGGACCAGAGGTGTAGTTAATTTACCATTTTTAATATTTGAAATGTGTTCCCTGATCCTTTCTCTGGTCTCTCTGGTTGTGAGTCCTGTATACTGTACATTGCATTCTATGCAGGTAAGTAAATAAATTGCGAACCTTGTTCTGCAATTCAGACAAGAGAAATGTTGAAAATTCTCTCCAGTTACACAGCTTCTGAAGCCTACTCCCTGTTGTAGAAATTCACAGGCAGTACATTGTGTGTAATTACATTTAAAGGTACCTTTAAATGTCATCCAGGATGAGCCTGCCTCATCCCTAGCTCTGAGCTGTGTAGGAGCAAGTATGTTGCTAAGGCTTACACCCCGTCTGAAGGCATATCTACACCCTTTTGAAACCGTATCTACCAAACCATCATCTGCTTTTAGAATATTAAAATGTTTTCTAACAATGTTACAGATGCGGTGGAATTGGTTGCTATATTGGGTAATAAAAGATACACCCTCAAATCCCTTAGTTTTATCCTTGGTTCTATCTTCAAGATAGATATTTCTAGGGTTTGCCCCAATATTCAATCTTTGATGACTGACTTGGTCTCTTTTGTAGCCTCTTTCGCAGAACCTCTGCTCCAGCTCTAAGGATTGAGTTTCATATTCCTTATCCGTTGAGCAATTCCTCCGGAGTCTAATGAATTGTCCTTTTAGGACCGACTTAAAGACTCTTTTCGGATGGTTGCTTTTGGCATGGAGGAGGGTATTGCCAGTGATGGGTTTCCTGTATACCTTACTACTGACAAGATTGTTGTTTATGCCTGTCAGAGTAACATCCAAATAATTAATGCTTGTTTTATTAAATTCAAATGTGAATTTTATGCCAATACCATTTTCATTAAGTAAGGATACAAAGCTTAAAGCTTCTTCTTCCGTACCATACCAGATCATTAGCAGGTCGTCAATGTACCTCCTATAGTACATGATCTTATGTTTCCAAAGTTCATCACATCCAAAGATGTGGGACAGCTCCCACCAACCCATAAAAAGGTTGGCGTAAGAAGGGGCAAATTTTGCCCCCATAGCTGTCCCACATCTCTGGAGGTAATGAACTCCTTCAAAGGTAAAGGCATTGTGTGTTAATAGGAATTCTGTTACTCTAAGGATGAAGCCACAAAACCTGTGGCTATAATTCGTAAATCTTGACAGGCAGAAATTTAAAGCTTCTAGACCCTTACTGTGTGGAATGGAGGAGTACAGTGCTACAACATCAATTGTGAGCCAACTGTATCCCTCTCTCCAAACAACATTATCCATCTCATTTAATAGTTGTTTGGTGTCTCTTAGATAACTATTCAGACCCTTAACCAGAGGCTGCAAAATTTCATCCAGCCACTGAGAAAGGGGTTCAAACAGAGAGCCAATACCACTAATAATGGGTGTGCATCTTATTCTTTATAGTAATGTCTATTACATGCAGTTATATGAAAATGAGTGTATACTGTCCCTTTAACAGAGTTCTGCACTTCCATTTCTAACAGGAACTGAAAAGCTCACAATTTCAGAATGGAATTACAGGCAACGAGGACAAAATAAATAATGAAAGTATATTGCAGAGTTGTTTTATTATATACTATTTATCATTTTCTATTACCATCTCAAAGTGTTTAATGTCCCTTTAAGTTCCTACCATATAAATGATCAGTTTCCACAAAATGAGGAAACAGAGGACTGCCTAGCCCCGCCACTAGAACATTCCAAACCCCTCCCACATCAAATTCAGCATCCCCTTAGTTAAAACATGATTCTGCCCCTGACCTGTGCTAAACCACCCCATGGTTGTTACAGCCCCGGCCACAGATGATTTTTCTGCAAGTAAATATCATAGAAGACAGCCCCTATGCCTGAGGTATACTCACACAAGATACACTCTCTTAACGGGGCTAGTTTATCTCTATTTATATCACCCAAATTGATAGATTATCTTCCTCTCTGATTCACATTAATAGTTTACAGGCAAATGTCCACATAAGGAATGGTCCTAACTCATGTTAAGTCAGTCTAAGACATGGTAGGTGGTTATTGTCCTTATGAACTAATTTTACACAAATCCATGCATCCATGCTTGTCTATTTACAGGCATTCAAAGCCTAAACTTCAAAGTTAAAAGAGTTTAACTCTTTCATGTTCAGTGTCCAACAATAAATCGTGTTAACAATATCCAAGTAGTTCAAGGGATTTAACTGGTTATGTGAAACAAGAGCTGAACCAAGCATTCCATGGCAAGGCCCAGCATCATCTGGTCTTCTGCAGTTAATTAGACTAATTGTTGGAGTTAATTTTGTCTTCCCAGAGTAATGCCATTGTGTTCTTGTGGCGGTTCACACGGGTTGACTCCACGATCTGAGGAGCACAAACAAGTCTTAATATTATTTATCAGGTTTTTGCTTGATTTTGTTTTCTATACCACAATGATACACACTTTATTTTAAAGTTCCCCTTCTTATAATACTCTATTACATCCCCTTGTAAATAGAACACAGGTTTTCAGTCAGTGTGTCGTGGAACACCAGTGTACTTTGAGAATTGGCCTATGCCACTTTACTGCCCTAATTAGTATACATGTACAATGCATTGTTCATTGAGAGTTTATACAGAATAACATAGATCACGCTGGCTATGGTGTGTATATGAATGTCTAAATACTGAATATGTGTAAGATAGCAGATTTTCTGTCTAAACTAGCATCTTTCTCTTTACTCTTCTCTGTGTTTCTCCACTATTATTTGCTAGTTTATTTATTTACTGATATCCACACACTTTTAGAATTTTTTGGTTATCTCTAATAGTCTGATACTTTGTCATTGACATTGGATGTGACACTGAACTGCTGCTGAGGCCAAATAGTTTGAGACAGCGCGATTTGCATGTTCATACTAGTTCCTGTTATCCATGGTATCCATGTGCGTACGAGGAGACGTCACCGGTACTCCCAAGAAGCTTGGAAATACCGTCAACTTAGGCCACCAACAATCCCTGGCCTGTAGTTAGGGGGATTGCAGAAAACAGTGTTTGATCAGCGAAACACCTGCATGACGAGAAGGGCTCATCATGCGCCTACAGGTAGCGATGCACATGATGAGAATATCTCGTCATGCTCATAAAATTTTAATATGACTAGTACAAAACCAAAACATTAGATTTACTAACAGTCATCTCTAACCTCTCCAGTCTTTACACTGTTCTGTGAAATCACTTATTAAAGGAAAGAGGGGTATGTGATCTTCACAGAATTAGCAATATTATGAATAACATGGACTACACTAGTATTACATTGGTATCATCAAAGAGTTTAAATAGACCGTAACACCAGAATTTAACTTTCAACATTAATAAAACAATAACTCCAGCAAGCTCCCCACCTCCCTTGGCAGTTTTATGTATTGAGATAGGGTGGGAATTCCAAAACTCTGCAGCCAGGCAAACAATGTTAAACTCCATAGAAAGAAGGCTCTCTTCTGATTAGCTGAAACACATTCATTTGTCAGGTTCTATTTTAGCCAGTTCAGAGTCAAGTTACTGACCAACCAGGAATTGCTGCAATGGATTTTTTTTGCTATTTGCTGTATTACAATCAGGCTGCTTAACGGTCACAGTGCCTCAATTCTGAATGCTAATTGTTCAGTGTGTAAGAAAGGGGAGTTTTTATTGTTTAACGGCACCTAACGTGTGATAAGAAGTGTATAATTCATTACCCTACATTTCCCTCAATAAAACAGACTTTCCAGTATACAAGTCTTGGCTGTGTCACTGGGATAGATGGGATCTTATAACTTTGTCTGCCTGAGCTAATATATTCTCCCTGCTGGAATCTGGTCCTTTTCAGGACCCAGGAAGGCTACCATGATTGCAGGACTGACTGCTACTCCCTTCAGCAACCCCTGGCAACACCCACCCCCTGACACTGATTCATTAATAACATGGACAAATGTGGGAGCTTTGGTGAATCATCTGCACAGACTAAGACGGGAACTGGTGAATCTGGAGAGGCTGGAGAAATTTCTTTGTAAATTGTGTTCACTGTTGTTAAAATTCCCTATACATATAGCATTAAAAATAACTGAAAACATCATTTTAAGAAGAATATTTAAATAGGTAGAGTTTCTACTAATCTAAAAAAAGGTAATATAGTAAATATGATTTATAGACTGCTTAATTATTCAAAATAAAAAGGATGAGTTTTTGTTTTACCTCTGCATTGATATTGTCACTGGGTCCAATTCCAGCATACTGGTGGGAACAAAACAAGAATATATTGAGTAACAAGTCTCAATACTGCAGATTATTTTTATAGTATGCACTCTACCCACTAACATCTACTGTATATAGCAAAGCCTGTTCTATATGCAGTTTAGTGTATATGCCTGTAGATTGTAAGCTATTTGGAGAAGAGTCCTCCTCCTTCTCTACTAGTTTTGTTTAGTCTGCTATGTATTTGTATCTTCATCTTGTCATTGTATACCCCTACTTTGTATCCAGTGCTACAAAATTTTGAGGTGCTATACAAATAAATAATAATAATATATCCATACAGATGCAACAATACTTAGCTACAAATTGCAACCTTTTTATTGAAAAGCTTGCAAATGATTCCTTTCACCCCATACAACTTAGTTACTGCACATAACACTACAGATTGGTTCAAAGCACTTACCCAGTTCTCATCCCCCCGTTTTTTTAGCCTGTCTGTATCTGATTCAGACGTAACAAAGTTGGGGTATATTTTTGGTTTGAACATTTGTACTGGTGAGACAAGATAGGAAGGTTTCCCCTTCTGAGAAACAGAAGACCACTGATTTGAAATACCTATAAATGCAGAGCAAGAGAAAGAAGATTTGTATTATATGACAATGGTAGTGGTGTTGCCAAAGAGCTTCATTATATGTTTTGATTGCTTTAAGTTAACACATACATTGAATTATAATAGTTATACCACATTCTAAGAGATAATATGCTAGATTACGAGTGTAGCGCTAGCGTTAGCACGAGGAGCATAAACACGATTGCGAGATCACAGTGTTCTTTACGCTCAAATCCATATTACAAGTGGCACTATTAAAATTAATTTACGCTCCCCATATTTTTATGGGCAGCGTTGAACGGTAATGTGCGCTCGTATTACAAGTTGCACGTAAATGTGATAGCTCAAACGTGATTGCATTTACTGCTCAAAATTTTTACGTGGCCAAGAGTTTTTCCGGAGAAAACAGATTACACTATTAACCCCAAACTGCCACCCCCAAAACAACCTAACACAAAACCAAGAAGATGGAACTCCCCAAAGATTAATACGGGCAGTGGCGCTCCATCTTCATCCGGGCAGTGGTCCATCTTCTTATCATCATTGCGGCAGCGGCTGTCTTCATCCATCTTCTGATCTTCATCAACGATCCTCTGCATGCGATCACCAGCCGCGCACTGAATTTTGAATGTGGGTACCCCTTTTATATAGGGCTACCCTTGCATTCCTATTGGCTGATTTTTATTTTCAAATTCAAATCAGCCAATAGAAAAAGATTTTTGAAGATAAGCAGATGGAGCTCCGCCAAAAATGAAGATAGACCACCGCTGGAATGAAGATAAGAAGATCGCCGCCGGGATGAAGATGGAGCGCCTGGTTTTAGTGTTAGGTTTTTTTTTGTGTTTTTTTTTTTTATTAGGATTTTTTTTTTTTATGGCCAGCAAAAGAGCTAAATGCCCTTTTAATGGCATTGGGGGGGGGGGGTTAATGGTAGAAGGTTGTAGCTTTTTTTTTTTTCTTCACAAAAAGAACTAATACACTTTAGGGCAATGCACTACAAAAGGTCATTTTAAGGGCTATGTTTGTAGTTTAGTATTAGTAAAGTTTTTTTTTATTTTGGGGTGGATTTTTTATCTGGGGTAGGCATAACTCTTTTTTTATTTTTGGTAATTTGTTTATTTTTTGTAACGGTAGGTTTTTTATTTTTTGTATTGGTAAGGTTCTTTTATAAGTACTGGTAGGTGTTTTATTTTTTAAAGTAATGGTATTGTTTTTTATTTTTTAAGGTAAGATTAGTTTATTTAACTTTTTCAGGTAAGTTTTTTTTTTTTTAAAGGTATTTAGATTGTTTTGTAAAGGTAAGGTTAGTCTGTTTTGGAGTAATTTAGGGGGTGTGAGGTTAGAGGGTTTAGATGTTAGTGGGTTACTTTGTGGTGGGGTGTGGGGTGTTTTAGGGGTTAATAGTGTAGAAGGGTAGTTTTCAATGTGGGGGGTGGCGGTTTAGGGGTTATTAGTGTAGAAGGGTAGTCTGTGATATAAGGGTGGCAGTTTAGGGGTTAATAGTGTAGTTGGTTACTCTGCGATGGGGGTTGTGGCAGTTTAGAGATAAATAGTGTAGTGGGGACCTTGCGGCAGGCTATGTGATTGTTTAGGGGTTATTAGAGTAGAGGTCTTATGGCGATTTGGGTTAACGCGCATGTTATTTTTTTTACACTTTTCTCTCTCATTTGAAGTCAATGGGAGAGTATGTTAATTATTATGAGTTCTGCTCTTTGCGCGAATTGGGTTAGCATTCAAGCGATAAACATTTAATTTCAACTTGTAGTAGGAGCGCTACCCAACTCGAACAAAGAGCAGAAGTTGAGTAGTGTTAGCGTGCGAGCGGGAGCAGTAAATACCGCTCCATTTGTAATCTAGTCCAATATATGTCAGTAAAGGCCTGAGAATTCTAGTAATAGTACTTGCATACCTGAGTTATCTGATGTCTTGTCATACTGGTTGAATCCATTGATAGGAGTGTTGTTCTGGTTATCTGTAGATACAAAGGGCAATTCACTTTTCCTCCTTTGTTCCTTTAATTCTCGATCCCTTTCCAAAGTTTGTTGGATTTCGTGCTTCACCACATTAGACTCTGAAGGCCTCAGCCGTGAGATGCTGTATAGCTCAATGGTGGCTGTATCCTCAGTTTTTATGGCAGTCTGTTTTTTCCCATCTACCTCTTCATCCCCATTAACACGAAAATGGCCTATCCAAGGCTGAAAATTGAAATTCTCCTTATTCAAGATTTGTATTTCAGCTGATTTTTCCCTCCCTGTCTCTGCTGAGGGTTGAGTAGGTAGTTTGGTGTCTATAATTTCTTCAGAATTCTGCCTCTGAAACCTGTAGTTGTTTTTTGTTATTGGAGAGGTTTGTGGAGGTGGGTTGATATCTAGGATGTTTTCTGAACTTTGACTTCTAAATCTATAGCTGTAAAGTGCTGTTGAGGTGGGTTGTGGTGATGCCTTCATATCTAATATGTCTTCAGAGCTTTGTCTTCTGGATCTATAATTGTTGTGGGCTTCTGGCTTCCAGTTGGTTCTAACATAGGGGCGAGAGACACCCAGTGTAGTCCAGTTTTCAGAATTCTCTCTCTTATCAATTGCAAATAGCTCCTCTACCATGCTCTCTTCATTTACATTTCCCCTAGTGAATACTTTTGATGGCCCATTATGTGGTTTTACTGGGATTTCATCTGGCTGTTCAAACAGCTTCCGACGCTCATCTAGCTCTTGGATGCTTCCTTTATCATAAAATCCAGGGACTTTCCCGTCCATTTTTAGGTCAGCCTCCCTCTGAGCTTCCTTTTCAATTTCCCTCTGGAGGAAGAAATAAGAACGATCCCTGTCTTTGCTCTTCTTCTCTGACTGAAATTGCGAAGGGAGTGTTAACACTGGGTTTTTGAGGATTTCTACCATCTCTTTAGTTTCTGCTGTACTTTGAATGCCCCTCTCCTTTCTCAGACTTTCCTCTCTCTCCAGTGCTAAACGGATCTCCCTTTCAATGGGAGTTTCATTGCTTGGCTGTTGAATTTCCTCACTTTCCTGTGTTGCTTCTTCAGGCAGATTTTCTTCTTTTTCCTTTTTCCCTATTCCAGAATCCACAATATCTAAAGATGACTCCCAAAAGAACTGCTTACGAAGCTCACTAGAATGTCTCTCTTTGGTATTAGGAGACTCATTTTGCTGAACTTGATCTCTATATATCAATGTGTTTATGTTCTCAATCTTATCTCCCGGAGAATTGAACCTTGTTTCATTTAGAGACCATGAAGAAAGGCGTGGGGTCCTGGGCTGAAGACGCGGACTGAGCTGTTGACTGTTTCTCCTCTTTTCTAGCATCACAAATTGCTGCCGAGCAGCTTCAAAGTTTATTTGGTCTGTGTCTACATCTTTTGTGTTTGGTTTATTCTCCATCCCATTGAGATTAATAGCTTTAATGGAGGTATCAGTCTCATCACTTAATTCACCAAGTTCTATGTCCAAACTTCTGCGTTGGCCTTGCCTCTTTATGATCTCCCTTCGTTCACCTTCTAGCTCTCTTATTTTTTCAGGTGTAAATTCACGTGAATGAGGTCTGGTTTTCTCTTCTTCTCCATCACCATCTAAAAATAGCTTTGTTGGACTTGTTTCTGGTCGATATGCTCGTACGTCAAAGAGGGAATTCTCCTTTAACTTTCTCAGTCGACTCTCACGGTTTGGTGGGGGCACCCAAATATCTTTATTTTCTTTCTCACTAGTATTATTGCTATCAGACTCTGGCTGATAATGTTGATTGTCTACACCTGTTGATGTGGATAGCGTAAAGATCAAACTTCTAGTTACTCTATCCATTTCTGAAGGAATAGCAAGGGTGATCTCTTGCTCTGAGTTACTGGATATTTGTTCTTCAGTAATAAAAGTTATATTCGGCACCAATAAGTCAGTTTCCTTCTCCAATGTGAATCTCAGTTCAGATATGTCTGTTACTTCATTTTCAGTTGTATCTGTCAAAGGTTGTTCCACCTCATCTCTCTGGGTTTCAGCTAGCCTTGCTGTCTCTATCAGTGCTGAGTTTGGTGTCTGTTTTTCAAGGTCTTCATTTATTTCCCTTGCAGATAAGTCAAGATCGTAATCTACAGTTGAGTTTTTCACTTGGAGACCATTCAAACTAGTAACATTCAACTCAGGTTTGCTGTCTGTCTCTGATTCAGGGATGCTTGTCTTGTTCACATACAGATTCCCCTTATTTTCATTTATAAGAACCTGGAAGAGAGCATACGTCAGTCTTGAGAGCTTATATTCAAAATTCACATTCATGAAAAGCTTACAGTCTGCTCCACCTTATTTCAATCACGCATTCAGTGTGCTTATTAAACAATAGACTGAAACCATATTGCACTGTAATAAAGTCATAAAAATTCTTATGCCATAAAAAATACACCTTTGGTCAAAGTTTCGAAATACATAATTAGATCAAACCTATTTTTACACTTTTCTTTAAATGAAGTTAATTATTCTGGATTCTCATTGTACAACTTATCTGTTAATCATTACTCTTTCAACATCTTAAAGACACAGTCCCAACTGTCCCACCTTTGGGGTACAAATCTCTCTCTCTTACCTAGAAATGAGTGCATCGACTTTTCCCTGATTCATCTGGGGGTCATTGTTCAAAGTACAAATGAAATAAATAAATGTAGAGACTAGGTATGTGTCTACTTAAAAGGATACTAAACCCAATTTTTTTCTTTAATGATTCAGATAGAGCATGCAATTTTAAGAAGCTTAGGAGCCGGCCCATTTTTGGTTCAGGACCTGGGTTATGCTTGCTTATTGGTGGCTAAATGTAGCCACCAATAAGCAAGCGTTATGCAGGGTGTTGAACCTAAAATGGGCTGGCTCCTAGGCTTTCCGTTCCTAAGCTTTCCATTATTGCATTGCCTTTTTATTGTGTATTTGTTATTCTACTGTATTTAGTGGTTAAGAAAACAGGGTTAGCACATATTTTTCCACTGACAACTGCACTGATAATTTGGATTGATATAATTAAACAGTGGTTTCCTAATCCATGAGAAAACACTTTTTTGGAGTATGTCTTATGGTATTTGGGGAGTTTTGTAATTGAACAACGTATAAACCGTGTTTACAAATTAATATCATCATCAAAATGTTTATTTATGACTTAAATTAAAGTGCTATAAAACATGTTGAGATCTATGCATGTCCTAAAAGGGCCAATTAAGTAAAAAATTGTTTGCAAAAAAAATTGTTTAAAAATTGCTGGCAAATATTTTAAAATAATTTTCAAACATAAGCAAAATAAGTTACATAGCCATGCTGTCTGGACTAGACTGATCCACCCCCCTTGTCAATGTTTAGCATCAGAAACACAGGCATTGTATTTCAACTGAGTTCACAGCAGCTTATTTGCTTCTAGACATGCTCCAGCAGATAATGACTGTTAAAGTCTGCATTCTACCAAATCAAATGTGGATTTAGACAGCCATATAAAGAATTGTGTAGGGGGAGTTAGAGCTGTACAAATTCAGAAACTTAAAAGAAAGGGTTAATGCTGAGGCACTGCAGTATAAATTTGCAGGTAAAGTAATTAAAGTACATATTATTATATTTTGTCTCTATCCCAACTTGTTTTATGTCCCTTTAAGTGTTTGGACCTTAAAACATTGATTATAAAATGATGTAACATGAATAGGAACTGTTAATTGTACATTTTATGAATTGCAATTATTGGTTACATGAAAAATACTTTATACAAACACTCATTATTCTTATGGATTGGAATACCTTACATAAAAATGGGGGAAATGGCCTGCACTGCCTGAGTTTTTTTTATAATTGTCATGAAATGCACTTTTACAATATACTTGTATTTACAAAAATACTTTAATTAAACGTTTTTACTACTAAAATGATAGATTTTAATATTCATTCAAATACCTGGAGATGTGGCGCTGTGTGCATGAGATTTGTTTTTTGCCAATGCTTCAAATGCCAGTAACCTGTCTCTAGTGGCATGCGAAGCATGAAAAGCACCTGGGCCTGCAAGCATACTTCCCAACATCTGTAGGATGATTTCCAGGATGCCAGAGGTTAAGAGCTTGCGGGCAATGGCCCACCATTATTCTGTGGGTAGGTCACATGGGGAGGGTGGAGCTTCAAATGGTGGCGTTAAAACAGTCTGCAAGCATATCTGGTGGGGTGTAGACATGTCTAGGCACAGGCATAGGTCTGGCCCAGTCAGTTCCTTAAAGGGACATGAAATCTATCATTTTTCTTTTATGTCTCAGACAGAGCATACCATTTTAAACAGCTTTCCAATTCTATTATTAAATTTGCTTCATTAAAGTACATTGGAAAGTTGTTTAAAACAGCATCCTTTATCTGAATCATGAAAGTTTCATTTTGACTTTATTGTCCCTTTATAATTGGTATACAGAGGGGCTGAGGGTAGGAAGTGGGCCATGTCTCCCAACCCGTGGTGGCAATCCCACAGGATACTTGGGTGGCATTATGAAAGGGTGCAGGAACCTTGAATCTTATATAAGACCTAATTTGGAACTATAGCTGACATGAGAGGGCAGCAGGGCTGTGTATTTCACCTATGATTTAACATGGGCATAAAAGAGACTAAAGGAGCAGGCATCTGGTCTATGGTCTCGCTTGCTCATATAGCTGGCAAAATGTCACCATATGATTAATCCAATATTAGCAGAAGGTATTGAAAAGGATGACATAAATCTAGTGCCACATAATCTGAGGTCAATTCACAAATGAGTGATCAGAATAAACTCCTTCCATTTTCTATTAAAGTCAAGTAAATTACGATAGTCAGTGTAATAGTTGTAAGGGAACCACATACAGGAGGGATGATTCACCAACAGACTCTCTCGCCTCATCATCTACTTTACTCTTAGGGCCAGATTCTCTAAAGCTCTCTGGTGAGGTTCTTTAAAAAGCCTTGTCAGTATTACAAGGCTCACCATGGATTGCTTAAAGTGATGAATTAGTGCCCGGCTTTTAATAATCCTATTAAAAACAAGGGCCCTTTAATTCATCAAAATTGCCATTTCACTGTTTTCTTCAAAAACTTACCTTTTAATCCTGGCAACCGCTCCAGCGATTCCCCCAGCCATCGGAAGCCTCTGCAGACGTCAGAAATGACTAATCCGACTTCCTCCAATCACAGCTTCCCCCCCCTGGGGAATCTTGGCCTGATGCAACGCTGTGATTGGAGGAAGTCGGATTCGTCATTTTGGACCCGCGAAGATGGTTTGCGACGGGCAGAGGAAGTGCTGGAGCGGCTGCCAGGATTAAAAGGTAAGTTTTTGAAGAAAACAGTGAAATGTCAATTTTGATGAATTAAAGTGCCCTTGTTTTTAATAGGTTTATTAAAAACCGGGCACTGATTCATCCAAATGGACCTTCACTTTAAAGGCATTTTTTACCCAGGGAACAATGCACTAATATACTTTATCTTAAAGGGACACTTAACCCATATTTTTTTATTCATGATTCAGATAGAACATGCAATTTTAAGCAACTTTCTAAATTACTCCTATTATCAATTTTTCTTCGTTCTCTTGCTATCTTTATTTGAAAAAGCAAAATCTATGCTAAGGATTCAGCCCATTTTTGGTTCAGCACCCTAGTTCAGCACCTAGTATCCCTTTAACCCCTTAAGGACCGAGGACATTCAGGCCAGGTTACGTCCTCAAAATAAATACAGTTAACGACCAAGGACGTACCCTGCACGTCCTCGGTCTGGAAAGCAGCTGGAAGCGATCCTGCTCACTTCCAGCTGCTTTCCGGTTATTGCAGTGATGCCTCGATATTGAGGCATCCTGCAATAACACTTTTTAGCCATCCGATGCAGAGAGAGCCACTCTGTGGCCCTCTCTGCACCGGACATCGATGGCCGGTATCGTTGGTGGGTGGGAGCCGGTGTGGGAGGCGGGTGGCGGCCATCGATGTTCCTTGTGATGTGGAGGGGGACGGGATCGTGGGCGGGGATGGCCGGGGACACGCATGGATGCACTCCTGTGCATGGGGAGGGAGCGGGTGGGAACCACTACACTACAGAAAAATTAAAGTATTAGTATTAAAAGTGGGAAAAAGGGGGGCAATTGATTGGGAAAAAAATATCAGTCAGGGGTTGGGGGTTGGTCTGTGGGGGGGGGAAGCTACACTATAATAAATAACGAAAAAAATAAAATAAAACACATTTTTTTTGCAAACTGGGTACTGGCAGACAGCTGCCAGTACCCAAGATGGCCCCCAATAAGGCAGAGGGGGAGGGTTAGAGAGCTGTTTTGGGGGGGATCAGGAAGGTTGGGGGCTAAGGTGGGATCCTACACAGCAGCATATGTAAATATGCTAAAGAATTAAATAAAAAAAATTCCAAGATACCTTTTTATTTTAGTACTGGCAGACTTTCTGCCAGTACTTAAGATGGCGGGGACAATTGTGGGGTGGGGGAGGGAAGGGAGCTGTTTGGGAGGGATCAGGGGGTGTGATGTGTCAGGTGGGAAGCTGATCTCTACACTAAAGCTAAAATTAACCCTGCAAGCTCCCTACAAACTACATAATTAACGCCTTCACTGCTAGCCATAATACACGTGTGATGCACAGCAGCATTTAGCGGCCTTCTAATTACCAAAAAGCAATGCCAAAGCCATATATGTCTGCTATTTCTGAACAAAGGGGACCCCAGAGAAGCATTTACAGCCATGTATGCCATAATTGCATAAATTGTTGGTAAATAATTTCAGTGAGAAACATAAAGTTTGTGAAAATATTTGTGAAAAAGTGATCAATTTTTTTTAATTTGATCGCATTTGGAGGTGAAATGGTGGCATGAAATATACGAAAATGGGCCTAGATCAATACTTTGGGTTGTCTTCTAAAAAATATATACATGTCAGGGGATATTCAGGAATTCCTGACAGATATCAGGGTTCCAATGTAACTAGCGCTAATTTTGAAAAAAAAAAAGTGGTTTGGAAATAGCAAAGTGCTACTTGTACTTATTGCCCTATAACTTGCAAAAAAAGCAAAGAACATGTAAACATTGGGTATTTCTAAACTCAGGACAAAATTTAGAAACTATTTAGCATAGGTGTTTTTGGTGGTTGTAGATGATGGGGGTCAAAGTTAGAAAAAGTGTGTTTTTTTTCCATTTTTTCCTAATATTTTTTTATAGCAAATTATAAGATATGATGTAAATAATGGAATCTTTAGAAAGTCCATTTAATGGCGAGAAAAACGGTATATAATATGTGTGGGTACAGTAAATGAGTAAGAGGAAAATTACAGCTAAACACAAACACCGCAGAAATGCAAAAATAGCCTTGGTTCCAGACGGTCAACAAATTAAAAAGTGGTCTGGTCACTAAGGGGTTAAGGAGAGACAATGTAATACAATATAATGCTCAGTAAAATAAGCTGATGATTTCTCTCCATGCAGGTGAGTTTTTGAGAGTTGGGCCCCCAATATTTGAAGCCAATTCACCAAAGCTCACACCCCTCCATAGCATAACATAAGAATAAGAAAGGCTGAATCACCGGTTAGTGAATCTAAACTATAAACTAGTGTGCAAGAGAAATGTGGATTTTGCTGTTCTATGTTAATATGTTGTGCGCATATAATGCCAATATTAGGGCATATGCTGAAGTGAAAGTGTTGGGGCAGTTGATGGATACTGTATCTCTAACATAAAAATATTATTTGATATCAGTAAAATCCTTTCATTTGATTTATTCAGCTGTCATTTAAAGCACTTGGTCAAGTTTTACATTTAAACATGTATCTCGCATACCCTTTAAAGCAGGGGTGGGCAAGAGGTAGATCGCAGAATTTTGAGGTGACCGCCTGGAAGATTTCAAAAGTCTGCATAATAATAGAGACATCTCTCACACAATGTAGATTATGAGTGAAGAGCCTCGTCACCGTAGATATATCATAGATATATGAGAAATGTTTCTCTTATGCAGATGTGTTCCAGGCTTGACTACTCCGCTAGCCCTAGACTTGAGCCGTCTTGATTGTGCGGTACACAGATAAGGTTGCTTGATGGTCCCGGCATTACGTAAAGAGAGAGCTCTGTATTATTTGTGGCAAAAATGCAATTTTCAGCCAGCGACTGGTGTTTTTTTTTTTTAGTTCGGTGACCACGTCACTTGCAATAAAATTACAGGTAGCCCTTGCCTTACAAAAGTCTGCCCACCCCTGCTTTAAAGGGACATTGTAGTGCAAACATAACATGTCTAATGTGCTAGCTCATGTAATTTTAGCACTGCTAACCCTATAAACCTCTGTCTGTATGTGTGCAGTTAGGTTAAACACATAGTTAAAGTACTAAGCAGAAAATGCTGGTCCCAAGCAGACACAGCTGGTGGGTCAATCAGCAGTGGCATAACCCAGCTTTGCAGGTGTTAAACCCATAGACTTGCAGTGCCAGTAGTACTAAAATGACAAGCTTTAACAAATCATTTTTGCACTATATAGGTGAAATTTACCTGTCTATGTAACATATACACAGTAATTGCTTAGATCACAGCAGAAGACTCTTTACATCTGTGCCTAACTGACTCCAACAAAGGAGACCAGGAACATTAATTCCTCCAAGTTTTTCAAGGGATGCATCCCTGAACTGTTTTTGATTTGCAAAACATAATTTAATAATGTCATTTTGTTAGCATAATTTCCAACGCGTAACTGGTTGGTCATATACTTTAATGTCCTTTTAAAAACACTGTAAAATAATAATGAAACTGAGCACATACAGTAGAGCAGTTAAAAGAAGATACTGAAATGCAATACAATTAATTGTGGCCGGTTTGTTTCACGGAAAGAGTGAGTAGTTCTGCCAACTGGGCTTCATGTACACAGAGAGAAAAGGAAAAGCTCATATTTTACAATGTGATGCATTCATCATATAAAACATCATATTATATAGCAACAACTAGGCCTTTGTTACAGCTATCTGGGGTCAGTAAACCACACTAAGGTCGTCACCTTTCTTAGAAGAAAATACCATCCCTGCTATTTAGCATAAATTAGCATAAACACTTATTCAGTATAAGACATTAATCTGATAGGACTGATTGTAAATTATATATTTTTTTTATCAAACTAGATTTTCACATATTTTTAAGATGAAGAAAAAATTGGACAGCACTCCAGTTATTTGTTGGATGAAAATGTTTCACCATAACAGGGTCTATTTCTATATTTATTCTTCAACATCTACACTACCATCTGGGTACTAGTCCTACACCCCACATTACAGAGACTGACCATTTACACTGTTTTTATTCATTTTAAAGCATGTTATTTAGAACAAAAACCATCATTTACAAATAAAAAAGTGCCTAAAAACTACATGGGACTGTATCAATACATGGTACATTTTTGCCTAAATTACATAACTTGCTGGTTAAAACCCAAACACAACCCAGCTTCAAAATAAAACCAAGTAGTCTGGTGATGTTATATTTATTTAACCATTTGGAGCACAAACACAGAACGAAAAGAGTTCTTAACTGTCAACCCTTTGCCATATAATTTGTGTAGATTATACATTTTGGCCTTTACCCCGTGTAACAACACTGTAGCCCCACTGAAAGGTTAAATAATGGTAACTTACTGTGCCCGGAGCAGAGTCAGACACTGCATTATAGCCACAAGCTGTGGGATGAGCGTATAAGGTTCTAGTGAGCGCAAGGGGTATGCGTTGCTGCTGGTATGTGTGCACATATGAGGTGCTACAGTAGAGGAGGGCAGAGAGCTGTCACATCAGGCAAGGTTCAGTAATGCTGTTTGCCACAGATAAGCACAGTTAGAGATAATTCCAAGAATCTCTCAGCCAGGACAGTTAAAAAAAAACCCCAATGCCCTATACAGGGACACTTGTAAACAGAACGAGCAAGTACACACAATACACATGCAGCCTCACTGACAACATACAAACACAGGCATGCACAGATATATAGCATGAGCACAAGCATAAAAGGTTTATAGACAAATATACACACATGCATATATTTTTTCTTAGTTGTATCTAAATGAGCACATGCAAAAATGCATTACATTTTATTTTTATATTTTTGTTTTCATGCCTAATGGAAGCATGTGCCTCTCCACCAATCAAGTTGTAGGAGTTGTCATTATCAGCCAGTAAGCAATCTGTTTTAGAGACTTACTTCCCATTAGCTGTATAATCATTTTAAACAGATTTATCTTAACCTTTTCCTAAAAAAAAGTTTATTTGTCTTTTATATACTTAGGAGATTTTTTTAAAATGTTATTTTACAGTTTAATACTAGTTTAAGGGGAAGATGTTCATTAAAGGGACACTGAACCCAAATTTTTTCTTTCCGGATTCAGATAGAGCATTAAATTTTAAGCAACTTTCTAATTTACTCCTATTATCAAATTTTCTTCATACTTTTGGTATCTTTATTTGAAATGCAAGAATGTAAATTTAGATGCCGGCCCAATAACCTGGGTTGTCCTTGCTGATTGGTGGATAAATTCATCGACCAGTGAAAAAGTGCTGTCCAGAGTCTGAATAAAAAAAAAGCTTAGATGCCTTCTTTTTCTAATAAAGATATCAAGAGAACGAAGAAAAATTGATAATAGGAGTAAATTAGAAAGTTGCTTAAAATTGCATGCTCTATCTGAATCACGAAAGAAAAAATTTGGGTTCAGTGTCCCTTTAAGGTTGGAAACACAATGGAAGTTATTTGTTATCTTCTTCAACATATTCAGTAAGAAAGTTAAATGCATTAGCTGCATCTAAATGCTTTGTTCTAAAATAAAAAGGGCTTTAATGCATACTGCATCAAGTGCTCTGATCTGAATTTCTGATTGCAAAACTTGGCATTGATTTAAAGGGACACAAAACCCCACATTTTCTTTCATGATTCATACAGAACATACAATTTTAAACAACTTTCAAATTTACTTCTTTTATCAAATTTGCTTCATTCTCTTGGTATCATTTGTTGAATGAGCAACATACCAATTGAATTAACCAATTATAAGAAGAAAGTAATAAATCAAATGTATGTGGAGCACAGACAGGTAAATATATATATATATATATATATATATATCCCCTCAGAGGGTGACTGGACATGATCAACCACCAACCACTTGAATGACCACACTTAGCAATCATGTTTTTCTATAAAATGTACAGCCAATGCTGAACATGGGTTGATAGTAGTAATATCATTCAAGTGTTCCCTAATGCAAACTCAAACCTCCCTTGTGGTCATGCCGACATACTGAAGATTACAATCTTGACAATTAATCAAGTAGCAAGTTCTACAGTTAGTACAATTCTCTAATTCATAGACCTTATATGTAACCTTAATCTGGAATTCTTTTGTCACCAAAGCATGGCTGCATGCTTAACAGTCGGTAGTGCCACACTTATAGTGGCCTTTACATTGAATGTGTGATTTCACTTAGAAACAACACAACATCCTGTCTTCACAATAGGATTCCCCCTATCAGAATCATCAGATTGTTTTGAACAATTTTCTCTCCATATTGGTTGCTGTAAGGGATACTGAATGGTAATCTGTCTTCTTTAGTCTTTTTAGATGATTGGTCAAGTAGCAAGGTCTGTCTGTCCATACTTTCCACTTGAAAAAACCTCATTATAAAAATCTAATTTTCAGGCCAACACTTTCGTTATGAAAAAGATTGAAATCTGTACAATTTTGTCTAAGCCTGAAGAATTCCTCCTTTATAAGGCCAAAACTTTTATTTTTAGGGTGTGAACTCTTAGCATGAAGTAGAGTATTTGCCTTTATGGATTTACAATAGAGGTCACTTTCTATACAGGCACCAGATGTATTTCTCCTGAGAACAACGTCTAAATATGACAACCAATTATAAGAGGCATATACATGCAGCCACCAATCAGCAGCTAGCTCCCAGTAGTTAATTTCTGCTCCTGAGCCTACCTAGGTATGCTTTTAAACAAAGGATACCAAAAGAATGAAGTAAATAAGATAATAGAAGTACATTTGAAAGTTGTCTAGAATTGCATTGTTCTATTTGAATCATTAAAGTTTAATGCTGATTTGTTCTTTTTAGGCTCTCTGTAGCAAAACATGATAGATCTCCATTTTAAAACTGTTAAACAAGAGCTGTGCTAACAGTGCTTATAGCATCACCAATCCCAAAATGCAATATACTGAAGTATGATCTGTCAGAGTTATTCATGAATCATTCCCACTGCTTTTCAGCATATTGTGTTTGCTTTACAATTTATTGGGGTCTATTCCATTTCTTTGGAGGAACTGGTCAAGTAAACTAACACAGAAAACAGAAAAGCCATTGTTTGTATGGTTTCTGATGACTTCACACCTTGAGCCTGATTTTCAAAATCTCACTTTCAAGGAGGGAAATCACACATTTGCTTTTTTAGCATGATTGTGTAATGTAGGTGTCTCTCATTGACATACACAACCCAGCATTGTGAGATAAACAGCTATTAAAGGGACACTGTACACTCATTTTTTCTTTGCATAAATGTTTTGTAGATGATCTCTTTATATAGCCCATAAAGTTGTTGTTTTTTAAAAAAAATGTATAGTTTTGCTTATTTTTAAATAACATTGCTCTGATTTTCAGACTCCTAACCAAGCCCCAAAGTTTTATGTGAATACCGTCAGCTACCTTCTCCAGCTTGCTGCTGTTTGTGTAAAGGGTCTTTTCATATGCAAAAGAAGGGGGAGGAGGGGAGTGTCTTATTTACCACTTGCAGTGGGCTTTCCAACTGCCTTTTCAACAGAGCTAAACTGAAAGCTTCTAAGTAAGTTTTTAAACAGTTTTATACTGGATTTTTATAATCAGTATCTGTGCATCTTATTCTTTATAGTAGTGTCTATTACATGCAGTTATATGAAAATGAGTGTATACTGTCCCTTTAAGCTAAATTTTGCCTTTCTATTTCTTTTTGAGGGACCTCACAGTACTGATGAGACTGTTTAGATAATTTAGATAGGAGAACTTTAGATCATCGGGCCCCTTGTATTGAGTCTTCTCTATCCAACATAAAAAACACTTTTCTTTTCTTTTTTCTTTTTTAACCATCTAATTAAACAGCCTTAGGGGTATATTTACCAAGCAGCGGATGCTGCTTATTCTGTGCAAACCTTACGGCTCACCAGAAACAGGAGTTAAGAAGCAGCAGTCTTAAGACCGCTGATCCTTAACTCGTCCTCCACCTTTTAGGTGGCGGACTGAAATCATCCCGATCAGATACAATGTCGCAAATGTGCAGGGGGCGGCTTTGTACAAGAAATGCTTGTGTAATGTTAAGTGTATGCTGTCGGCATTCAGCGATGCAGGACGGACATGATTCGCTATAGTGAATCATGTCCGCCCGGGGTTTGATAAATCTACCCCTTAGTCTCTTGGAAACAAAACTTACCTATTTTGGTCAGCTTATTACCTAAGGGATTAAAGGATTACAAGGTTGTTACCAGAAGAAAGGGCCAACAAACCAACACCTGAACTCACCTTAAATAATCACAATTTCTTGGGAATATAATTAGACCACCTGTATTAACAAAATAAATTAACTTTTTAAACCAAGAGATTTTATAAACCAAGATGGCGGCAATTGAGAAGCTAAATCTACCCAGAATTGCAGACGTCAGTGGCCCCATCCAAACAACAGCAGAGTCACTCTGCTCCCAGGAGATGATACTAAGGGGTTTTGAGATCTTCTGACCTACCTACATGGAGGAAGGGGCACTTCAGGTACACTAATCCGTACCCTAATCAGCATGGCCATCACTACCCCGTTCTACGTCTCCATGCGCCCAAGGCCATGACCTCCTGCAGCGAGGGTGATAATAAACACTCCAACCCATAGGCTCTGAGACCACCAGAATGCATAAACTGGCTAATCAACAGAGGGAGTCAAAAATTAAAGATATGGGCAAACGTAGACTAGAATGACTAATGCTATCTCAGCCATAAACCCCTAGTAAAGAATGTAAATACTCAAGCTGCCATCCAAACAGGGAGAGAGGGAGTGTAAATTTCTCAGCTTTGCCTCCAGAAGTTTAGAGAAACAGGAACCGTTGCCGGCAGAATATTAAGGTAGGACACTCCCTTTCATTTGCAACATTGTTACAACTCACCAACTACTCCCCTTCTCCTATCCAACTCCCTTTCTTAGAATGCTACACGCCCATTTAGGTTATTTTCACTAACTTTTTCACTCCATATTTAATAAAAAGTTAAAAATTGAGTTTAAAGTACATTTAAGTAAAATAATGGGGGTTTTTTGCATATAAAGCAGTCATCATAAATAATGAATCATTTAGCCACCTTGTTTTACATTTGCATCAGCAGTGTATATTTTATGTAAGTTAGCAAAACTCACGTGAAACCCCTGAAAATACAGTACATATAAAAAATGTGTTTCTTATGGGGTATTTTTGGGGGTGGGGGGTTTACCCACTATGAGAAAACTAAATACTGATTATGTTTTGTAAATTAGGTGGATTGCAATGTTAATCAATCAAAAGTAAAAAAAACACACAAGATGAATTTGAAGTATGGCAGAACAGATTCTATTGGATTAGAATAAGGGGCTATTAAAAGTGATTGACTCTAGTAACATTGTCTCAAGAGCAAAATCACACTTTGTTTCCTTGCTGCTTAAAGATACATTAATGTACATATTATATTATTTAACTCATTACAGCATTATTATTTTTTACTGACCCTAGATAAATAACCCCAGTTAAATATATACATAAAGTCCCGCTCAGAATCAGGAAGCCTTGCAGCTGTCTAGCCTTGCACAACATTGGGGCAGCTGTGTGACTACTGCTTCTGATTGGCTGACCAGCCGCTTCTTGCTCTAAGGAGGATTGCCTGGTACTTTGGGGCTGGACTGACCTTACTAGGAGGAATCAGACTGATATACTTCAGGAAAGTTCTCCTCTGGGAAAAGCAAACTGGGCTAAAAGAGGCTGCTCCTATTTGGTAACTCACCATAGTTACTACTACTACTACTACTGAGCTGTTGTTTGCGCCTGGTGTTTCTCTGTCTGTGTGCACTTGCTCTGAAGCTGCAAGGCTTGTAGATTCCAAGTAGAACTTCACCTACTTTTTACACAGGGATAAACACTTAGGGCCTGATTCTATAAAGGTCTCGAGACTGGTGAGATTCTAAAAGGATGCTTTCCCCGGTGGAATGATCTAAAGCCACTTTTTACCCTGAAAACAGGGTGTCCCACTAGAGGGCGTACACTGCATTTTGGTATGGGAAGGAGATGCATACATTACTAAAGTGCACAATGAAAATAATAATTTTAAAAATCATACAAAACAAATAATTGAACCATTCACACAAAAAATATTAAAGAAAAATTGCATTTTTAAAGTGCGTCACAAATTGTAACAAAATTGTTCACCAAAAATCATACTTTATCAAAAACGTAAAATTTGTATGTAAATTAAACAGAAATAGATAGTATTACACATGCACAGGGTAAATTGTAATTTAAATACACTGGCTGTGCAAAAACACATTGAAATTTGTACTTATAAGTACAAAATACAAAGCGTAATTGTTTTTTATCGTAAAATGGGCTGAACATTGTTTCTCAAATCCCAGCATTATTCTGTAAACACTTTCACCCTACAGATCTCACTGTTTTTTCTCACAAATTAAAATCAAAATGCTCAAAACACTAATTACAGCGATTTTAAGATACAGCGCACTGAAACAGCATAATGTGATTTGTAATAGGCGTAATATTAAAGTTTAAACATTTGCTGGCTTCTCCCTGTATACTGTGTCCTCTGTTGTGAACGGTTACATAGCAGTGAGCTCTCATTATTTCTATGGGAGACATTGCGCCACTCACAGGGAAAGACACTTTATTATAGAATCCCATGAGGACTGCCCCCAGGGATAGGCACGGACCAAGGCTGTGGCAAACATTTTCCAAAGTACAGATATTAGTGAAGGATACCAAGGTACATTTCAAATAAAAAAACATCAAAAAACACTCTCTTTACCGAGAGGTAGTGGATGCATGATGGAATAGCCATCCAGCAGAAGTGGTAGAGAAGGGCAGCACATAAAAAGTGCTGCCCTGTATTATGTTTCATTACAGACACCAATAAACTCAGGGCAGTTTCTTTATAATCCCTCCCTCACTGGTTATCCCCCCTTCAGCATAGCAATGTTCCATACAGCATGGGCAGCACTTTCATGTACTGCCCATCAGCACGCAGAAATAAAATATGTATCTGTGGTGAAGTAGGACTGAATTCCACCTGAGTACAAACAGGACTGAATTGTTACCAGCTCTCCTCGATCTATTCCCTACAGAGAGCCAGTTTTAACCCTAAACTCTCCCATGGGTGGTTTAGCATGCAGACCCTCTGGCTAAGACATTCAACTCCTGACAAAAACCCACCCACCTTGAAATGAATTGCATGATCATCATGGTTGGTTAATTTAGAGTAGGCAGCGGTCTTCTACTTCTGCACAGATAAACGAATCGGGACGGGTCATGACTCACAGGCAGCTTGCTTATTCCATCTCTTTCACTCACTTTCCTGCTACTGAGCAGACCCAATCCCACAAAACGTGGGGCCACGGGCATCAAGGAGGAGTCAGGACCAGCATTCATCTGTCCTTCTCCTCCCTTCTCGCTGCAAAACGGGCGGCGGAAACTGCAAGGGCCAGTCACGGACACCAGTGTCAATGTACAGACACCTTGCCTATTTCTGGCTGCCCCTGTGAGTGTAGAAAGCATTTTTTTTAGAATCAGCCCCTAAGTTATCTAGGGTCAGTATAGTAATGCACATTTATTACATCTTCAAACAGAGAATGTGATTTTTTTTGTCATGTTTATATACAGTGCTGTGCTGTAGTATAATGTGCTAATTAGATCCTATGGTGCTCAGGAATGATTTTCTGCTGTGTTATGTCATTTTATGTAATCCACTTCCCTCCCTTATACAAGTCATACAAACTGTATCAGCAACTGATAGAAAATGCAGATTATATGGCACACAATTACTGAGATTTGAAAAATTGTAATCACAATGCATTGCCATGGCCTATACAACTAAAGGGACTTTTCTGTATATCTATCAGGAATCAATGACTGCTTTGCAAAAGATCTGCATACAAAATAAATATTTTAAAAACATTGAAAACTGTTGTTTTGTTAGCAAAATTTGCTTTGTTTTGCAGTCCTGAGACACACCTTTTAAAAAAGCCTCTGAAGTCTTGTGTGACCAGTTAGAGGCAAACATAAATGAGCACCTGCATATATCTAGCAAGCACTCTGCAGTATGTAGGAGGTTCAGCTTCTGAATTCCACAAAATGCACTTCAGTCCCTCTGGGGACAGGAGGATCAATTCCTACAACTTTCAGATTTAAATTACAATAAAACCAGGCAAAACATATGCAAAGTGTTATTTTTTTGTCACAGTGCATAATTAATCATTTTGAGAGGAACTAAATTATGAGTTTAACTAAACAGTTTTTGCTATTGATTATGACCCTCTATGGATACATAACATAAGTACAATAAAGATAAAAGTAGTGCATATGAATACTCATTTCATTTGTTTATACTGACATCAGTAACCCTCTCTACATTAGTTAAGTTACAGAGGAGAATGTTGCAACATTTCCTTAGTCCTCCACTCAACAGATTACTTATATCAACCTCATTCATATCTCTAGCTTCGCCATTTTTCCCAGCATCCTCCTCCTACCACTTTCTCCTCTCTGATTTGATATCCTTTCATTCCCCCTGTCTCTTGTCCCCTACCCTACTCACAATGTCCTACCTACCTTCACACTCGAGGGTACGACTACCTCGGGCTTGATCCTACACAGACTGCACTATTTCTCCAATATCTGTCAGATATTAGAACTGGGAGACAAAGTCCGAAGATAATAGTGTTGCCCCACCCATGTAAGAGGATGAAACTGGAGGCAAGGTTAAGAAAAGATTGTGCATAAGGTACAGGGTGCAGGCATTCAGTGCCATTAGGTGAGCTTCTTGGCAATCTTTAAAGGAACATTCCATTCAAAAATGATCTCTATCTAACACATAATATTACACAATATATTACACTATTTATGGAATTCCAACGTATCTGTGGGAGATGTCTCTATTAGCCAATGAGTAATAGATATCTAGGAATCAGTTGTAATACACTCACTTCCTGGGAGTTTCACTTTAAAGTGATTGTAAATTTTACTTGATGAAATCAAACATACTTGCTCAGAATGTTATAAATATGTAAACCGCATTCATATAAACATAAAAAACAAATGCAATAAACTTTTATTTCATTTTTTACTTATCGTAGTTGTAAGTACTCGACTCCTCCCAACCGTCTTCTTCCTGGTTAGGAGCCCTACATCCGATGCCTCATTTTAATATTTTACTCCCACTCCATGACGTTTGTTGTAAGCTCGTTCACGAGCAGGGCCGACATTTGCGCATGCGATTAAACAATTGCGGAGAAATCGCGCATGCGTATAGCGACCAATACTACAGAAAACAACAGCTCCTCAGCTCTTGGAATGAATGAAATTCAAGAGGTATTGCGCATGCGAGACTCGAGGACGAGCATGGAGTATGCTACGTCATCGGGTAGCTCACGCATGCGCATTTAAAGAAAGTGACGTGAGGAACAAAGATCCTGACGCCCCGGGGAAGCAAAAAACAAGCAGACAGAGAAGTGTCAATCAAAAAAGAAAAGTGGGACCAAAAATGCAGGCGGAGGAATCGGCGAAAACAATAGTAATTAAAATGATATATATTGACTTTAGTTTACATCTTGGGAAAATATGATGAATGAGACTAGGGTTTATTTGTGAAATTAAATACTTTGAGGCAGAGATGTTTGTTTGACTTTACATGCACTTTAAATTTACACAGCTTTACTTTTTTTATTTAAAATATATTTTTTAGTATGTTTAAGATTTTCATGGAAACAATGGGACTACACTGTACTTTTAAGTGTGTCATTAGAAATGGTAGCTGTGTTGGTGTAAAAAGGAATCGGTATGCAAGAACTCTCATGGATAAGTTTCCAAAAATATGTTTAACAAGCTTTTTTTTATCTAGTTTTTGCCTTTAATAGTCAGTTTAGTGTCCAAACTAAACCTAATTTTTATTTTGTTATTTGTTTTTCAAATGTATAACAGATTTACTGCGGTTTCTGGCATTCAGACAATTCCAAAACCATATATATTAGAACAGAAGTGCAACTCAAAATATTTATTTCAAGTTGCACTTCTTTTCTGATATACCTGGTGTTAGAACTATCCAAATGCACTCCAATTGTGGGCAACTTCTTTAGTTGTTTGCAAAAGAAATAAAACCCAAATTATTCCCCATTCTGGGCTAGATTGTGCTAACTCTGCTAGAAGTAAGCTTTTTGTAAGCGTCAGGTAGCATGCGTATAAATATATACAGATATATATATTTAGGAATATCTATTTAAAAATACATAGAACATATATTACCCTATGTGAAGAATATTGGAATGTTAAATATTTACAGTAAATACATAGACACTTTCTTAAATATGAATATTACATAAATATGTTTTTACATGTTTTCATCTACTTGACTGCAAAGTGCTTCAATGCATATATATATATATATATATATGTCCAAGAACAAATATAAAAAGTATAAATATTCTTGGTTATATTAAGATATTGTATTTCAATTGTGTATTTTATTCACAAGGTGTTACACTATTGTTTTTATTGCATATGTATTTATGTGTTTATATGTATATATATATATGTCTGTAAATGCATATATACACATATAAAAACATAAACACATATGTACATATATGCCTTTAGACATGTATATATATATATATATATATATATATATATATATATATATATATATATATGTATCTCAATGTTAAAGCCCTTTGCAGCCCTTATATCTTTGAGCCCTTATAACTTTATTGCAATATTTTTTAAATATTTTTTATTAGACAGTGTTATTATGAGTGTAACTGTACTTTTAAATGTATTTTAATGTTTTTTGTGCAAGTTTTTTGTCTCGCGTAGCAGTTACTTAGAGCTCTGAAGTCACCTGATCATTGTTATTGCATCTAAAAGATGAAATTGTTTAAGGAGCTGCTATTCTGGAATACTACTTTGGATCTACATTCCCAGTAAGGTACGTCAGCTAACAAATCTTAAACCTGACAGCTGCAAACAGTAATAGTGTGCACACTGGTTGTTCAATTCCTAAATTGTCACAGCCCTTTAGGTATGAAACTTTCACAAGTAATAACACTGCGCAAGCATTTCTTGCACATAAAGCTAGGATTGCCAGGTGTCCAGTATTTCAGTAGTCTGTCAAATGAAATAAAATGAAAAATAGAAAAAAATCTAGACTTCTATTATCTAATTGGCTTCATTCTCAAGTTATTTTTTGATGAAGGAGCTGTAAAGCACTACTGGGAGTTAGCTGAAAGTCAATGAAAAGATGCATATATGTGCATCCGCCAATCAGCAGCTTCTAAGCCTACCTAGGTATACTTTTCAACAAAGGATACAAAGTGAACTTAACAAATTAGATAATAGAAATACATTGTAAAGTTATTTAAAATTGCATGCTTTATCTGAATCATGAAAGAAAAAAATTGGGCTTCATGTCCCTTTAAGTGTCCATTTTTCTTAAATGTATCTGAGCAGCAGCTATTTTATTAAGGACATCCTATGTCTCTTTGCATTACAGAGAGTAACACTGCACATGCATTACTCACAGTCAAAGGAGCAGGAGTGCTAACACACTGCTCTGTGTGTGTTACTAATAGCCACCGGGGTATAATCACCGCTTTATTGTTATGACACTGCAGGCTTTTGAAATGTAAAGGCAGAAATAACAAAAATATAAATATCAGACTTTTTCTGTAATGCGATCTTCTGACAAACAAAAATCCTAGTAGTTAATTATTAGGAATATTAAAACAAAAAAACAAACTACAACCCCCTGATATTGGGTCTATAGCTGTGCTCACAGTTAACCAAGCACATTCTTAAAGGGACATAATACTCATATGCTAAATCACATAAAACTGATGCAGTATAACAGTAAAAAGCTGACAGGAAAATATCCCCTGAGCATCTCTATGTAAAAAAGGAAGATATTTTACCTCACAATTTCCTCAGCTCACCAGAGTAAGTTCTGTGTAAAAAGTTATACTCCAGCTGCAGCTAAAAAAAATAAAAAATTAAGAAATGAACTGCAGCTAATCAGCATCAACAGTGCTGAGGTCATTAACTATTTTACTGTGATCTCATGAGATTTGACTTAGCTCTCATGAGATTTCATAGTAAACTTCCTTAAACTGAATAGGGAAATAACATGAGTGTGCATGAGGCTCATTCCCTTGCCTGTCCCAGGATTTGCTGCTTAAAGTCCTTTGCAGTGGGGTGTGAATACTTAGGACATTTTGAGGTAAAATATCTTTCTTTTTTACATAGCAATACTAGGGAGATATTTTCTAGTCAGCTTTTTACAGCTATGCTGCTTCACTTTCAAGTGTTTCAACATCTGGGTATCATGGCCCCTTAAAGTATGCCAGTAAGTAAAAGTATACACCTGACATTAATAAAAGTGATTCTCATTAAACCCAGATTAAAGTCAGCTGTAGCTGTAGGATTTGCTTTTTGGGGTTGAATCCTACTGGGAGAACCATGGTCTGCAAAGAGTTGCCAAAGAAACTGCAAGAGCTAATTGTTTAAAAGCACACATTAGGAAAGGGATATAAAAGAAGATTGAAGACACATCAATAAGTGGATAAAATGTGGCACCATAGAGACTTTGCAAAGATCAGGACAACTTTCCAAAGCTGAAGAGAGGATGAGGCTACCAAGAGGCCAACACCAACACTGAAGGAGCTACAGTAATTTCTGTCAGGCACTGGTCACTCCTTGCATGTGACCACCATCTCTTGTAATTCTGCACATTTCTGAGCTATAGCGTAGGGTGGCAAGATAGAATCCTTTCTTACAAAAAATAACACCCAAGACAATCTAAATTATGCTAAAAGATTAATTTAGTCACCCAAAACCATGTAGGAATATGTGTTATGGTCTGACAAGACAAAGGTTGAACTTTTCTACCTACATTGTAAAAGATATTTTTGGTGCAAAGCCAATAAAGCTCATCATACAAGAAACACCATACAAACTTTGAAGCATAGTGATGGAAGCATAACACTTTGGGGCTACTTCTCTTCAAGTGGGTCAGGGGCTCTTGTCAAGATAGATAGGATAATGTATAGCTACAAATATCAATATGATAATGACCCAAAGCATATCTAAGTCGATCGAGACATGCCTTCAGAAACTCAAAATCTTTGAATGGCCCAGTCAGGGTCCAGACCTCAAAAAACCTGGGAAATGACCTACAGAGAGCTGTGCACAGGAGACCCCCTCACAATTTGATGGAACTTTTTTTGCAAAGAAGAGTGGGATAAAATGCCAAAGTCGAGATGTGCAAGGTTAATAGAGACTTAGGGGCCAATTTATCACAGCCTGAATGGGGCAGTATACCCCTGCTTCTGCACAAGCCTTCAGGCTCACCGGAAACAGGAGTTGAGAAGCAGTGGTCTTAAGAACGCTTCTCCTTAACTCGTACGCCTCCTCTGAGGCTGCGGACATTATACGATTGGGTTGATTAACACCCCCTGCTAGTGGCCGATTGGCCGCGAATCTGCAGGGGGCGGCATTGCACAAGCATTTCACCAGAACTGCTTGTGCAATGATAAATGCCAACAGCGTATGCTGTCACCATTTATCAATGTCTGGCGGACATGATCCGTTACAGCGAATGATGTCCGCCAGACACTTGATTAATTAGCCCCTTATTCACAAAGACTTGCTGCTGTAATAACTTCAGAAGGTGCTTCCACAAAGTTATAGTCGGGAGGGGTGTGCATACTTATGCAATCAGGGTGTTGTAGATTTTCTCTTTTTAAATTAAAAGTTAGTAATATTTAGCTATTTGGTTTTTTTCTCTGGATTTTTGTTTGTTGGAAGACGACATTACAGATGAAAAAGTCTGACATTTACACTGTTCTTATTTCTGTCTTTACATATCAAAAACCTCCAAATGACATAAGGGTGTTTACATTTTATATACCCACCGTATGTGCAAGATCTACGGTGGGGCCTAAAGTAGAGCTCTGGGGAGTCATACATAATTTTAAGACAGAGCAGCCTACTCCCATCCCCTTACAAGTATAAGGTACTAGTTTGAGCTACAAAAACATTAAAAGTTTGTAACACCCTTCTGTCACTGTATTATGTACATTAGTTGTCAATAAATAGTAAAAAAGTGAAATGTAATTAAAAAAAAAGAGGGAACATTTAAATAAAGAATTAGTGCTTATTGCTCATTAGCACTGCAGAATTTGTTGGTGGTCTACAAATACCTGATAATAATAATAATAGGCTGTGTAGTCACAATCACTCAAAATAGCAGCCACCTGAGCACTTGACATTACACATAAGCTGCACTATCAGAGATAAAAAACACACAAAGACATCCCACATGCACAGACAAAGAACCCCAGACATCCACAATCACACAAAAACAGGCACCAACAGGCATCATCAAGACTTGCTTGTCTGTGACTGGCTCACAGACACAGCAAGGTAGTGAAAGGTAGGGCAGGGCTGGCCCTGTAGAATGCCCAAATAATAATGCTGGTGACTGGGTGGGGCTAAGGCAACCAAGCCCGGCCCACAACTGGCATTGGCTCACCAGGCAAATGCCCTGTATGCCCTTTAGCCAGTCCGGGCCTGCCCGTCAGCTGCATGTTGTCTGCCATTTTTGTGGAGGACAACAATTACACCTATGTAAAGCATATAAAAATAAGGGAGAATGTTGCTCTGCATAGGTATAAGAAATTAAAATGCTGGGTAAAAATCCAACACAATGGTTACTACTCACCATCCTATTGTTTTTCCTCCTGTGTCTGCAGCTCTTTCTCTTATTTTAACCCTTCATAGGAGCTTTGCATTTTCATACTAGGCACTGCCATCTTGGAATCATGTATTCTTGTGACAGTACTGGTGAACATTTACATATCACTGATGTTTGCAACTTTTTCACAGCTGTATCATGCAGTTTACACACACAAAGCGAGATTTACATGTTTGCATTTTTTTTTAAACTTTAAAAGTTACATAACAATTATAAAAGGCCAAGTGAATAATATAGAACAATGAAGCCACTGCAAACACGTAAAACTCCTACTCTTTCCTAACCCTATGCACACAATACATAAAGGCATCAATGTCACTGATCTGTGAATGTGCATCACTTCTGTTACAGAATACCTAAGTTCCAAGATGGTGGTGCCCTGTATAAAGATGTGGAACTTGACCAGCTGGCACCAGTAATGGGTTAAATAAGAGATTGGCTTTGTAGAGAGCATCAGGCACAGGAGGAAAATCAATAGCATGGTGAGTAGTAACTATTGTAATTGTGCCCAGATTTTAACGTTCCTTTAAGGAGCTTAGTGCTGTAATAAATGTAGGCTAGGTAAGGATTTACCACCTTAGTGCAAACTCTATGTAGATCCTTTTTAAGGACATTAAAGTCATTTTTCTGTGATGTATTATGTTTTTTAGTGAGCTACATTGTCTTGGATATTTTTTAAATAAATAGTTTACTTTGGATAAACAGTGCCACGGAATAATAAATAATAATAATAATAATAATAATAAATAGACATTTACTAATGTCTTTCAAGGGGAGGATCCTCTTCCTTTTACTCAACTCTGTTTAAAAACATATATGCTATGTACACACACACATATATACAGTATATATCAGTGTTTTCCACAGAAAATTTGCCAGCTGGGTGGAATTGTGAAGTTGCCAGGTGGGGGCAGTGAAATATTTTCTAATATTATATCATTTTCTGTTATCCCATAATTTAACATAAATGCTTTTAATGATAATTTGTGCAATAAAAATGTTACATTTTTAATATTAGTTTATTAATGTTAGTTTAACAATGGCTACAATTTTATCTGGGTGGTCTATAAAATCAGCCGGTGGTGCACTTGCTAAAAAGGTCCTGGGGAGAACACTGTGTATGTGTATATATATATATATATATATATATATATATATATATATATATATATATCTCAAAGGCGTATTTTGGAATAGGCAAACAAGGCACTTGCCTAGGTCAGCAGATTGGGAAAGGGCAGCACTTTTTTGTCCAAAGATCTTACATTATAGGGGTGTATAATAAGAGACTGCCCATGGAGTTTACAGTTTAGAGGTAGCTCTGAACCTCTCTTTTATTCAGCTACCTAAACTTTAGTTCTGTTGGCTTTAAGCACTTAGTATTGTGTTTGGGGAAGTATTGTTTAAATAAATATGCGGGGGGGGGGGGTATGTCTATTGCAGAAATAGATAGATGTGTGTGTGTCTGTGTGTGTATGTGTATATAAATATATATATGTGTGTGTGTGTGTGCATGCATGCATTTGTATGTGTATACTCTATGTTTGTATGTGTCTGTGAATGCGTGTGAGCATTTATTTTGAAAATGTCATAAAAAAATTCACATTACTTTCTGAACAAAACATATTATGGCCAAAAAAGGCCTAAAACCTTAGGGGGCAGGGGCAGCATCATTTTGAGTGCCTAGGGCAACACAAAACTTAAATACACCACTGATATATATATATATATATATATATATATATATATATAATATCATAATCTTGTTACACACCTCCGTAAGGCACTGCATAAAATGATAGTGTTAGATATAAATACATACAGTATGTAATAATATAATATTCTAGATATGTAAGTATATGACATGTAAAATATATGTAAGGATCTGAGGAAAGTGTAACATAGGGAAGTGTAAATGATGCACATTATTTTCAGGCATGTCAGGCTTTTGTCCAGTAATATACATTAGAATGTCAAAAGGCCTGGATTATAATCCCCATATTGATATGACTCACACTTCCCTCAATACACAAATCACTGCTTACCTGCTCCCGCCTTTCCAGTCCACTACAAAGCACCTGCCACGGAGAGGGATATTTAAACATCTTGTCTAGCCACAAAATTCCAACCAGAGGGGGAAGCCAAGTTTTCAGTGGGCAAAATGCAGTCAGACAGTGGTGGTTGCGGTGTCAGGAAGTTGAGTGTTAGGTCTACAGGAAAGATCTGAGAGTGAAACCAAAGGTAAAGAGAGAGCAATGAACTTGCTCATACACACACGCATATAAACATTCCATGCAGGTGTCACTGGGAGATGAAAGTACATATAACATGTTCCCTAGTAAAATAATATTGTAGCTGCCAGTAATGCTTAAAGGGACATGAAACCCCAAAAAATTATCTCATGATTTAGATAGAGAATACAATTTTAAACAATTTTCCAATTTACTTCTATTATTTAATTTGCATCATTATTTTGTTATCCTTTGCTGAAAGGTTTATCTAGGAAAGCTCAGGAGCTGCTGATTGGTGGCTGCATATATATATACCGGTACTGATTGTCATTGGCTCACCCATGTGTTTAATTAGAAACCAGTAGTGCATTGCTGCTCCTTCAACAAATTATAACCAAGAGAATAAAGCAAATTTGATAATAGAAGTAAATTGGAAAGTTGTTTAAACCTAAATCATGAAATAAAATTTTGGGTTTAATGTCCCTTTAACTTGTTCTATGTTATACTTCTAAAAGTTTCAACCTGTTTTTGTCAAATTTTAAAACATATAAATATAATAAATATATATTAAAGGAAGACTAAAGTCCAACTGCTTTAACAATTTATTTTAACAAACTGATATTATGATCTGTGTCACTTCATGAATTGAAAACTCACTCATCAAAATGTAACCATCACTGCAGCTAACCCTTCTACCCCTCAGTACTGGTAGTCCAATTTGATTGGTGCTTTTTCATATTTTTATACAGAGTCAGTAAAGGCAATCAGAACTACACTCTCTAATGCAGAAGAGCTGAAATGTCCCCTACGTGTCTGCTTAGCCTCACTTACCGCCTGTTTTCAGTGATCGCAAACTATGCCATGGGAACAAAAGGATCTGGGCTGCTGGGGTTAACTAGGGAGAAGCTGGAGTTTTAAATCTTGATGATACAATATGATTTTAGCTCTAGGAGCGGGTCAGAAACTGATCATTTTAGTATTTTGTTAAAATTAAAAAGTTGATGTCTATTGCAAATATGCAAAATAAGAACAAGGGACATTAAACACTAAATAAATGCTAGATAGAATGACGCAGTCAAAGAAAAGATTAGTCTGAGAATAACATGTAGATGTTTTTTTTAAAGTTTCATTAGCTGTTTAAATATCGACAAAATAAGTATAAAGTTTTAGGGCGAGATTACATATACAGTGCAGGCTTCAGCGTAACTGCTGAAACCCGCGTCGCCCATAATTTCACCTCTCACATTGGGGTATCACATATATACGGCGCCAGAAGTTCATAAAGTGCTGTAAGTCAGATAAACTAGTGATGTCCAGAAATGTGTGTACATACAAATTTCTGGAGTCGCCAGTGATTTACGGCACTTTAGAAACTACAGGCGCCTAATAAAAAAAATATATAAAATCTCCTGTAAAAGTCTAAAATCCGCCATTTACCCACATCGCAAAATACCTATTAAAACTATTAACCCCTAATCTGCCATTAACCCACATCGCAACAAACCTTATACATCTATTAACCCCTAATCTGCCAAACCCACACAGCGCAATAATCCTAATAAAACTATTAACCCCTAAACCGCCAAACCCACACAACACGATAATCCTAATAAATCTAATAACCCCTAATCCGCCAAACCCCCACAGCTCAAGTACCCTAATTAACCTATTAACCCCTAATCCACCAGACCCCCACAACGCAAAAAAACTAATTTAATTACTAAGACCTCTAACCTAACACCCATTAAATTAATTCCAAATTACATAAAATAATAAAATACTAAATTATAATTAAAATAAAAAATCCTAACAGTACTGAAAAATAAAGCTAAAATTAAATTAAAATAAATTAATCTAAAATTACCAAAAATAAGTCCAACATTACAGAAAATAATAAACAAAATTATCCTAAATTAAACCTAAACCCTATAAAAATAAAAAAGCTCCCCCCAAAATAAAAACACCCACTAATCTAATGCTAAACTACCAATAGCCCTTAAAAGGGCTTTTTGTAGGGCATTGCCCTAAGTTAAACAGATCTTTTGCATTTAAAAAAAATCTATGTCCCCCCTTAACAGCAAAACCCACCACCCACCAAACCCCCCCCCAAAATAAATAAACTTAAAACGAAAAAAAACTAAACTACCCATTGCCCGTAAAGGAGCATTTGTATGGGCATTTCCCTTAAAAGGGCATTCAGCTCTTTTAAGAGTGCCCAATAAATCCCTAATCTAAAAAAAACAAACCCCAAAAAATAAAAAAAAGCCTAAGTCTGACCCCAAATAGGTACTCACCGTTCCTGAAGTCCGGCGGATAAGGTCCTGTTCCAGGCGGTGAAGTCTTCTTCCAAGCAGCCAACATCTTCTTCCAATCGGGGACCACTTTCTTCTTCATCCAGGACCAAGCCGGGGCTGAGCGGAGATGAGTGCGGAGCAGGACCGGCGACTGTGGAGCCATGGAGCGTGGAGGATCCTCTTCGTATGATTGCTGCCGTACATTGAATAGTGAATTGAAGGTACGTGTTTAAATATAGCTTGCATTCCTATTGGCTGATTTGATTCTTCAAATTCAAATCAGCCAATAGGATGAGAGCTACTGAAGTCCTGTTGGTTGATTTGAACAGCCAATAGGATTTCAGTAGCTATCATCCTATTGGAAGAAGACTTCACCGCCTGGAACAGGACCTACTCCGCCAGACTTCAGGAATGGTGAGTACCTATTTTGCGGTTAGATTTAAGCTTCTCCGCCGGACTTCAGGAACGGTGAGTACCTATTTGGGGGTTAGATTTAGGCATTTTTTTTTATTTTTTTTTTATTTTTTTTTTAGATTAGGGATTTATTGGGCACTTTTAAAATAGATAAATGTCCTTTTAAGGCCAATGCCCATACAAATGCCCCTTTAGGGGCAATGGGTAGTTTAGGATTTTTTAGTGTTATGTTTTTTTATTTTGGGGGGTTTGGTGGGTGGGGGGTTTTACTGTTAGAGGGGGGCTTAGTATTTTTTAAGGTAAAAGATCTGTTTAACTTAGGGCAACGCCCTACAAAAGGCTATTGGTAGTTTAGTATTAGATTAGGGGGTGTTTTTATTTTAGGGGGCTTTTTTATTTTCATAGAGATTAGGTTTAATTTTTAAATTTTTGATAATAATTTTTAAGTAATGTTATCTTTTTATTTTAATTGTAATTTAGTATTTTTTAATTTAGGTAATTGGGGTTAATTTAGCGGGTGTTAGGTTAGGGGGTTTAGTAATTTAATTAGATATTTACACTGTGGGGATTTGGCGTTTTAGGGGTTAATGGATTTGTAAGGATTGTTGCGTTGTGTGGGTTTGGCGGATTAAGGGTTTATGGTTTTATTAGGTTTATTGCGTTGTGGGTTGATGGCGGATTATGGGTTAATAGTTTTATTAGGTTTATTGCGATGTGAGTTAATGGCGGATTAGGGGTTAATATTTTTATTAGGTTTATTGTGATGTGGGTTAATGGTGGATTAGGGGTTAATACATTTATTAGGTTTATTGCGATGTGGATTAATGGCGGATTAGGGGTTAATACATTTATTAGGTTTATTTCGATGTGGTTGATGGCGGATTAGGGGTTAATATACTTTATTAGTTATTGTGGTGGGGGATAGCGGTTGACAGGTAGATAGATATTGCGCATGCGTCTGGTGTTAGTTAATATTTTCAGGCAGTTACGGGAGTTACGGTGCTCAAATTTTCAGCGTAAGGCTTGCTGCGCCTGCCTATGTGTGGCGAGGTGAAAATAGAGTAAAATTTTTCCTTTTTCGTGCCACATAAGTCCTTGCGCTGAATATGTGATACCGATTTGCGACGCAGTTCTATGTTAGCTTATGGGAGTAAAAATTGCGGGCGACGGGTGCAATATACGTACCGCATTTATATGTGGCACCATATATATGTGATAAAAAAACTGCGTAAAAACTGGTGTTGTCTGCTTTTTTGGGGGCAACATCGCATATGTAATCTATGTGTCTATAAAACAATGGGAACTGCCATGTTGTAACTTAGGTTACCTTCTCTGTTGTGGCCAATTAGAGACAGATATAAATAGGTCACTAGAGTGTGCAGCCAATGGCTATGTGGAATATAACAGGGTTCTGCACTTCCATTTCTAACAGGAACTGAAAAGCTCACAATTTCAGAATGGAATTACAGGAATAGGGGAGAAAATAAATAATGAAAGGATACTGCAGAGATTTTTTTATATATACAATTTATAATTTTATATTACCATCTCAAAGTGTTTAATGTCCCTTTAAAGGGAAAGGCTACTAGATTTTTTTTATTGTTTAAAGGGATATACAACCACATTTTTTCTTTCATGATTCAGATAAAACATACAATCTTAAACAACTTTCCAATGCACTTTTATTATCAAATGTTCTTTGTTTTCTTGTTATCCTTTGTTGAAAAGCAAAACACATAAGTTCAGGAGTGTGCACATGTCTGCAGCACTATATGGCAGCAGTTTTGCAACAATGTTATAGATGGCAGCACTATTTCCTGTCATGTAGCACTGCAAACATGTGCACGCTACCTACCTAGATATCTCTTTAACAAAGAATAACATGAGAACGAAGCACATGTGATAATAAAAGTAGAGCGGAAACTTTTTTTAATTAAATGTATTCTCTATCTGAATCATGGGTTTCATATCCCTTTAAAAAAATAAAATAAAAAAATAACATCTTTACTACCCATTCCCCAGTTACACAACCAACATTGGTAAATTAATATAACATTTAAACCTCTGCCTTTCTGCTTGTTTCTAAACCCCTGCAGACTGCCTCTTATCTCAGTGCATTTTTATTACCTTTTCACAGCCAGACAGTGCTAGTTCATGTGTGCCATAAAGATCACATTATGCTCACTCCCATGGAGTTATGCATATTTAGACATGTACAGTCATGGCGAAAAATATTGGCACCCCTGCATTTCTGTCAGATAATGCACCACTTTGCCCAGAAAATTGTTGCAATTACAAATGTTTAGGCATTCTCATGTTTATTTCTTTTTTTTGTATTGGTATGACACAAAAAAGTGGAGAAGAAAAAAGCCAAATCTGACACATTCCACACAAAAGGTAGGGTACATTTTTCACCATTTTAACTGGTTGCCGGTGTGATTTCTATATTGTCAGCACCTGTTAATTGATACAGGTGAGTTTAATTACAAATTACAGGAGCATCACAAACTTGGAATGCAATTATTTATTACAATTTGGAGAAAGTGCCAATAATTTTGTCCAGTCCATTTTTGGAGTTGTGCGTGGAATGTGTCAGATTTGGCTTTTTTTTCTCCACTTTTTTTGTGTCATATCAGAAAGAATAAAATACTGCAAATAAAGTATGTCATAATCTTAGTAGACCAATATAGGGCCAGATTACGAATGGCCCGCTAACAGTTACGTGCGAGAGAAAAAGGGTTTATTGTGCTTGTATTACAAGTTGAAGGTAAACATGATCGATTGAGAGCATCGCAATATAGGCTAAAATGTTTACCACGACCCCAGAGCTCTGGTTATCTGTCACAAAACACATAAAAAATACATTACAAAGTACACTTACACTCATAATAACACTATCTAATAACAATTATTAAAAAAATATTGCACCGAAAAGTTATCAAGGCTTAAAGATATGAGGTCTCAGGAGCTAGAAAAAAAAGGCTGCAAAGGCCCTTAAAGAAACAGCGAACTCAAATTTTATCTTTCATGATTCAGATAGAGAATGCAATTTTAAGCAACTTTCTAATTTACCCCATTATCAAATTTTCTTCATTCTCTTGCTATCTTTATTTGAAAAGCAATAATGTAAGTTTAGAAGCCGGACCATTTTTGGTTCACAACCTGGGTTGTCCTTGCTCATTGATGGATAAATGCTGTCCAGGGTCTGAACCAAAAATTGTTGGGCTCCTTAGCTTAGATACCTTCTTTTTCAAATAAAGATAGCAAGAGAACAAAGAAAAATTGATAATAAGAGTAAATTAGAAGGTTGCTTAAAATTACATGCTCTATCTGAATCATGAAATAAAAAAAATTGGGTTTAGTATCCCTTTAACATTGAGATACATACATACACATGTCTAAATATGGATATCTATCTATCTATCTATCTATCTATCTATCTATCTATCTATATATATATATATATGTGTGTGTGTATTTATATGTGTATATGTGTAATTACAGACATATATACACATATAAACATAAATACATATGCACACATATATAGACATATATACATAAGTGTATTGGAGCCTTTTGTAGTCGAGTAGATGAAAACATGAAAAAGCATATCTATGCAATATTCATATTTAATAAATTCCAATGTTCTGCACATAGCAGAATATGTTATATGTATTTTTAAATAGATTTTCCTATATATATAGCTATATATCTATACTTTTATTTAATCATCTATCTATCTATCTATCTATCTATCTATCTATCTATCTATCTCTATATATATATATATATATATAGGTATTAATATATATTTGTTTAAAAAAAACCATAAGGTATATGTAGAAATATGTATTTATGAATAAATAGAACATATTCTGTTAAGTAAAGAACATATTCTTATTTTCATGCCGGATTGGCTCAATTCAGAATATGCGGTAGTGTTTGCGCATGAGTAGGGTGTTAGGTTTTCCCTCACTTTTTTTGCTCCATTGATTTCTATGGGGGAATCTGTTATCGTGGGCGATATTCTAAGTTTGGCTTTTTATGCGCATCGGGTTAGCGCGCAAACTGGAACTGTTTACTTGCAACTTGTAATACCAGTGCTACCCGATTCGCACAAAAAGCTTCTAGTGGAGTTTGCGCGCTAGCGGGATTGATAAATATCACTCCACTTGTAATCTGGCCCATATTGTCATAGTTGCTTCGCCATTCTGTGAGATCACATCCACTTCCAAAATGCTGAGTACTATAAAAGGCTAGGAGTTTCTTATACAAGTTATATTAACAACAAAAAACAAATCTAGCTGCTATAGGCTGCTGCAACACAGACTTTAACCATGCGTTACAGATCTTGTTTGTAACCAGGGGGTTAAAGGGAATACAAATTGTTATCCATTGTAAAAACAATGGCCTGGATTGCACATTTTTTTGACAAACACCCAATATATATCTCAAAGAGAGGAGAGAAGGAGTGATATGATAGTAACTTTCAAGTATATTAAGGGGCTTAATAAAGCTGGGGCTATTTCTCATAAAAAGACAAATTAAAGAACAAGTGATCATCTCAAGCTGAAGTTGAGCGTGAGCGATATTTAGCAATTTGTAATCTGACCCAATATCTATAATCTAGATCTTTGAGTCTTTGTACCACCTCTCTTGTGCCACCCTTCTTGGCTGTTGCCACTAGGGGCTTGATTTACCAAAGCCCTACGGCTGCAAGTTCTCACAAGAACTTGCTCGCTGTCATTTAACAAGCAGCGGTCACCAGACCGCCGCTTCCTTAACCTCTTCGCCACCTCTAAGGTGGCGAAATTCAATCTCCATGGTCTAGTCCGACCGAGGAGATAGACAGCTGACAGCTCCTGCCCGCGCACAGAGGGATTGCACGCAAGCGCAAAATTGCGCTTGTGTGCAATGGTGATTACCTGCGGGTAAATTCGCCCCGCCACAGGCAAGCTGAGGTGTACAGGGGCGGGTATAACCTCAGCTTTAATAAATCTAGCCCTTAGGTTATGACCTTTTTCATATTATACTATTAGACATTAAAGGGAAATTAACTTAAAATGAGAAAGATCTCTGGCAGATTACTCATTAAACATAGTAAAAGCCACAAAATCTGCATCTATAACTATATACCAGCCAGGAATGACCTGTAAGAATGTACCAACCTGCTGTTTGGCTTGTAAACAAGTAGAGCTAGCAGCAAGTCATACTGGTCAAATGACTGGTGGAGACAGCGAGCCCCATCCTTAAAGGAACAGTGTACATGTTTATTGTTTCAAAAGATACACAATCCCTGTATTACCCATTCCCCAGTTTTGCATAACCAACATTGTTATATTAAAGGGACATGAAACCCAAAAATGTTCTTTCATGATTCAGATAGAGAATACAATTATTTAATTTGCTTCCTTCTCTTGTTATCCTTTGTTGAAAGGTTTATCTAGGCAAGCTCAGGAGCAGCAGAGAACCTAGATTCTAGCTGTTGATTGGTGGATGCATATTTATACCGATTGTCATTGGCTCACCCATGTGTTCAGTTAGAAACCATTAGTTCACTGCTGCTCCTTCAACAAATGATACCGAGAGAATGAAACAAATTAGATAATAGAAGTAAATTAGAAAGTTGTTTAAAATTGTATTCTCTATCTGAATCCTGAAAGAAAAAATGTGGGTTTCATTTCCCTTTAATATACTTTTGACCTCTGTGATTAACTTGTATCTAAGCCTCTGCATACTGCCTCCTTATTTACGTTCTTTTGACAGACTTGCATTTTAGCCAATCGGTGCTGACTCATAAATAACTCTGCGGGTGTGAGCATAATATTATCTATATGGCAAATGTGAACTAATGTCCTCTAGCTGTGAAAAACTGTCAAACTGAGATAAGAGGCGGCCTTGAAGGGTTTATAGATTAGCATATGAGCCTACCCAGGTTTAGCTTTCAACAAAGAATACCAAGTGAACAAAGCAAATTTTGATGATAAAAGTAAATTAGAAAGTTGTTGAAAATTGCATGCACTATCTGAATCATCAAAGTTTAATTTTTACTAGACTGTCCCTTTAAGTATTAGTAAATATTAATTTTATACAGCTAGTGCTTAGTTCTAGCCAAAATGTGTTGCCACTTCCATAATGAGTTATACATAATAATAACAATATATGGAATTGTATACAATAATTGTGTGAATAAATGTGTCTATTTTTATTATTATTATTATTATTATTATTATTATTATTATTTAGCAGTCTGCTTTTCTAGGAGTTTACCATTTATTATTGTTTTTGCAGTGGTAAATTTAGCTTGAGGATTTGTTTTTAAATTCCTGGGGCGATCCTTTGTCTTACACATTTACCACTGCAAAAACAATTTTATTTTTTTAAAATCATTTGTATTTATATTAC